>NC_139677.1:11338008-11778008 GCF_964106915.1 Podarcis gaigeae | reverse complement strand
AGCAAAAATCTGACGTTTTGCAATTCACTGACAAATGCTGCCAAACTTCTGCAAATGATCTTCTGAAAGCTTTTTTTGGTGGAAACGGATGGGTTTTTATCATCGAAAACAGAATTAGCCCTCAACGTCTGAACAACTTTTTTTGAAAAAATCCCTAAGCCGCGCGGTCACAAATTCAGCAAAAATCTGACGTTTTGCAATTCACTCAAAAATGGTCCCAAACTGTTGCAAACGATCCCCTGAACGCTTTTTTGATGGAAACAGATGGGTTTTTATCATCGGAAACAGAATTAGCCCTCGACGTCTGAACAACTTTTTTTTCAAAAAATCCCTAAGCCGCGCGGTCACAATTTCAGCAAAAATCTGACGTTTTGCAATTCACTCACAAATGTTGCCAAACTTCTGCAAATGATCTTCTGAAAGCTTTTTTGGTGGAAACGGATGGGTTTTTATCATCGGAAACAGAATTAGCCCTCAACATCTGAGCAACTTTTTTTTAAAAAAAAATCCCTAAGCCGCGCGGTCACAATTTCAGCAAAAATCTGACATTTTGCAATTCACTCAAAAATGGTCCCAAACTGTTGCAAACGATCCCCTGAAAGCTTTTTTGGTGGAAACAGATGGGTTTTTATCATCGGAAACAGAATTAGCCGTCGACGTCTGAACAACTTTTTTTCCAAAAAATCCCTAAGCCGCGCGGTCACAATTTCAGCAAAAATCTGACGTTTTGCAATTCACTCACAAATGTTGCCAAACTTCTGCTAACGATCTTCTGAAAGCTTTTTTGGTGGAAACGGATGGGTTTTTATCATCGGAAACAGAATTAGCCCTCGACGTCTGAACAACTCTTTTTTAAAAAAAATTCCCTAAGCCGCGCGGTCACAATTTCAGCAAAAATCTGACGTTTTGCAATTCACTCACAAATGTTGCCAAACTTCTGCAAACAATCTTCTGAAAGCTTTTTTGGTGGAAACGAATGGGTTTTTATCATCGGAAACAGAATTAGCGCTCAACGTCTGAACAACTTTTTTAAAAAAAAATCCCTATGCCGCGCGGTCACAATTTCAGCAAAAATCTGACGTTTTGCAATTCACTCACAAATGTTGCCAAACTTCTGCAAATGATCTTCTGAAAGCTTTTTTGGTGGAAACGGATGGGTTTTTATCATCGAAAACAGAATTAGCCCTCAACGTCTGAACAACTTTTTTTGAAAAAATCCCTAAGCCGCGCGGTCACAATTTCAGTAAAAATCTGACGTTTTGCAATTCACTCAAAAATGTTGCCAAACTGTTCCAAACGATCCCCTGAAAGCTTTTTTGGTGGAAACAGATGGGTTTTTATCATCGGAAACAGAATTAGCCCTCAACGTCTGAACAACATTTTTTTGAAAAAATCCCTAAGCCGCGCGGTCACAAATTCAGCAAAAATCTGACGTTTTGCAATTCACTCAAAAATGGTCCCAAACTGTTGCAAACGATCCCCTGAACGCTTTTTTGATGGAAACAGATGGGTTTTTATCATCGGAAACAGAATTAGCCCTCAACATCTGAGCAACTTTTTTAAAAAAAAAAACCCTAAGCCGCGCGGTCACAGTTTCAGCAAAAATCTGACGTTTTGCAATTCACTCACAAATGTTGCCAAACTTCTGCAAACGATCTTCTGAAAGCTTTTTTGGTCTAAACGGATGGGTTTTTATCATCGGAAACAGAATTAGCCCTCGACGTCTGAACAACTTTTTTTTAAAAAAAAATCCCTAAGCCGCGCGGTCACAATTTCAGTAAAAATCTGACGTTTTGCAATTCACTCAAAAATGTTGCCAAACTGTTGCAAACAATCCCCTGAAAGCTTTTTTGGTGGAAACGGATGGGTTTTTATCATCGGAAACAGAATTAGCCCTCGACGTCTGAACAACATTTTTTTGAAAAAATCCCTAAGCCGCGCGGTCACAAATTCAGCAAAAATCTGACGTGTTGCAATTCACTCACAAATGTTGCCAAACTTCTGCAAATGATCTTCTGAAAGCTTTTTTGGTGGAAACAGATGGGTTTTTATCATCAGAAACAGAATTAGCCCTCAACATCTGAGCAACTTTTTTTTAAAAAAAAACCCTAAACCGCGCGGTCACAATTTCAGCAAAAATCTGACGTTTTGCAATTCACTCACAAATGTTGCCAAACGTCTGAAAACGATCTTCTGAAAGCTTTTTTGGTGGAAACGGATGGGTTTTTATCATCGGAAACAGAATTAGCCCTCGACGTCTGAACAACTTTTTTATAAAAAAAAATCCCTAAGCCGCGCGGTCACAATTTCAGCAAAAATCTGACGTTTTGCAATTCACTCACAAATGTTGCCAAACTTCTGCTAACGATCTTCTGAAAGCTTTTTTGGTGGAAACGGATGGGTTTTTATCATCAGAAACAGAATTAGCCCTCAACGTCTGAACAACTTTTTTTTCAAAAAAATCCCTAAGCCGCGCGGTCACAAATTCAGCAAAAATCTGACATTCTGCAATTCACTCAAAAATGGTCCCAAACTGTTGCAAACGATCCCCTGAACGCTTTTTTGGTGGAAACAGATGGGTTTTTATCATCGGAAACAGAATTAGCCCTCGACGTCTGAACAACTTTTTTTTCAAAAAATCCCTAAGCCGCGCGGTCACAATTTCAGCAAAAATCTGACGTTTTGCAATTCACTCACAAATGTTGCCAAACTTCTGCAAATGATCTTCTGAAAGCTTTTTTGGTGGAAACGGATGGGTTTTTATCATCGGAAACAGAATTAGCCCTCAACATCTGAGCAACTTTTTTTTAAAAAAAAATCCCTAAGCCGCGCGGTCACAATTTCAGCAAAAATCTGACATTTTGCAATTCACTCAAAAATGGTCCCAAACTGTTGCAAACGATCCCCTGAAAGCTTTTTTGGTGGAAACAGATGGGTTTTTATCATCGGAAACAGAATTAGCCGTCGACGTCTGAACAACTTTTTTTCCAAAAAATCCCTAAGCCGCGCGGTCACAATTTCAGCAAAAATCTGACGTTTTGCAATTCACTCACAAATGTTGCCAAACTTCTGCTAACGATCTTCTGAAAGCTTTTTTGGTGGAAACGGATGGGTTTTTATCATCGGAAACAGAATTAGCCCTCGACGTCTGAACAACTCTTTTTTTTAAAAAAATCCCTAAGCCGCGCGGTCACAATTTCAGCAAAAATCTGACGTTTTGCAATTCACTCACAAATGTTGCCAAACTTCTGCAAACAATCTTCTGAAAGCTTTTTTGGTGGAAACGAATGGGTTTTTATCATCGGAAACAGAATTAGCGCTCAACGTCTGAACAACTTTTTTAAAAAAAAATCCCTATGCCGCGCGGTCACAATTTCAGCAAAAATCTGACGTTTTGCAATTCACTCACAAATGTTGCCAAACTTCTGCAAATGATCTTCTGAAAGCTTTTTTGGTGGAAACGGATGGGTTTTTATCATCGAAAACAGAATTAGCCCTCAACGTCTGAACAACTTTTTTTGAAAAAATCCCTAAGCCGCGCGGTCACAATTTCAGTAAAAATCTGACGTTTTGCAATTCACTCAAAAATGTTGCCAAACTGTTCCAAACGATCCCCTGAAAGCTTTTTTGGTGGAAACAGATGGGTTTTTATCATCGGAAACAGAATTAGCCCTCAACGTCTGAACAACATTTTTTTGAAAAAATCCCTAAGCCGCGCGGTCACAAATTCAGCAAAAATCTGACGTTTTGCAATTCACTCAAAAATGGTCCCAAACTGTTGCAAACGATCCCCTGAACGCTTTTTTGATGGAAACAGATGGGTTTTTATCATCGGAAACAGAATTAGCCCTCAACATCTGAGCAACTTTTTTAAAAAAAAAACCCTAAGCCGCGCGGTCACAGTTTCAGCAAAAATCTGACGTTTTGCAATTCACTCACAAATCTTGCCAAACTTCTGCAAACGATCTTCTGAAAGCTTTTTTGGTCTAAACGGATGGGTTTTTATCATCGGAAACAGAATTAGCCCTCGACGTCTGAACAACTTTTTTTTTAAAAAAAATCCCTAAGCCGCGCGGTCACAATTTCAGTAAAAATCTGACGTTTTGCAATTCACTCAAAAATGTTGCCAAACTGTTGCAAACAATCCCCTGAAAGCTTTTTTGGTGGAAACGGATGGGTTTTTATCATCGGAAACAGAATTAGCCCTCGACGTCTGAACAACATTTTTTTGAAAAAATCCCTAAGCCGCGCGGTCACAAATTCAGCAAAAATCTGACGTGTTGCAATTCACTCACAAATGTTGCCAAACTTCTGCAAATGATCTTCTGAAAGCTTTTTTGGTGGAAACAGATGGGTTTTTATCATCAGAAACAGAATTAGCCCTCAACATCTGAGCAACTTTTTTTTTAAAAAAAACCCTAAACCGCGCGGTCACAATTTCAGCAAAAATCTGACGTTTTGCAATTCACTCACAAATGTTGCCAAACGTCTGAAAACGATCTTCTGAAAGCTTTTTTGGTGGAAACGGATGGGTTTTTATCATCGGAAACAGAATTAGCCCTCGACGTCTGAACAACTTTTTTATAAAAAAAAATCCCTAAGCCGCGCGGTCACAATTTCAGCAAAAATCTGACGTTTTGCAATTCACTCACAAATGTTGCCAAACTTCTGCTAACGATCTTCTGAAAGCTTTTTTGGTGGAAACGGATGGGTTTTTATCATCAGAAACAGAATTAGCCCTCAACGTCTGAACAACTTTTTTTTCAAAAAAATCCCTAAGCCGCGCGGTCACAAATTCAGCAAAAATCTGACATTCTGCAATTCACTCAGAAATGTTGCCAAACTTCTGCAAACTATCTTCTGAAAGCTTTTTTGGTGGAAACAGATGGGTTTTTATCATCGGAAACAGAATTAGCCCTCGACGTCTGAACAACTTTTTTTTCAAAAAATCCCTAAGCCGCGCGGTCACAATTTCAGCAAAAATCTGACGTTTTGCAATTCACTCACAAATGTTGCCAAACTTCTGCAAATGATCTTCTGAAAGCTTTTTTGGTGGAAACGGATGGGTTTTTATCATCGGAAACAGAATTAGCCCTCAACATCTGAGCAACTTTTTTTTAAAAAAAAATCCCTAAGCCGCGCGGTCACAATTTCAGCAAAAATCTGACATTTTGCAATTCACTCAAAAATGGTCCCAAACTTTTGCAAACGATCCCCTGAAAGCTTTTTTGGTGGAAACAGATGGGTTTTTATCATCGGAAACAGAATTAGCCCTCGACGTCTGAACAACTTTTTTTCCAAAAAATCCCTAAGCCGCGCGGTCACAATTTCAGCAAAAATCTGACGTTTTGCAATTCACTCACAAATGGTGCCAAACTTCTGCTAACGATCTTCTGAAAGCTTTTTTGGTGGAAACGGATGGGTTTTTATCATCGGAAACAGAATTAGCCCTCAACGTCTGAACAACTCTTTTTTTAAAAAAAATCCCTAAGCCGCGCGGTCACAATTTCAGCAAAAATCCGACGTTTTGCAATTCACTCACAAATGTTGCCAAACTTCTGCAAACAATCTTCTGAAAGCTTTTTTGGTGGAAACGGATGGGTTTTTATCATCGGAAACAGAATTAGCGCTCAACGTCTGAACAACTTTTTTAAAAAAAAATCCCTATGCCGCGCGGTCACAATTTCAGCAAAAATCTGACGTTTTGCAATTCACTCACAAATATTGCCAAACTTCTGCAAATGATCTTCTGAAAGCTTTTTTGGTGGAAACGGATGGGTTTTTATCATCGGAAACAGAATTAGCCCTCGACGTCTGAACAACTTTTTTATAAAAAAAAATCCCTAAGCCGCGCGGTCACAATTTCAGCAAAAATCTGACGTTTTGCAATTCACTCACAAATGTTGCCAAACTTCTGCTAACGATCTTCTGAAAGCTTTTTTGGTGGAAACGGATGGGTTTTTATCATCAGAAACAGAATTAGCCCTCAACGTCTGAACAACTTTTTTTTCAAAAAAATCCCTAAGCCGCGCGGTCACAAATTCAGCAAAAATCTGACATTCTGCAATTCACTCAGAAATGTTGCCAAACTTCTGCAAACTATCTTCTGAAAGCTTTTTTGGTGGAAACAGATGGGTTTTTATCATCGGAAACAGAATTAGCCCTCGAGGTCTGAACAACTTTTTTTTCAAAAAATCCCTAAGCCGCGCGGTCACAATTTCAGCAAAAATCTGACGTTTTGCAATTCACTCACAAATGTTGCCAAACTTCTGCTAACGATCTTCTGAAAGCTTTTTTGGTGGAAACGGATGGGTTTTTATCATCAGAAACAGAATTAGCCCTCAACGTCTGAACAACTTTTTTTTCAAAAAAATCCCTAAGCCGCGCGGTCACAATTTCAGCAAAAATCTGACATTCTGCAATTCACTCAGAAATGTTGCCAAACTTCTGCAAACTATCTTCTGAAAGCTTTTTTGGTGGAAACAGATGGGTTTTTATCATCGGAAACAGAATTAGCCCTCGACGTCTGAACAACTTTTTTTTCAAAAAATCCCTAAGCCGCGCGGTCACAATTTCAGCAAAAATCTGACGTTTTGCAATTCACTCACAAATGTTGCCAAACTTTTGCAAATGATCTTCTGAAAGCTTTTTTGGTGGAAACGGATGGGTTTTTATCATCGGAAACAGAATTAGCCCTCAACATCTGAGCAACTTTTTTTTTAAAAAAAATCCCTAAGCCGCGCGGTCACAATTTCAGCAAAAATCTGACATTTTGCAATTCACTCAAAAATGGTCCCAAACTGTTGCAAACGATCCCCTGAAAGCTTTTTTGGTGGAAACAGATGGGTTTTTATCATCGGAAACAGAATTAGCCCTCGACGTCTGAACAACTTTTTTTCCAAAAAATCCCTAAGCCGCGCGGTCACAATTTCAGCAAAAATCTGACGTTTTGCAATTCACTCACAAATGGTGCCAAACTTCTGCTAACGATCTTCTGAAAGCTTTTTTGGTGGAAACGGATGGATTTTTATCATCGGAAACAGAATTAGCCCTCGACGTCTGAACAACTCTTTTTTTAAAAAAAATCCCTAAGCCGCGCGGTCACAATTTCAGCAAAAATCTGACGTTTTGCAATTCACTCACAAATGTTGCCAAACTTCTGCAAACAATCTTCTGAAAGCTTCTTTGGTGGAAACGGATGGGTTTTTATCATCGGAAACAGAATTAGCGCTCAACGTCTGAACAACTTTTTTTAAAAAAAATCCCTATGCCGCGCGGTCACAATTTCAGCAAAAATCTGACGTTTTGCAATTCACTCACAAATATTGCCAAACTTCTGCAAATGATCTTCTGAAAGCTTTTTTGGTGGAAACGGATGGGTTTTTATCATCGAAAACAGAATTAGCCCTCAACGTCTGAACAACTTTTTTTGAAAAAATCCCTAAGCCGCGCGGTCACAATTTCAGTAAAAATCTGACGTTTTGCAATTCACTCAAAAATGTTGCCAAACTGTTCCAAACGATCCCCTGAAAGCTTTTTTGGTGGAAACAGATGGGTTTTTATCATCGGAAACAGAATTAGCCCTCAACGTCTGAACAACATTTTTTTGAAAAAATCCCTAAGCCGCGCGGTCACAAATTCAGCAAAAATCTGACGTTTTGCAATTCACTCAAAAATGGTCCCAAACTGTTGCAAACGATCCCCTGAACGCTTTTTTGATGGAAACAGATGGGTTTTTATCATCGGAAACAGAATTAGCCCTCAACATCTGAGCAACTTTTTTTAAAAAAAAAACCCTAAGCCGCGCGGTCACAGTTTCAGCAAAAATCTGACGTTTTGCAATTCACTCACAAATGTTGCCAAACTTCTGCAAACGATCTTCTGAAAGCTTTTTTGGTCTAAACGGATGGGTTTTTATCATCGGAAACAGAATTAGCCCTCGACGTCTGAACAACTTTTTTAAAAAAAAAAATCCCTAAGCCGCGCGGTCACAATTTCAGTAAAAATCTGACGTTTTGCAATTCACTCAAAAATGTTGCCAAACTGTTCCAAACGATCCCCTGAAAGCTTTTTTGGTGGAAACGGATGGGTTTTTATCATCGGAAACAGAATTAGCCCTCGACGTCTGAACAACATTTTTTTGAAAAAATCCCTAAGCCGCGCGGTCACAATTTCAGCAAAAATCTGACGTTTTGCAATTCACTCACAAATGTTGCCAAACTTCTGCAAATGATCTTCTGAAAGCTTTTTTGGTGGAAACAGATGGGTTTTTATCATCAGAAACAGAATTAGCCCTCAACATCTGAGCAACTTTTTTTAAAAAAAAAACCCTAAGCCGCGCGGTCACAGTTTCAGCAAAAATCTGACGTTTTGCAATTCACTCACAAATGTTGCCAAACCTCTGCAAACGATCTTCTGAAAGCTTTTTTGGTGGAAACGGATGGGTTTTTATCATCGGAAACAGAATTAGCCCTCGACGTCTGAACAACTCTTTTTTTAAAAAAAATCCCTAAGCCGCGCGGTCACAATTTCAGCAAAAATCTGACGTGTTGCAATTCACTCACAAATGTTGCCAAACTTCTGCAAATGATCTTCTGAAAGCTTTTTTGGTGGAAACAGATGGGTTTTTATCATCGGAAACAGAATTAGCCCTCAACGTCTGAACAACATTTTTTTGAAAAAATCCCTAAGCCGCGCGGTCACAAATTCAGCAAAAATCTAACGTTTTGCAATTCACTCAAAAATGGTCCCAAACTGTTGCAAACGATCCCCTGAACGCTTTTTTGATGGAAACAGATGGGTTTTTATCATCGGAAACAGAATTAGCCCTCGACGTCTGAACAACTTTTTTTTCAAAAAATCCCTAAGCCGCGCGGTCACAATTTCAGCAAAAATCTGACGTTTTGCAATTCACTCACAAATGTTGCCAAACTTCTGCAAATGATCTTCTGAAAGCTTTTTTGGTGGAAACGGATGGGTTTTTATCATCGGAAACAGAATTAGCCCTCAACATCTGAGCAACTTTTTTTAAAAAAAAAATCCCTAAGCCGCGCGGTCACAATTTCAGCAAAAATCTGACATTTTGCAATTCACTCAAAAATGGTCCCAAACTGTTGCAAACGATCCCCTGAAAGCTTTTTTGGTGGAAACAGATGGGTTTTTATCATCGGAAACAGAATTAGCCGTCGACGTCTGAACAACTTTTTTTCCAAAAAATCCCTAAGCCGCGCGGTCACAATTTCAGCAAAAATCTGACGTTTTGCAATTCACTCACAAATGTTGCCAAACTTCTGCTAACGATCTTCTGAAAGCTTTTTTGGTGGAAACGGATGGGTTTTTATCATCGGAAACAGAATTAGCCCTCGACGTCTGAACAACTCTTTTTTTAAAAAAAATCCCTAAGCCGCGCGGTCACAATTTCAGCAAAAATCTGACGTTTTGCAATTCACTCACAAATGTTGCCAAACTTCTGCAAACAATCTTCTGAAAGCTTTTTTGGTAGAAACGAATGGGTTTTTATCATCGGAAACAGAATTAGCGCTCAACGTCTGAACAACTTTTTTTAAAAAAAATCCCTATGCCGCGCGGTCACAATTTCAGCAAAAATCTGACGTTTTGCAATTCACTCACAAATGTTGCCAAACTTCTGCAAATGATCTTCTGAAAGCTTTTTTGGTGGAAACGGATGGGTTTTTATCATCGAAAACAGAATTAGCCCTCAACGTCTGAACAACTTTTTTTGAAAAAATCCCTAAGCCGCGCGGTCACAATTTCAGTAAAAATCTGACGTTTTGCAATTCACTCAAAAATGTTGCCAAACTGTTCCAAACGATCCCCTGAAAGCTTTTTTGGTGGAAACAGATGGGTTTTTATCATCGGAAACAGAATTAGCCCTCGACGTCTGAACAACATTTTTTTGAAAAAATCCCTAAGCCGCGCGGTCACAATTTCAGCAAAAATCTGACGTTTTGCAATTCACTCACAAATGTTGCCAAACTTCTGCAAATGATCTTCTGAAAGCTTTTTTGGTGGAAACAGATGGGTTTTTATCATCAGAAACAGAATTAGCCCTCAACATCTGAGCAACTTTTTTTTAAAAAAAAACCCTAAGCCGCGCGGTCACAGTTTCAGCAAAAATCTGACGTTTTGCAATTCACTCACAAATGTTGCCAAACCTCTGCAAACGATCTTCTGAAAGCTTTTTTGGTGGAAACGGATGGGTTTTTATCATCGGAAACAGAATTAGCCCTCGACGTCTGAACAACTCTTTTTTTAAAAAAAATCCCTAAGCCGCGCGGTCACAATTTCAGCAAAAATCTGACGTGTTGCAATTCACTCACAAATGTTGCCAAACTTCTGCAAATGATCTTCTGAAAGCTTTTTTGGTGGAAACAGATGGGTTTTTATCATCGGAAACAGAATTAGCCCTCAACGTCTGAACAACATTTTTTTGAAAAAATCCCTAAGCCGCGCGGTCACTAATTCAGCAAAAATCTAACGTTTTGCAATTCACTCAAAAATGGTCCCAAACTGTTGCAAACGATCCCCTGAACGCTTTTTTGATGGAAACAGATGGGTTTTTATCATCGGAAACAGAATTAGCCCTCGACGTCTGAACAACTTTTTTTTCAAAAAATCCCTAAGCCGCGCGGTCACAATTTCAGCAAAAATCTGACGTTTTGCAATTCACTCACAAATGTTGCCAAACTTCTGCAAATGATCTTCTGAAAGCTTTTTTGGTGGAAACGGATGGGTTTTTATCATCGGAAACAGAATTAGCCCTCAACATCTGAGCAACTTTTTTAAAAAAAAAAATCCCTAAGCCGCGCGGTCACAATTTCAGCAAAAATCTGACATTTTGCAATTCACTCAAAAATGGTCCCAAACTGTTGCAAACGATCCCCTGAAAGCTTTTTTGGTGGAAACAGATGGGTTTTTATCATCGGAAACAGAATTAGCCGTCGACGTCTGAACAACTTTTTTTCCAAAAAATCCCTAAGCCGCGCGGTCACAATTTCAGCAAAAATCTGACGTTTTGCAATTCACTCACAAATGTTGCCAAACTTCTGCTAACGATCTTCTGAAAGCTTTTTTGGTGGAAACGGATGGGTTTTTATCATCGGAAACAGAATTCGCCCTCGACGTCTGAACAACTCTTTTTTTAAAAAAAATCCCTAAGCCGCGCGGTCACAATTTCAGCAAAAATCTGACGTTTTGCAATTCACTCACAAATGTTGCCAAACTTCTGTAAACAATCTTCTGAAAGCTTTTTTGGTAGAAACGAATGGGTTTTTATCATCGGAAACAGAATTAGCGCTCAACGTCTGAACAACTTTTTTAAAAAAAAATCCCTATGCCGCGCGGTCACAATTTCAGCAAAAATCTGACGTTTTGCAATTCACTCACAAATGTTGCCAAACTTCTGCAAATGATCTTCGGAAAGCTTTTTTGGTGGAAACGGATGGGTTTTTATCATCGAAAACAGAATTAGCCCTCAACGTCTGAACAACTTTTTTTGAAAAAATCCCTAAGCCGCGCGGTCACAATTTCAGTAAAAATCTGACGTTTTGCAATTCACTCAAAAATGTTGCCAAACTGTTCCAAACGATCCCCTGAAAGCTTTTTTGGTGGAAACAGATGGGTTTTTATCATCGGAAACAGAATTAGCCCTCAACGTCTGAACAACATTTTTTTGAAAAAATCCCTAAGCCGCGCGGTCACAAATTCAGCAAAAATCTGACGTTTTGCAATTCACTCAAAAATGGTCCCAAACTGTTGCAAACGATCCCCTGAACGCTTTTTTGATGGAAACAGATGGGTTTTTATCATCGGAAACAGAATTAGCCCTCAACATCTGAGCAACTTTTTAAAAAAAAAAACCCTAAGCCGCGCGGTCACAGTTTCAGCAAAAATCTGACGTTTTGCAATTCACTCACAAATGTTGCCAAACTTCTGCAAACGATCTTCTGAAAGCTTTTTTGGTCTAAACGGATGGGTTTTTATCATCGGAAACAGAATTAGCCCTCGACGTCTGAACAACTTTTTTTAAAAAAAAAATCCCTAAGCCGCGCGGTCACAATTTCAGTAAAAATCTGACGTTTTGCAATTCACTCAAAAATGTTGCCAAACTGTTCCAAACGATCCCCTGAAAGCTTTTTTGGTGGAAACGGATGGGTTTTTATCATCGGAAACAGAATTAGCCCTCGACGTCTGAACAACATTTTTTTGAAAAAATCCCTAAGCCGCGCGGTCACAAATTCAGCAAAAATCTGACGTGTTGCAATTCACTCACAAATGTTGCCAAAATTCTGCAAATGATCTTCTGAAAGCTTTTTTGGTGGAAACAGATGGGTTTTTATCATCAGAAACAGAATTAGCCCTCAACATCTGAGCAACTTTTTTTTAAAAAAAAACCCTAAGCCGCGCGGTCACAATTTCAGCAAAAATCTGACGTTTTGTAATTCACTCACAAATGTTGCCAAACGTCTGAAAACGATCTTCTGAAAGCTTTTTTGGTGGAAACGGATGGGTTTTTATCATCGGAAACAGAATTAGCCCTCGACGTCTGAACAACTTTTTTATAAAAAAAAATCCCTAAGCCGCGCGGTCACAATTTCAGCAAAAATCTGACGTTTTGCAATTCACTCACAAATGTTGCCAAACTTCTGCTAACGATCTTCTGAAAGCTTTTTTGGTGGAAACGGATGGGTTTTTATCATCAGAAACAGAATTAGTCCTCAACGTCTGAACAACTTTTTTTTCAAAAAAATCCCTAAGCCGCGCGGTCACAAATTCAGCAAAAATCTGACATTCTGCAATTCACTCAGAAATGTTGCCAAACTTCTGCAAACTATCTTCTGAAAGCTTTTTTGGTGGAAACAGATGGGTTTTTATCATCGGAAACAGAATTAGCCCTCGACGTCTGAACAACTTTTTTTTCAAAAAATCCCTAAGCCGCGCGGTCACAATTTCAGCAAAAATCTGACGTTTTGCAATTCACTCACAAATGTTGCCAAACTTCTGCAAATGATCTTCTGAAAGCTTTTTTGGTGGAAACGGATGGGTTTTTATCATCGGAAACAGAATTAGCCCTCAACATCTGAGCAACTTTTTTTAAAAAAAAAATCCCTAAGCCGCGCGGTCACAATTTCAGCAAAAATCTGACATTTTGCAATTCACTCAAAAATGGTCCCAAACTGTTGCAAACGATCCCCTGAAAGCTTTTTTGGTGGAAACAGATGGGTTTTTATCATCGGAAACAGAATTAGCCCTCGACGTCTGAACAACTTTTTTTCCAAAAAATCCCTAAGCCGCGCGGTCACAATTTCAGCAAAAATCTGACGTTTTGCAATTCACTCACAAATGGTGCCAAACTTCTGCTAACGATCTTCTGAAAGCTTTTTTGGTGGAAACGGATGGATTTTTATCATCGGAAACAGAATTAGCCCTCGACGTCTGAACAACTCTTTTTTTAAAAAAAATCCCTAAGCCGCGCGGTCACAATTTCAGCAAAAATCTGACGTTTTGCAATTCACTCACAAATGTTGCCAAACTTCTGCAAACAATCTTCTGAAAGCTTTTTTGGTGGAAACGGATGGGTTTTTATCATCGGAAACAGAATTAGCGCTCAACGTCTGAACAACTTTTTTTAAAAAAAATCCCTATGCCGCGCGGTCACAATTTCAGCAAAAATCTGACGTTTTGCAATTCACTCACAAATATTGCCAAACTTCTGCAAATGATCTTCTGAAAGCTTTTTTGGTGGAAACGGATGGGTTTTTATCATCGAAAACAGAATTAGCCCTCAACGTCTGAACAACTTTTTTTGAAAAAATCCCTAAGCCGCGCGGTCACAATTTCAGTAAAAATCTGACGTTTTGCAATTCACTCAAAAATGTTGCCAAACTGTTCCAAACGATCCCCTGAAAGCTTTTTTGGTGGAAACAGATGGGTTTCTATCATCGGAAACAGAATTAGCCCTCAACGTCTGAACAACATTTTTTTGAAAAAATCCCTAAGCCGCGCGGTCACAAATTCAGCAAAAATCTGACGTTTTGCAATTCACTCAAAAATGGTCCCAAACTGTTGCAAACGATCCCCTGAACGCTTTTTTGATGGAAACAGATGGGTTTTTATCATCGGAAACAGAATTAGCCCTCAACATCTGAGCAACTTTTTTTTAAAAAAAAACCCTAAGCCGCGCGGTCACAGTTTCAGCAAAAATCTGACGTTTTGCAATTCACTCACAAATGTTGCCAAACTTCTGCAAACGATCTTCTGAAAGCTTTTTTGGTCTAAACGGATGGGTTTTTATCATCGGAAACAGAATTAGCCCTCGACGTCTGAACAACTTTTTTAAAAAAAAAAATCCCTAAGCCGCGCGGTCACAATTTCAGTAAAAATCTGACGTTTTGCAATTCACTCAAAAATGTTGCCAAACTGTTCCAAACGATCCCCTGAAAGCTTTTTTGGTGGAAACGGATGGGTTTTTATCATCGGAAACAGAATTAGCCCTCGACGTCTGAACAACATTTTTTTGAAAAAAATCCCTAAGCCGCGCGGTCACAAATTCAGCAAAAATCTGACGTTTTGCAATTCACTCACAAATGTTGCCAAACTTCTGCAAATGATCTTCTGAAAGCTTTTTTGGTGGAAACAGATGGGTTTTTATCATCAGAAACAGAATTAGCCCTCAACATCTGAGCAACTTTTTTTTAAAAAAAAACCCTAAGCCGCGCGGTCACAGTTTCAGCAAAAATCTGACGTTTTGCAATTCACTCACAAATGTTGCCAAACCTCTGCAAACGATCTTCTGAAAGCTTTTTTGGTGGAAACGGATGGGTTTTTATCATCGGAAACAGAATTAGCCCTCGACGTCTGAACAACTTTTTTTCCAAAAAATCCCTAAGCCGCGCGGTCACAATTTCAGCAAAAATCTGACGTTTTGCAATTCACTCACAAATGGTGCCAAACTTCTGCTAACGATCTTCTGAAAGCTTTTTTGGTGGAAACGGATGGATTTTTATCATCGGAAACAGAATTAGCCCTCGACGTCTGAACAACTCTTTTTTTAAAAAAAATCCCTAAGCCGCGCGGTCACAATTTCAGCAAAAATCTGACGTTTTGCAATTCACTCACAAATGTTGCCAAACTTCTGCAAACAATCTTCTGAAAGCTTTTTTGGTGGAAACGGATGGGTTTTTATCATCGGAAACAGAATTAGCGCTCAACGTCTGAACAACTTTTTTTAAAAAAAATCCCTATGCCGCGCGGTCACAATTTCAGCAAAAATCTGACGTTTTGCAATTCACTCACAAATATTGCCAAACTTCTGCAAATGATCTTCTGAAAGCTTTTTTGGTGGAAACGGATGGGTTTTTATCATCGAAAACAGAATTAGCCCTCAACGTCTGAACAACTTTTTTTGAAAAAATCCCTAAGCCGCGCGGTCACAATTTCAGTAAAAATCTGACGTTTTGCAATTCACTCAAAAATGTTGCCAAACTGTTCCAAACGATCCCCTGAAAGCTTTTTTGGTGGAAACAGATGGGTTTTTATCATCGGAAACAGAATTAGCCCTCAACGTCTGAACAACATTTTTTTGAAAAAATCCCTAAGCCGCGCGGTCACAAATTCAGCAAAAATCTGACGTTTTGCAATTCACTCAAAAATGGTCCCAAACTGTTGCAAACGATCCCCTGAACGCTTTTTTGATGGAAACAGATGGGTTTTTATCATCGGAAACAGAATTAGCCCTCAACATCTGAGCAACTTTTTTTTAAAAAAAAACCCTAAGCCGCGCGGTCACAGTTTCAGCAAAAATCTGACGTTTTGCAATTCACTCACAAATGTTGCCAAACTTCTGCAAACGATCTTCTGAAAGCTTTTTTGGTCTAAACGGATGGGTTTTTATCATCGGAAACAGAATTAGCCCTCGACGTCTGAACAACTTTTTAAAAAAAAAAAATCCCTAAGCCGCGCGGTCACAATTTCAGTAAAAATCTGACGTTTTGCAATTCACTCAAAAATGTTGCCAAACTGTTCCAAACGATCCCCTGAAAGCTTTTTTGGTGGAAACGGATGGGTTTTTATCATCGGAAACAGAATTAGCCCTCGACGTCTGAACAACATTTTTTTGAAAAAAATCCCTAAGCCGCGCGGTCACAAATTCAGCAAAAATCTGACGTTTTGCAATTCACTCACAATTGTTGCCAAACTTCTGCAAATGATCTTCTGAAAGCTTTTTTGGTGGAAACAGATGGGTTTTTATCATCAGAAACAGAATTAGCCCTCAACATCTGAGCAACTTTTTTAAAAAAAAAAACCCTAAGCCGCGCGGTCACAGTTTCAGCAAAAATCTGACGTTTTGCAATTCACTCACAAATGTTGCCAAACCTCTGCAAACGATCTTCTGAAAGCTTTTTTGGTGGAAACGGATGGGTTTTTATCATCGGAAACAGAATTAGCCCTCGACGTCTGAACAACTCTTTTTTTTAAAAAAATCCCTAAGCCGTGCGGTCACAATTTCAGCAAAAATCTGACGTGTTGCAATTCACTCACAAATGTTGCCAAACTTCTGCAAATGATCTTCTGAAAGCTTTTTTGGTGGAATCAGATGGGTTTTTATCATCGGAAACAGAATTAGCCCTCAACGTCTGAACAACATTTTTTTGAAAAAATCCCTAAGCCGCGCGGTCACAAATTCTGCAAAAATCTAACGTTTTGCAATTCACTCAAAAATGGTCCCAAACTGTTGCAAACGATCCCCTGAACGCTTTTTTGATGGAAACAGATGGGTTTTTATCATCGGAAACAGAATTAGCCCTCGACGTCTGAACAACTTTTTTTTCAAAAAATCCCTAAGCCGCGCGGTCACAATTTCAGCAAAAATCTGACGTTTTGCAATTCACTCACAAATGTTGCCAAACTTCTGCAAATGATCTTCTGAAAGCTTTTTTGGTGGAAACGGATGGGTTTTTATCATCGGAAACAGAATTAGCCCTCAACATCTGAGCAACTTTTTTTAAAAAAAAAATCCCTAAGCCGCGCGGTCACAATTTCAGCAAAAATCTGACATTTTGCAATTCACTCAAAAATGGTCCCAAACTGTTGCAAACGATCCCCTGAAAGCTTTTTTGGTGGAAACAGATGGGTTTTTATCATCGGAAACAGAATTAGCCGTCGACGTCTGAACAACTTTTTTTCCAAAAAATCCCTAAGCCGCGCGGTCACAATTTCAGCAAAAATCTGACGTTTTGCAATTCACTCACAAATGTTGCCAAACTTCTGCTAACGATCTTCTGAAAGCTTTTTTGGTGGAAACGGATGGGTTTTTATCATCGGAAACAGAATTAGCCCTCGACGTCTGAACAACTCTTTTTTTTAAAAAAAATCCCTAAGCCGCGCGGTCACAATTTCAGCAAAAATCTGACGTTTTGCAATTCACTCACAAATGTTGCCAAACTTCTGCAAATGATCTTCTGAAAGCTTTTTTGGTGGAAACGGATGGGTTTTTATCATCGAAAACAGAATTAGCCCTCAACGTCTGAACAACTTTTTTTGAAAAAATCCCTAAGCCGCGCGGTCACAATTTCAGTAAAAATCTGACGTTTTGCAATTCACTCAAAAATGTTGCCAAACTGTTCCAAACGATCCCCTGAAAGCTTTTTTGGTGGAAACAGATGGGTTTTTATCATCGGAAACAGAATTAGCCCTCAACGTCTGAACAACATTTTTTTGAAAAAATCCCTAAGCCGCGCGGTCACAAATTCAGCAAAAATCTGACGTTTTGCAATTCACTCAAAAATGGTCCCAAACTGTTGCAAACGATCCCCTGAACGCTTTTTTGATGGAAACAGATGGGTTTTTATCATCGGAAACAGAATTAGCCCTCAACATCTGAGCAACTTTTAAAAAAAAAAAAACCCTAAGCCGCGCGGTCACAGTTTCAGCAAAAATCTGACGTTTTGCAATTCACTCACAAATGTTGCCAAACTTCTGCAAACGATCTTCTGAAAGCTTTTTTGGTCTAAACGGATGGGTTTTTATCATCGGAAACAGAATTAGCCCTCGACGTCTGAACAACTTTTTTTAAAAAAAAAATCCCTAAGCCGCGCGGTCACAATTTCAGTAAAAATCTGACGTTTTGCAATTCACTCAAAAATGTTGCCAAACTGTTCCAAACGATCCCCTGAAAGCTTTTTTGGTGGAAACGGATGGGTTTTTATCATCGGAAACAGAATTAGCCCTCGACGTCTGAACAACATTTTTTTGAAAAAATCCCTAAGCCGCGCGGTCACAAATTCAGCAAAAATCTGACGTGTTGCAATTCACTCACAAATGTTGCCAAACTTCTGCAAATGATCTTCTGAAAGCTTTTTTGGTGGAAACAGATGGGTTTTTATCATCAGAAACAGAATTAGCCCTCAACATCTGAGCAACTTTTTTTTTTAAAAAAAACCCTAAGCCGCGCGGTCACAATTTCAGCAAAAATCTGACGTTTTGTAATTCACTCACAAATGTTGCCAAACGTCTGAAAACGATCTTCTGAAAGCTTTTTTGGTGGAAACGGATGGGTTTTTATCATCGGAAACAGAATTAGCCCTCGACGTCTGAACAACTTTTTTATAAAAAAAAATCCCTAAGCCGCGCGGTCACAATTTCAGCAAAAATCTGACGTTTTGCAATTCACTCACAAATGTTGCCAAACTTCTGCTAACGATCTTCTGAAAGCTTTTTTGGTGGAAACGGATGGGTTTTTATCATCAGAAACAGAATTAGCCCTCAACGTCTGAACAACTTTTTTTTCAAAAAAATCCCTAAGCCGCGCGGTCACAAATTCAGCAAAAATCTGACATTCTGCAATTCACTCAGAAATGTTGCCAAACTTCTGCAAACTATCTTCTGAAAGCTTTTTTGGTGGAAACAGATGGGTTTTTATCATCGGAAACAGAATTAGCCCTCGACGTCTGAACAACTTTTTTTTCAAAAAATCCCTAAGCCGCGCGGTCACAATTTCAGCAAAAATCTGACGTTTTGCAATTCACTCACAAATGTTGCCAAACTTCTGCAAATGATCTTCTGAAAGCTTTTTTGGTGGAAACGGATGGGTTTTTATCATCGGAAACAGAATTAGCCCTCAACATCTGAGCAACTTTTTTTAAAAAAAAAATCCCTAAGCCGCGCGGTCACAATTTCAGCAAAAATCTGACATTTTGCAATTCACTCAAAAATGGTCCCAAACTGTTGCAAACGATCCCCTGAAAGCTTTTTTGGTGGAAACAGATGGATTTTTATCATCGGAAACAGAATTAGCCCTCGACGTCTGAACAACTTTTTTTCCAAAAAATCCCTAAGCCGCGCGGTCACAATTTCAGCAAAAATCTGACGTTTTGCAATTCACTCACAAATGTTGCCAAACGTCTGAAAACGATCTTCTGAAAGCTTTTTTGGTGCAAACGGATGGGTTTTTATCATCGGAAACAGAATTAGCCCTCGACGTCTGAACAACTTTTTTATAAAAAAAAAATCCCTAAGCCGCGCGGTCACAATTTCAGCAAAAATCTGACGTTTTGCAATTCACTCACAAATGTTGCCAAACTTCTGCTAACGATCTTCTGAAAGCTTTTTTCGTGGAAACGGCTGGGTTTTTATCATCAGAAACAGAATTAGCCCTCAACGTCTGAACAACTTTTTTTGAAAAAATCCCTAAGCCGCGCGGTCACAATTTCAGTAAAAATCTGACGTTTTGCAATTCACTCACAAATGTTGCCAAACTTCTGCAAACAATCTTCTGAAAGCTTTTTTGGTGGAAACGGATGGGTTTTTATCATCGAAAACAGAATGAGCCCTCAACGTCTGAACAACATTTTTTTGAAAAAATCCCTAAGCCGCGCGGTCACAAATTCAGCAAAAATCTGACGTTTTGCAATTCACTCAAAAATGGTCCCAAACTGTTGCAAACGATCCCCTGAATGCTTTTTTGATGGAAACAGATGGGTTTTTATCATCGGAAACAGAATTAGCCCTCGACGTCTGAACAACTTTTTTTTCAAAAAATCCCTAAGCCGCGCGGTCACAATTTCAGCAAAAATCTGACGTTTTGCAATTCACTCACAAATATTGCCAAACTTCTGCAAATGATCTTCTGAAAGCTTTTTTGGTGGAAACAGATGGGTTTTTATCATCAGAAACAGAATTAGCCCTCAACATCTGAGCAACTTTTTTTAAAAAAAAACCCTAAGCCGCGCGGTCACAGTTTCAGCAAAAATCTGACGTTTTGCAATTCACTCACAAATGTTGCCAAACTTCTGCTAACGATCTTCTGAAAGCTTTTTTGGTGGAAACGGATGGGTTTTTATCATCGGAAACAGAATTAGCCCTCAACGTCTGAACAACTTTTTTTTCAAAAAATCCCTAAGCCGCGCGGTCACAATTTCAGCAAAAATCTGACGTTTTGCAATTCACTCACAAATGTTGCCAAACGTCTGAAAACGATCTTCTGAAAGCTTTTTTGGTGGAAACGGATGGGTTTTTATCATCGGAAACAGAATTAGCCCTCGACGTCTGAACAACTTTTTTATAAAAAAAAATCCCTAAGCCGCGCGGTCACAATTTCAGCAAAAATCTGACGTTTTGCAATTCACTCACAAATGTTGCCAAACTTCTGCTAACGATCTTCTGAAAGCTTTTTTGGTGGAAACGGATGGGTTTTTATCATCAGAAACAGAATTAGCCCTCAACGTCTGAACAACTTTTTTTTCAAAAAATCCCTAAGCCGCGCGGTCACAAATTCAGCAAAAATCTGACATTTTACAATTCACTCACAAATGTTGCCAAACTTCTGCTAATGATCTTCTGAATGCTTTCTTGGTGGAAACGGATGGGTTTTTATCATCGGAAACAGAATTAGCCCTCGACGTCTGAATAACTTTTTTTTCAAAAAATCCCTAAGCCGCGCGGTCACAAATTCAGCAAAAATCTGACATTCTGCAATTCACTCAGAAATGTTGCCAAACTTCTGCAAACGATCTTCTGAAAGCTTTTTTGGTGGAAACAGATGGGTTTTTATCATCCGAAACAGAATTAGCCCTCAACGTCTGAAGAACTTTTTTTTCAAAAAATCCCTAAGCCGCGCGGTCACAATTTCAGCAAAAATCTGACGTTTTGCAATTCACTCACAAATGTTGCCAAACTTCTGCTAACGATCTTCTGAAAGCTTTTTTGGTGGAAACGGATGGGTTTTTATCATCGGAAACAGAATTAGCCCTCGACGTCTGAACAACTTTTTTATTAAAAAAAATCCCTAAGCCGCGCGGTCACAATTTCAGCAAACATCTGACATTCTGCAATTCACTCAGAAATGTTGCCAAACTTCTGCAAACGATCTTCTGAAAGCTTTTTTGGTGGAAACGGATGGGTTTTTATCATCCGAAACAGAATTAGCCCTCAACGTCTGAAGAACTTTTTTTTCAAAAAATCCCTAAGCCGCGCGGTCACAATTTCAGCAAAAATCTGACGTTTTGCAATTCACTCGCAAATGTTGCCAAACTTCTGCAAACGATCTTCTGAAAGCTTTTTTGGTGGAAACAGATGGGTTTTTATCATCGGAAACAGAATTAGCCCTCAACGTCTGAACAACTTTTTTTTCAAAAAATCCCTAAGCCGCGCGGTCACAATTTCAGCAAAAATCTGACGTTTGGCAATTCACTCACAAATGTTGCCAAACGTCTGAAAACGATCTTCTGAAAGCTTTTTTGGTGGACACGGATGGGTTTTTATCATCGGAAACAGAATTAGCCCTCGACGTCTGAACAACTTTTTTATAAAAAAAAATCCCTAAGCCGCGCGGTCACAATTTCAGCAAAAATCTGACGTTTTGCAATTCACTCACAAATGTTGCCAAACTTCTGCTAACGATCTTCTGAAAGCTTTTTTGGTGGAAACGGATGGGTTTTTATCATCAGAAACAGAATTAGCCCTCAACGTCTGAACAACTTTTTTTTCAAAAATTCCCTAAGCCGCGCGGTCACAAATTCAGCAAAAATCTGACATTTTACAATTCACTCACAAATGTTGCCAAACTTCTGCTAACGATCTTCAGAATGCTTTCTCGGTGGAAACGGATGGGTTTTTATCATCGGAAACAGAATTAGCCCTCGACGTCTGAACAACTTTTTTTTCAAAAAATCCCTAAGCCGCGCGGTCACAATTTCAGCAAAAATCTGACATTCTGCAATTCACTCAGAAATGTTGCCAAACTTCTGCAAACTATCTTCTGAAAGCTTTTTTGGTGGAAACAGATGGGTTTTTATCATCCGAAACAGAATTAGCCCTCAACGTCTGAACAACTTTTTTTTCAAAAAATCCCTAAGCCGCGCGGTCACAATTTCAGCAAAAATCTGACGTTTTGCAATTCACTCACAAATGTTGCCAAACTTCTGCTAACGATCTTCTGAAAGCTTTTTTGGTGGAAACGGATGGGTTTTTATCATCGGAAACAGAATTAGCCCTGGACGTCTGAACAACTTTTTTTTCAAAAAATCCCTAAGCCGCGCGGTCACAAATTCAGCAAAAATCTGACATTTTGCAATTCACTCAGAAATGTTGCCAAACTTCTGCAAACGATCTTCTGAAAGCTTTTTTGGTGGAAACGGATGGGTTTTTATCATCCGAAACAGAATTAGCCCTCAACGTCTGAAGAACTTTTTTTTCAAAAAATCCCTAAGCCGCGCGGTCACAATTTCAGCAAAAATCTGACGTTTTGCAATTCACTCACAAATGTTGCCAAACGTCTGAAAACGATCTTCTGAAAGCTTTTTTGGTGGAAACGGATGGGTTTTTATCATCGGAAACAGAATTAGCCCTCGACGTCTGAACAACTTTTTTATTAAAAAAAATCCCTAAGCCGCGCGTTCACAATTTCAGCAAAAATCTGACGTTTTGCAATTCACTCACAAATGTTGCCAAACTTCTGCTAACGATCTTCTGAAAGCTTTTTTGGTGGAAACGGATGGGTTTTTATCATCAGAAACAGAATTAGCCCTCAACGTCTGAACAACTCTTTTTTTAAAAAAAATCCCTAAGCCGCGCGGTCACAATTTCAGCAAAAATCTGACGTTTTGCAATTCACTCACAAATGTTGCCAAACTTCTGCAAATGATCTTCTGAAAGCTTTTTTGGTGGAAACGGATGGGTTTTTATCATCGAAAACAGAATTAGCCCTCAACGTCTGAACAACTTTTTTTGAAAAAATCCCTAAGCCGCGCGGTCACAATTTCAGTAAAAATCTGACGTTTTGCAATTCACTCAAAAATGTTGCCAAACTGTTCCAAACGATCCCCTGAAAGCTTTTTTGGTGGAAACAGATGGGTTTTTATCATCGGAAACAGAATTAGCCCTCAACGTCTGAACAACATTTTTTTGAAAAAATCCCTAAGCCGCGCGGTCACAAATTCAGCAAAAATCTGACGTTTTGCAATTCACTCAAAAATGGTCCCAAACTGTTGCAAACGATCCCCTGAACGCTTTTTTGATGGAAACAGATGGGTTTTTATCATCGGAAACAGAATTAGCCCTCAACATCTGAGCAACTTTTAAAAAAAAAAAAACCCTAAGCCGCGCGGTCACAGTTTCAGCAAAAATCTGACGTTTTGCAATTCACTCACAAATGTTGCCAAACTTCTGCAAACGATCTTCTGAAAGCTTTTTTGGTCTAAACGGATGGGTTTTTATCATCGGAAACAGAATTAGCCCTCGACGTCTGAACAACTTTTTTTTAAAAAAAAATCCCTAAGCCGCGCGGTCACAATTTCAGTAAAAATCTGACGTTTTGCAATTCACTCAAAAATGTTGCCAAACTGTTCCAAACGATCCCCTGAAAGCTTTTTTGGTGGAAACGGATGGGTTTTTATCATCGGAAACAGAATTAGCCCTCGACGTCTGAACAACATTTTTTTGAAAAAATCCCTAAGCCGCGCGGTCACAAATTCAGCAAAAATCTGACGTGTTGCAATTCACTCACAAATGTTGCCAAACTTCTGCAAATGATCTTCTGAAAGCTTTTTTGGTGGAAACAGATGGGTTTTTATCATCAGAAACAGAATTAGCCCTCAACATCTGAGCAACTTTTTTTTTAAAAAAAAACCCTAAGCCGCGCGGTCACAATTTCAGCAAAAATCTGACGTTTTGTAATTCACTCACAAATGTTGCCAAACGTCTGAAAACGATCTTCTGAAAGCTTTTTTGGTGGAAACGGATGGGTTTTTATCATCGGAAACAGAATTAGCCCTCGACGTCTGAACAACTTTTTTATAAAAAAAAATCCCTAAGCCGCGCGGTCACAATTTCAGCAAAAATCTGACGTTTTGCAATTCACTCACAAATGTTGCCAAACTTCTGCTAACGATCTTCTGAAAGCTTTTTTGGTGGAAACGGATGGGTTTTTATCATCAGAAACAGAATTAGCCCTCAACGTCTGAACAACTTTTTTTTCAAAAAAATCCCTAAGCCGCGCGGTCACAAATTCAGCAAAAATCTGACATTCTGCAATTCACTCAGAAATGTTGCCAAACTTCTGCAAACTATCTTCTGAAAGCTTTTTTGGTGGAAACAGATGGGTTTTTATCATCGGAAACAGAATTAGCCCTCGACGTCTGAACAACTTTTTTTTCAAAAAATCCCTAAGCCGCGCGGTCACAATTTCAGCAAAAATCTGACGTTTTGCAATTCACTCACAAATGTTGCCAAACTTCTGCAAATGATCTTCTGAAAGCTTTTTTGGTGGAAACGGATGGGTTTTTATCATCGGAAACAGAATTACCCCTCAACATCTGAGCAACTTTTTTTAAAAAAAAAATCCCTAAGCCGCGCGGTCACAATTTCAGCAAAAATCTGACATTTTGCAATTCACTCAAAAATGGTCCCAAACTGTTGCAAACGATCCCCTGAAAGCTTTTTTGGTGGAAACAGATGGGTTTTTATCATCGGAAACAGAATTAGCCCTCGACGTCTGAACAACTTTTTTTCCAAAAAATCCCTAAGCCGCGCGGTCACAATTTCAGCAAAAATCTGACGTTTTGCAATTCACTCACAAATGTTGCCAAACGTCTGAAAACGATCTTCTGAAAGCTTTTTTGGTGCAAACGGATGGGTTTTTATCATCGGAAACAGAATTAGCCCTCGACGTCTGAACAACTTTTTTATAAAAAAAAAATCCCTAAGCCGCGCGGTCACAATTTCAGCAAAAATCTGACGTTTTGCAATTCACTCACAAATGTTGCCAAACTTCTGCTAACGATCTTCTGAAAGCTTTTTTGGTGGAAACGGATGGGTTTTTATCATCGGAAACAGAATTAGCCCTCAACGTCTGAACAACTTTTTTTTCAAAAAATCCCTAAGCCGCGCGGTCACAATTTCAGCAAAAATCTGACGTTTTGCAATTCACTCACAAATGTTGCCAAACGTCTGAAAACGATCTTCTGAAAGCTTTTTTGGTGGAAACGGATGGGTTTTTATCATCGGAAACAGAATTAGCCCTCGACGTCTGAACAACTTTTTTATAAAAAAAAATCCCTAAGCCGCGCGGTCACAATTTCAGCAAAAATCTGACGTTTTGCAATTCACTCACAAATGTTGCCAAACTTCTGCTAACGATCTTCTGAAAGCTTTTTTGGTGGAAACGGATGGGTTTTTATCATCAGAAACAGAATTAGCCCTCAACGTCTGAACAACTTTTTTTTCAAAAAATCCCTAAGCCGCGCGGTCACAAATTCAGCAAAAATCTGACATTTTACAATTCACTCACAAATGTTGCCAAACTTCTGCTAATGATCTTCTGAATGCTTTCTTGGTGGAAACGGATGGGTTTTTATCATCGGAAACAGAATTAGCCCTCGACGTCTGAATAACTTTTTTTTCAAAAAATCCCTAAGCCGCGCGGTCACAAATTCAGCAAAAATCTGACATTCTGCAATTCACTCAGAAATGTTGCCAAACTTCTGCAAACGATCTTCTGAAAGCTTTTTTGGTGGAAACAGATGGGTTTTTATCATCCGAAACAGAATTAGCCCTCAACGTCTGAAGAACTTTTTTTTCAAAAAATCCCTAAGCCGCGCGGTCACAATTTCAGCAAAAATCTGACGTTTTGCAATTCACTCACAAATGTTGCCAAACTTCTGCTAACGATCTTCTGAAAGCTTTTTTGGTGGAAACGGATGGGTTTTTATCATCGGAAACAGAATTAGCCCTCGACGTCTGAACAACTTTTTTATTAAAAAAAATCCCTAAGCCGCGCGGTCACAATTTCAGCAAACATCTGACATTCTGCAATTCACTCAGAAATGTTGCCAAACTTCTGCAAACGATCTTCTGAAAGCTTTTTTGGTGGAAACGGATGGGTTTTTATCATCCGAAACAGAATTAGCCCTCAACGTCTGAAGAACTTTTTTTTCAAAAAATCCCTAAGCCGCGCGGTCACAATTTCAGCAAAAATCTGACGTTTTGCAATTCACTCGCAAATGTTGCCAAACTTCTGCAAACGATCTTCTGAAAGCTTTTTTGGTGGAAACAGATGGGTTTTTATCATCGGAAACAGAATTAGCCCTCAACGTCTGAACAACTTTTTTTTCAAAAAATCCCTAAGCCGCGCGGTCACAATTTCAGCAAAAATCTGACGTTTTGCAATTCACTCACAAATGTTGCCAAACGTCTGAAAACGATCTTCTGAAAGCTTTTTTGGTGGACACGGATGGGTTTTTATCATCGGAAACAGAATTAGCCCTCGACGTCTGAACAACTTTTTTATTAAAAAAAATCCCTAAGCCGCGCGGTCACAATTTCAGCAAAAATCTGACGTTTTGCAATTCACTCACAAATGTTGCCAAACTTCTGCTAACGATCTTCTGAAAGCTTTTTTGGTGGAAACGGATGGGTTTTTATCATCAGAAACAGAATTAGCCCTCAACGTCTGAACAACTTTTTTTTCAAAAATTCCCTAAGCCGCGCGGTCACAAATTCAGCAAAAATCTGACATTTTACAATTCACTCACAAATGTTGCCAAACTTCTGCTAACGATCTTCAGAATGCTTTCTCGGTGGAAACGGATGGGTTTTTATCATCGGAAACAGAATTAGCCCTCGACGTCTGAACAACTTTTTTTTCAAAAAATCCCTAAGCCGCGCGGTCACAAATTCAGCAAAAATCTGACATTCTGCAATTCACTCAGAAATGTTGCCAAACTTCTGCAAACTATCTTCTGAAAGCTTTTTTGGTGGAAACAGATGGGTTTTTATCATCCGAAACAGAATTAGCCCTCAACGTCTGAACAACTTTTTTTTCAAAAAATCCCTAAGCCGCGCGGTCACAATTTCAGCAAAAATCTGACGTTTTGCAATTCACTCACAAATGTTGCCAAACTTCTGCTAACGATCTTCTGAAAGCTTTTTTGGTGGAAACGGATGGGTTTTTATCATCGGAAACAGAATTAGCCCTGGACGTCTGAACAACTTTTTTTTCAAAAAATCCCTAAGCCGCGCGGTCACAAATTCAGCAAAAATCTGACATTTTGCAATTCACTCAGAAATGTTGCCAAACTTCTGCAAACGATCTTCTGAAAGCTTTTTTGGTGGAAACGGATGGGTTTTTATCATCCGAAACAGAATTAGCCCTCAACGTCTGAAGAACTTTTTTTTCAAAAAATCCCTAAGCCGCGCGGTCACAATTTCAGCAAAAATCTGACGTTTTGCAATTCACTCACAAATGTTGCCAAACGTCTGAAAACGATCTTCTGAAAGCTTTTTTGGTGGAAACGGATGGGTTTTTATCATCGGAAACAGAATTAGCCCTCGACGTCTGAACAACTTTTTTATTAAAAAAAATCCCTAAGCCGCGCGTTCACAATTTCAGCAAAAATCTGACGTTTTGCAATTCACTCACAAATGTTGCCAAACTTCTGCTAACGATCTTCTGAAAGCTTTTTTGGTGGAAACGGATGGGTTTTTATCATCAGAAACAGAATTAGCCCTCAACGTCTGAACAACTTTTTTTTCAAAAAATCCCTAAGCCGCGCGGTCA
Source organism: Podarcis gaigeae (assembly GCF_964106915.1). Taxonomy (NCBI): domain Eukaryota; kingdom Metazoa; phylum Chordata; class Lepidosauria; order Squamata; family Lacertidae; genus Podarcis; species Podarcis gaigeae. Next base: position 11,749,936 of record NC_139677.1, on the reverse strand, counting down.
CAATTTCAGCAAAAATCTGACGTTTTGCAATTCACTCACAAATGTTGCCAAACTTCTGCTAACGATCTTCTGAAAGCTTTTTTGGTGGAAACGGATGGGTTTTTATCATCGGAAACAGAATTAGCCCTCGACGTCTGAACAACTTTTTTTTCAAAAAATCCCTAAGCCGCGCTGTCACAAATTCAGCAAAAATCTGACATTTTGCAATTCACTCAGAAATGTTGCCAAACTTCTGCAAACGATCTTCTGAAAGCTTTTTTGGTGGAAACAGATGGGTTTTTATCATCCGAAACAGAATTAGCCCTCAACGTCTGAAGAACTTTTTTTTCAAAAAATCCCTAAGCCGCGCGGTCACAATTTCAGCAAAAATCTGACGTTTTGCAATTCACTCACAAATGTTGCCAAACTTCTGCTAACGATCTTCTGAAAGCTTTTTTGGTGGAAACGGATGGGTTTTTATCATCGGAAACAGAATTAGCCCTGGACGTCTGAACAACTTTTTTTTCAAAAAATCCCTAAGCCGCGCGGTCACAAATTCAGCAAAAATCTGACATTTTGCAATTCACTCAGAAATGTTGCCAAACTTCTGCAAACGATCTTCTGAAAGCTTTTTTGGTGGAAACGGATGGGTTTTTATCATCCGAAACAGAATTAGCCCTCAACGTCTGAAGAACTTTTTTTTCAAAAAATCCCTAAGCCGCGCGGTCACAATTTCAGCAAAAATCTGACGTTTTGCAATTCACTCACAAATGTTGCCAAACGTCTGAAAACGATCTTCTGAAAGCTTTTTTGGTGGAAACGGATGGGTTTTTATCATCGGAAACAGAATTAGCCCTCGACGTCTGAACAACTTTTTTATTAAAAAAAATCCCTAAGCCGCGCGTTCACAATTTCAGCAAAAATCTGACGTTTTGCAATTCACTCACAAATGTTGCCAAACTTCTGCTAACGATCTTCTGAAAGCTTTTTTGGTGGAAACGGATGGGTTTTTATCATCAGAAACAGAATTAGCCCTCAACGTCTGAACAACTTTTTTTTCAAAAAATCCCTAAGCCGCGCGGTCACAATTTCAGCAAAAATCTGACGTTTTGCAATTCACTCACAAATGTTGCCAAACTTCTGCTAACGATCTTCTGAAAGCTTTTTTGGTGGAAACGGATGGGTTTTTATCATCGGAAACAGAATTAGCCCTCGACGTCTGAACAACTTTTTTTTCAAAAAATCCCTAAGCCGCGCTGTCACAAATTCAGCAAAAATCTGACATTTTGCAATTCACTCAGAAATGTTGCCAAACTTCTGCAAACGATCTTCTGAAAGCTTTTTTGGTGGAAACAGATGGGTTTTTATCATCCGAAACAGAATTAGCCCTCAACGTCTGAAGACCTTTTTTTTCAAAAAATCCCTAAGCCGCGCGGTCACAATTTCAGCAAAAATCTGACGTTTTGCAATTCACTCACAAATGTTGCCAAACTTCTGCTAACGATCTTCTGAAATCTTTTTTGGTGGAAACGGATGGGTTTTTATCATCGGAAACAGAATTAGCCCTCGACGTCTGAACAACTTTTTTATAAAAAAAAATCCCTAAGCCGCGCGGTCACAATTTCAGCAAACATCTGACATTCTGCAATTCACTCAGAAATGTTGCCAAACTTCTGCAAACGATCTTCTGAAAGCTTTTTTGGTGGAAACGGATGGGTTTTTATCATCAGAAACAGAATTAGCCCTCAACGTCTGAACAACTTTTTTTTCAAAAATTCCCTAAGCCGCGCGGTCACAAATTCAGCAAAAATCTGACATTTTACAATTCACTCACAAATGTTGCCAAACTTCTGCTAACGATCTTCAGAATGCTTTCTCGGTGGAAACGGATGGGTTTTTATCATCGAAAACAGAATTAGCCCTCAACGTCTGAACAACTTTTTTTGAAAAAATCCCTAAGCCGCGCGGTCACAATTTCAGTAAAAATCTGACGTTTTGCAATTCACTCAAAAATGTTGCCAAACTGTTCCAAACGATCCCCTGAAAGCTTTTTTGGTGGAAACAGATGGGTTTTTATCATCGGAAACAGAATTAGCCCTCAACGTCTGAACAACATTTTTTTGAAAAAATCCCTAAGCCGCGCGGTCACAAATTCAGCAAAAATCTGACGTTTTGCAATTCACTCAAAAATGGTCCCAAACTGTTGCAAACGATCCCCTGAACGCTTTTTTGATGGAAACAGATGGGTTTTTATCATCGGAAACAGAATTAGCCCTCAACATCTGAGCAACTTTTTTTTTAAAAAAAACCCTAAGCCGCGCGGTCACAGTTTCAGCAAAAATCTGACGTTTTGCAATTCACTCACAAATGTTGCCAAACTTCTGCAAACGATCTTCTGAAAGCTTTTTTGGTCTAAACGGATGGGTTTTTATCATCGGAAACAGAATTAGCCCTCGACGTCTGAACAACTTTTTTTTTAAAAAAAATCCCTAAGCCGCGCGGTCACAATTTCAGTAAAAATCTGACGTTTTGCAATTCACTCAAAAATGTTGCCAAACTGTTCCAAACGATCCCCTGAAAGCTTTTTTGGTGGAAACGGATGGGTTTTTATCATCTGAAACAGAATTAGCCCTCGACGTCTGAACAACATTTTTTTGAAAAAATCCCTAAGCCGCGCGGTCACAAATTCAGCAAAAATCTGACGTTTTGCAATTCACTCACAAATGTTGCCAAACTTCTGCAAATGATCTTCTGAAAGCTTTTTTGGTGGAAACAGATGGGTTTTTATCATCAGAAACAGAATTAACCCTCAACATCTGAGCAACTTTTTTTTTTAAAAAAACCCTAAGCCGCGCGGTCACAGTTTCAGCAAAAATCTGACGTTTTGCAATTCACTCACAAATGTTGCCAAACTTCTGCAAACGATCTTCTGAAAGCTTTTTTGGTGGAAACGGATGGATTTTTATCATCGGAAACAGAATTAGCCCTCAACGTCTGAACAACTTTTTTTTCAAAAAATCCCTAAGCCGCGCGGTCACAATTTCAGCAAAAATCTGACGTTTTGCAATTCACTCACAAATGTTGCCAAACGTCTGAAAACGATCTTCTGAAAGCTTTTTTGGTGCAAACGGATGGGTTTTTATCATCGGAAACAGAATTAGCCCTCGACGTCTGAACAACTTTTTTATAAAAAAAAAATCCCTAAGCCGCGCGGTCACAATTTCAGCAAAAATCTGACGTTTTGCAATTCACTCACAAATGTTGCCAAACTTCTGCTAACGATCTTCTGAAAGCTTTTTTCGTGGAAACGGCTGGGTTTTTATCATCAGAAACAGAATTAGCCCTCAACGTCTGAACAACTTTTTTTGAAAAAATCCCTAAGCCGCGCGGTCACAATTTCAGTAAAAATCTGACGTTTTGCAATTCACTCACAAATGTTGCCAAACTTCTGCAAACAATCTTCTGAAAGCTTTTTTGGTGGAAACGGATGGGTTTTTATCATCGAAAACAGAATGAGCCCTCAACGTCTGAACAACATTTTTTTGAAAAAATCCCTAAGCCGCGCGGTCACAAATTCAGCAAAAATCTGACGTTTTGCAATTCACTCAAAAATGGTCCCAAACTGTTGCAAACGATCCCCTGAATGCTTTTTTGATGGAAACAGATGGGTTTTTATCATCGGAAACAGAATTAGCCCTCGACGTCTGAACAACTTTTTTTTCAAAAAATCCCTAAGCCGCGCGGTCACAATTTCAGCAAAAATCTGACGTTTTGCAATTCACTCACAAATATTGCCAAACTTCTGCAAATGATCTTCTGAAAGCTTTTTTGGTGGAAACAGATGGGTTTTTATCATCAGAAACAGAATTAGCCCTCAACATCTGAGCAACTTTTTTTTAAAAAAATCCCTAAGCCGCGCGGTCACAGTTTCAGCAAAAATCTGACGTTTTGCAATTCACTCACAAATGTTGCCAAACTTCTGCTAACGATCTTCTGAAAGCTTTTTTGGTGGAAACGGATGGGTTTTTATCATCGGAAACAGAATTAGCCCTCAACGTCTGAACAACTTTTTTTTCAAAAAATCCCTAAGCCGCGCGGTCACAAATTCAGCAAAAATCTGACATTTTACAATTCACTCACAAATGTTGCCAAACTTCTGCTAATGATCTTCTGAATGCTTTCTTGGTGGAAACGGATGGGTTTTTATCATCGGAAACAGAATTAGCCCTCGACGTCTGAATAACTTTTTTTTCAAAAAATCCCTAAGCCGCGCGGTCACAAATTCAGCAAAAATCTGACATTCTGCAATTCACTCAGAAATGTTGCCAAACTTCTGCAAACGATCTTCTGAAAGCTTTTTTGGTGGAAACAGATGGGTTTTTATCATCCGAAACAGAATTAGCCCTCAACGTCTGAAGAACTTTTTTTTCAAAAAATCCCTAAGCCGCGCGGTCACAATTTCAGCAAAAATCTGACGTTTTGCAATTCACTCACAAATGTTGCCAAACTTCTGCTAACGATCTTCTGAAAGCTTTTTTGGTGGAAACGGATGGGTTTTTATCATCGGAAACAGAATTAGCCCTCGACGTCTGAACAACTTTTTTATAAAAAAAAATCCCTAAGCCGCGCGGTCACAATTTCAGCAAACATCTGACATTCTGCAATTCACTCAGAAATGTTGCCAAACTTCTGCAAACGATCTTCTGAAAGCTTTTTTGGTGGAAACGGATGGGTTTTTATCATCCGAAACAGAATTAGCCCTCAACGTTTGAAGAACTTTTTTTTCAAAAAATCCCTAAGCCGCGCGGTCACAATTTCAGCAAAAATCTGACGTTTTGCAATTCACTCGCAAATGTTGCCAAACTTCTGCAAACGATCTTCTGAAAGCTTTTTTGGTGGAAACAGATGGGTTTTTATCATCGGAAACAGAATTAGCCCTCAACGTCTGAACAACTTTTTTTTCAAAAAATCCCTAAGCCGCGCGGTCACAATTTCAGCAAAAATCTGACGTTTTGCAATTCACTCACAAATGTTGCCAAACGTCTGAAAACGATCTTCTGAAAGCTTTTTTGGTGGACACGGATGGGTTTTTATCATCGGAAACAGAATTAGCCCTCGACGTCTGAACAACTTTTTTATAAAAAAAAATCCCTAAGCCGCGCGGTCACAATTTCAGCAAAAATCTGACGTTTTGCAATTCACTCACAAATGTTGCCAAACTTCTGCTAACGATCTTCTGAAAGCTTTTTTGGTGGAAACGGATGGGTTTTTATCATCAGAAACAGAATTAGCCCTCAACGTCTGAACAACTTTTTTTTCAAAAATTCCCTAAGCCGCGCGGTCACAAATTCAGCAAAAATCTGACATTTTACAATTCACTCACAAATGTTGCCAAACTTCTGCTAACGATCTTCAGAATGCTTTCTCGGTGGAAACGGATGGGTTTTTATCATCGGAAACAGAATTAGCCCTCGACGTCTGAACAACTTTTTTTTCAAAAAATCCCTAAGCCGCGCGGTCACAAATTCAGCAAAAATCTGACATTCTGCAATTCACTCAGAAATGTTGCCAAACTTCTGCAAACTATCTTCTGAAAGCTTTTTTGGTGGAAACAGATGGGTTTTTATCATCCGAAACAGAATTAGCCCTCAACGTCTGAAGAACTTTTTTTTCAAAAAATCCCTAAGCCGCGCGGTCACAATTTCAGCAAAAATCTGACGTTTTGCAATTCACTCACAAATGTTGCCAAACTTCTGCTAACGATCTTCTGAAAGCTTTTTTGGTGGAAACGGATGGGTTTTTATCATCGGAAACAGAATTAGCCCTCGACGTCTGAACAACTTTTTTTTCAAAAAATCCCTAAGCCGCGCTGTCACAAATTCAGCAAAAATCTGACATTTTGCAATTCACTCAGAAATGTTGCCAAACTTCTGCAAACGATCTTCTGAAAGCTTTTTTGGTGGAAACAGATGGGTTTTTATCATCCGAAACAGAATTAGCCCTCAACGTCTGAAGAACTTTTTTTTCAAAAAATCCCTAAGCCGCGCGGTCACAATTTCAGCAAAAATCTGACGTTTTGCAATTCACTCACAAATGTTGCCAAACTTCTGCTAACGATCTTCTGAAATCTTTTTTGGTGGAAACGGATGGGTTTTTATCATCGGAAACAGAATTAGCCCTCGACGTCTGAACAACTTTTTTATAAAAAAAAATCCCTAAGCCGCGCGGTCACAATTTCAGCAAACATCTGACATTCTGCAATTCACTCAGAAATGTTGCCAAACTTCTGCAAACGATCTTCTGAAAGCTTTTTTGGTGGAAACGGATGGGTTTTTATCATCCGAAACAGAATTAGCCCTCAACGTCTGAAGAACTTTTTTTTCAAACAATCCCTAAGCCGCGCGGTCACAATTTCAGCAAAAATCTGACGTTTTGCAATTCACTCGCAAATGTTGCCAAACTTCTGCAAACGATCTTCTGAAAGCTTTTTTGGTGGAAACAGATGGGTTTTTATCATCGGAAACAGAATTAGCCCTCAACGTCTGAACAACTTTTTTTTCAAAAAATCCCTAAGCCGCGCGGTCACAATTTCAGCAAAAATCTGACGTTTTGTAATTCACTCACAAATGTTGCCAAACGTCTGAAAACGATCTTCTGAAAGCTTTTTTGGTGGACACGGATGGGTTTTTATCATCGGAAACAGAATTAGCCCTCGACGTCTGAACAACTTTTTTATAAAAAAAAATCCCTAAGCCGCGCGGTCACAATTTCAGCAAAAATCTGACGTTTTGCAATTCACTCACAAATGTTGCCAAACTTCTGCTAACGATCTTCTGAAAGCTTTTTTGGTGGAAACGGATGGGTTTTTATCATCGGAAACAGAATTAGCCCTCGACGTCTGAACAACTTTTTTATAAAAAAAAATCCCTAAGCCGCGCGGTCACAATTTCAGCAAACATCTGACATTCTGCAATTCACTCAGAAATGTTGCCAAACTTCTGCAAACGATCTTCTGAAAGCTTTTTTGGTGGAAACGGATGGGTTTTTATCATCCGAAACAGAATTAGCCCTCAACGTCTGAAGAACTTTTTTTTCAAAAAATCCCTAAGCCGCGCGGTCACAATTTCAGCAAAAATCTGACGTTTTGCAATTCACTCGCAAATGTTGCCAAACTTCTGCAAACGATCTTCTGAAAGCTTTTTTGGTGGAAACAGATGGGTTTTTATCATCGGAAACAGAATTAGCCCTCAACGTCTGAACAACTTTTTTTTCAAAAAATCCCTAAGCCGCGCGGTCACAATTTCAGCAAAAATCTGACGTTTTGCAATTCACTCACAAATGTTGCCAAACGTCTGAAAACGATCTTCTGAAAGCTTTTTTGGTGGACACGGATGGGTTTTTATCATCGGAAACAGAATTAGCCCTCGACGTCTGAACAACTTTTTTATAAAAAAAAATCCCTAAGCCGCGCGGTCACAATTTCAGCAAAAATCTGACGTTTTGCAATTCACTCACAAATGTTGCCAAACTTCTGCTAACGATCTTCTGAAAGCTTTTTTGGTGGAAACGGATGGGTTTTTATCATCAGAAACAGAATTAGCCCTCAACGTCTGAACAACTTTTTTTTCAAAAATTCCCTAAGCCGCGCGGTCACAAATTCAGCAAAAATCTGACATTTTACAATTCACTCACAAATGTTGCCAAACTTCTGCTAACGATCTTCAGAATGCTTTCTCGGTGGAAACGGATGGGTTTTTATCATCGGAAACAGAATTAGCCCTCGACGTCTGAACAACTTTTTTTTCAAAAAATCCCTAAGCCGCGCGGTCACAAATTCAGCAAAAATCTGACATTCTGCAATTCACTCAGAAATGTTGCCAAACTTCTGCAAACTATCTTCTGAAAGCTTTTTTGGTGGAAACAGATGGGTTTTTATCATCCGAAACAGAATTAGCCCTCAACGTCTGAACAACTTTTTTTTCAAAAAATCCCTAAGCCGCGCGGTCACAATTTCAGCAAAAATCTGACGTTTTGCAATTCACTCACAAATGTTGCCAAACTTCTGCTAACGATCTTCTGAAAGCTTTTTTGGTGGAAACGGATGGGTTTTTATCATCGGAAACAGAATTAGCCCTGGACGTCTGAACAACTTTTTTTTCAAAAAATCCCTAAGCCGCGCGGTCACAAATTCAGCAAAAATCTGACGTTTTGCAATTCACTCACAAATGTTGCCAAACTGTTGCAAACGATCCCCTGAAAGCTTTTTTGGTGGAAACAGATGGGTTTTTATCTTCGGAAACAGAATTAGCCCTCGACGTCTGAACAACTTTTTTTTCAAAAAATCCCTAAGCCGCGCGGTCACAATTTCAGCAAAAATCTGATGTTTTGCAATTCACTCACAAATGTTGCCAAACTTCTGCAAATGATCTTCTGAAAGCTTTTTTGGTGGAAACGGATGGGTTTTTATCATCGAAAACAGAATTAGCCCTCGACGTCTGAACAACTTTTTTTTCAAAAAATCCCTAAGCCGCGCGGTCACAATTTCAGCAAAAATCTGACGTTTTGCAATTCACTCGCAAATGTTGCCAAACTTCTGCAAACGATCTTCTGAAAGCTTTTTTGGTGGAAACAGATGGGTTTTTATCATCGGAAACAGAATTAGCCCTCAACGTCTGAACAACTTTTTTTTCAAAAAATCCCTAAGCCGCGCGGTCACAATTTCAGCAAAAATCTGACGTTTTGCAATTCACTCACAAATGTTGCCAAACGTCTGAAAACGATCTTCTGAAAGCTTTTTTGGTGGACACGGATGGGTTTTTATCATCGGAAACAGAATTAGCCCTCGACGTCTGAACAACTTTTTTATAAAAAAAAATCCCTAAGCCGCGCGGTCACAATTTCAGCAAAAATCTGACGTTTTGCAATTCACTCACAAATGTTGCCAAACTTCTGCTAACGATCTTCTGAAAGCTTTTTTGGTGGAAACGGATGGGTTTTTATCATCAGAAACAGAATTAGCCCTCAACGTCTGAACAACTTTTTTTTCAAAAATTCCCTAAGCCGCGCGGTCACAAATTCAGCAAAAATCTGACATTTTACAATTCACTCACAAATGTTGCCAAACTTCTGCTAACGATCTTCAGAATGCTTTCTCGGTGGAAACGGATGGGTTTTTATCATCGGAAACAGAATTAGCCCTCGACGTCTGAACAACTTTTTTTTCAAAAAATCCCTAAGCCGCGCGGTCACAAATTCAGCAAAAATCTGACATTCTGCAATTCACTCAGAAATGTTGCCAAACTTCTGCAAACTATCTTCTGAAAGCTTTTTTGGTGGAAACGGCTGGGTTTTTATCATCAGAAACAGAATTAGCCCTCAACGTCTGAACAACTTTTTTTGAAAAAATCCCTAAGCTGCGCGGTCACAATTTCAGCAAAAATCTGACGTTTTGCAATTCACTCACAAATGTTGCCAAACTTCTGCTAACGATCTTCTGAAAGCTTTTTTGGTGGAAACGGATGGGTTTTTATCATCGGAAACAGAATTAGCCCTCGACGTCTGAACAACTTTTTTTTCAAAAAATCCCTAAGCCGCGCTGTCACAAATTCAGCAAAAATCTGACATTTTGCAATTCACTCAGAAATGTTGCCAAACTTCTGCAAACGATCTTCTGAAAGCTTTTTTGGTGGAAACAGATGGGTTTTTATCATCCGAAACAGAATTAGCCCTCAACGTCTGAAGAACTTTTTTTTCAAAAAATCCCTAAGCCGCGCGGTCACAATTTCAGCAAAAATCTGACGTTTTGCAATTCACTCACAAATGTTGCCAAACTTCTGCTAACGATCTTCTGAAATCTTTTTTGGTGGAAACGGATGGGTTTTTATCATCGGAAACAGAATTAGCCCTCGACGTCTGAACAACTTTTTTATAAAAAAAAATCCCTAAGCCGCGCGGTCACAATTTCAGCAAACATCTGACATTCTGCAATTCACTCAGAAATGTTGCCAAACTTCTGCAAACGATCTTCTGAAAGCTTTTTTGGTGGAAACGGATGGGTTTTTATCATCCGAAACAGAATTAGCCCTCAACGTCTGAAGAACTTTTTTTTCAAACAATCCCTAAGCCGCGCGGTCACAATTTCAGCAAAAATCTGACGTTTTGCAATTCACTCGCAAATGTTGCCAAACTTCTGCAAACGATCTTCTGAAAGCTTTTTTGGTGGAAACAGATGGGTTTTTATCATCGGAAACAGAATTAGCCCTCAACGTCTGAACAACTTTTTTTTCAAAAAATCCCTAAGCCGCGCGGTCACAATTTCAGCAAAAATCTGACGTTTTGTAATTCACTCACAAATGTTGCCAAACGTCTGAAAACGATCTTCTGAAAGCTTTTTTGGTGGACACGGATGGGTTTTTATCATCGGAAACAGAATTAGCCCTCGACGTCTGAACAACTTTTTTATAAAAAAAAATCCCTAAGCCGCGCGGTCACAATTTCAGCAAAAATCTGACGTTTTGCAATTCACTCACAAATGTTGCCAAACTTCTGCTAACGATCTTCTGAAAGCTTTTTTGGTGGAAACGGATGGGTTTTTATCATCGGAAACAGAATTAGCCCTCGACGTCTGAACAACTTTTTTATAAAAAAAAATCCCTAAGCCGCGCGGTCACAATTTCAGCAAACATCTGACATTCTGCAATTCACTCAGAAATGTTGCCAAACTTCTGCAAACGATCTTCTGAAAGCTTTTTTGGTGGAAACGGATGGGTTTTTATCATCCGAAACAGAATTAGCCCTCAACGTCTGAAGAACTTTTTTTTCAAAAAATCCCTAAGCCGCGCGGTCACAATTTCAGCAAAAATCTGACGTTTTGCAATTCACTCGCAAATGTTGCCAAACTTCTGCAAACGATCTTCTGAAAGCTTTTTTGGTGGAAACAGATGGGTTTTTATCATCGGAAACAGAATTAGCCCTCAACGTCTGAACAACTTTTTTTTCAAAAAATCCCTAAGCCGCGCGGTCACAATTTCAGCAAAAATCTGACGTTTTGCAATTCACTCACAAATGTTGCCAAACGTCTGAAAACGATCTTCTGAAAGCTTTTTTGGTGGACACGGATGGGTTTTTATCATCGGAAACAGAATTAGCCCTCGACGTCTGAACAAATTTTTTATAAAAAAAAATCCCTAAGCCGCGCGGTCACAATTTCAGCAAAAATCTGACGTTTTGCAATTCACTCACAAATGTTGCCAAACTTCTGCTAACGATCTTCTGAAAGCTTTTTTGGTGGAAACGGATGGGTTTTTATCATCAGAAACAGAATTAGCCCTCAACGTCTGAACAACTTTTTTTTCAAAAATTCCCTAAGCCGCGCGGTCACAAATTCAGCAAAAATCTGACATTTTACAATTCACTCACAAATGTTGCCAAACTTCTGCTAACGATCTTCAGAATGCTTTCTCGGTGGAAACGGATGGGTTTTTATCATCGGAAACAGAATTAGCCCTCGACGTCTGAACAACTTTTTTTTCAAAAAATCCCTAAGCCGCGCGGTCACAAATTCAGCAAAAATCTGACATTCTGCAATTCACTCAGAAATGTTGCCAAACTTCTGCAAACTATCTTCTGAAAGCTTTTTTGGTGGAAACAGATGGGTTTTTATCATCCGAAACAGAATTAGCCCTCAACGTCTGAACAACTTTTTTTTCAAAAAATCCCTAAGCCGCGCGGTCACAATTTCAGCAAAAATCTGACGTTTTGCAATTCACTCACAAATGTTGCCAAACTTCTGCTAACGATCTTCTGAAAGCTTTTTTGGTGGAAACGGATGGGTTTTTATCATCGGAAACAGAATTAGCCCTGGACGTCTGAACAACTTTTTTTTCAAAAAATCCCTAAGCCGCGCGGTCACAAATTCAGCAAAAATCTGACATTTTGCAATTCACTCAGAAATGTTGCCAAACTTCTGCAAACGATCTTCTGAAAGCTTTTTTGGTGGAAACGGATGGGTTTTTATCATCCGAAACAGAATTAGCCCTCAACGTCTGAAGAACTTTTTTTTCAAAAAATCCCTAAGCCGCGCGGTCACAATTTCAGCAAAAATCTGACGTTTTGCAATTCACTCACAAATGTTGCCAAACGTCTGAAAACGATCTTCTGAAAGCTTTTTTGGTGGAAACGGATGGGTTTTTATCATCGGAAACAGAATTAGCCCTCGACGTCTGAACAACTTTTTTATAAAAAAAAATCCCTAAGCCGCGCGTTCACAATTTCAGCAAAAATCTGACGTTTTGCAATTCACTCACAAATGTTGCCAAACTTCTGCTAACGATCTTCTGAAAGCATTTTTGGTGGAAACGGATGGGTTTTTATCATCAGAAACAGAATTAGCCCTCAACGTCTGAACAACTTTTTTTTCAAAAAATCCCTAAGCCGCGCGGTCACAATTTCAGCAAAAATCTGACGTTTTGCAATTCACTCACAAATGTTGCCAAACTTCTGCTAACGATCTTCTGAAAGCTTTTTTGGTGGAAACGGATGGGTTTTTATCATCGGAAACAGAATTAGCCCTCGACGTCTGAACAACTTTTTTTTCAAAAAATCCCTAAGCCGCGCTGTCACAAATTCAGCAAAAATCTGACATTTTGCAATTCACTCAGAAATGTTGCCAAACTTCTGCAAACGATCTTCTGAAAGCTTTTTTGGTGGAAACAGATGGGTTTTTATCATCCGAAACAGAATTAGCCCTCAACGTCTGAAGAACTTTTTTTTCAAAAAATCCCTAAGCCGCGCGGTCACAATTTCAGCAAAAATCTGACGTTTTGCAATTCACTCACAAATGTTGCCAAACTTCTGCTAACGATCTTCTGAAATCTTTTTTGGTGGAAACGGATGGGTTTTTATCATCGGAAACAGAATTAGCCCTCGACGTCTGAACAACTTTTTTATAAAAAAAAATCCCTAAGCCGCGCGGTCACAATTTCAGCAAACATCTGACATTCTGCAATTCACTCAGAAATGTTGCCAAACTTCTGCAAACGATCTTCTGAAAGCTTTTTTGGTGGAAACGGATGGGTTTTTATCATCCGAAACAGAATTAGCCCTCAACGTCTGAAGAACTTTTTTTTCAAACAATCCCTAAGCCGCGCGGTCACAATTTCAGCAAAAATCTGACGTTTTGCAATTCACTCGCAAATGTTGCCAAACTTCTGCAAACGATCTTCTGAAAGCTTTTTTGGTGGAAACAGATGGGTTTTTATCATCGGAAACAGAATTAGCCCTCAACGTCTGAACAACTTTTTTTTCAAAAAATCCCTAAGCCGCGCGGTCACAATTTCAGCAAAAATCTGACGTTTTGCAATTCACTCACAAATGTTGCCAAACGTCTGAAAACGATCTTCTGAAAGCTTTTTTGGTGGACACGGATGGGTTTTTATCATCGGAAACAGAATTAGCCCTCGACGTCTGAACAACTTTTTTATAAAAAAAAATCCCTAAGCCGCGCGGTCACAATTTCAGCAAAAATCTGACGTTTTGCAATTCACTCACAAATGTTGCCAAACTTCTGCTAACGATCTTCTGAAAGCTTTTTTGGTGGAAACGGATGGGTTTTTATCATCGGAAACAGAATTAGCCCTCAACGTCTGAACAACTTTTTTTTCAAAAATTCCCTAAGCCGCGCGGTCACAAATTCAGCAAAAATCTGACATTTTACAATTCACTCACAAATGTTGCCAAACTTCTGCTAACGATCTTCAGAATGCTTTCTCGGTGGAAACGGATGGGTTTTTATCATCGGAAACAGAATTAGCCCTCGACGTCTGAACAACTTTTTTTTCAAAAAATCCCTAAGCCGCGCGGTCACAAATTCAGCAAAAATCTGACATTCTGCAATTCACTCAGAAATGTTGCCAAACTTCTGCAAACTATCTTCTGAAAGCTTTTTTGGTGGAAACGGCTGGGTTTTTATCATCGAAAACAGAATGAGCCCTCAACGTCTGAACAACATTTTTTTGAAAAAATCCCTAAGCCGCGCGGTCACAAATTCAGCAAAAATCTGACGTTTTGCAATTCACTCAAAAATGGTCCCAAACTGTTGCAAACGATCCCCTGAATGCTTTTTTGATGGAAAAAGATGGGTTTTTATCATCGGAAACAGAATTAGCCCTCGACGTCTGAACAACTTTTTTTTCAAAAAATCCCTAAGCCGCGCGGTCACAATTTCAGCAAAAAACCGGCCTTTTTGCAATTCACTCACAAATATTGCCAAACTTCTGCAAATGATCTTCTGAAAGCTTTTTTGGTGGAAACAGATGGGTTTTTATCATCAGAAACAGAATTAGCCCTCAACATCTGAGCAACTTTTTTTAAAAAAAAACCCTAAGCCGCGCGGTCACAGTTTCAGCAAAAATCTGACGTTTTGCAATTCACTCACAAATGTTGCCAAACTTCTGCTAACGATCTTCTGAAAGCTTTTTTGGTGGAAACGGATGGGTTTTTATCATCGGAAACAGAATTAGCCCTCGACGTCTGAACAACTTTTTTTTCAAAAAATCCCTAAGCCGCGCGGTCACAAATTCAGCAAAAATCTGACATTCTGCAATTCACTCAGAAATGTTGCCAAACTTCTGCAAACTATCTTCTGAAAGCTTTTTTGGTGGAAACGGCTGGGTTTTTATCATCAGAAACAGAATTAGCCCTCAACGTCTGAACAACTTTTTTTGAAAAAATCCCTAAGCCGCGCGGTCACAATTTCAGTAAAAATCTGACGTTTTGCAATTCACTCACAAATGTTGCCAAACTTCTGCAAACAATCTTCTGAAAGCTTTTTTGGTGGAAACGGATGGGTTTTTATCATCGAAAACAGAATGAGCCCTCAACGTCTGAACAACATTTTTTTGAAAAAATCCCTAAGCCGCGCGGTCACAAATTCAGCAAAAATCTGACGTTTTGCAATTCACTCAAAAATGGTCCCAAACTGTTGCAAACGATCCCCTGAATGCTTTTTTGATGGAAACAGATGGGTTTTTATCATCGGAAACAGAATTAGCCCTCGACGTCTGAACAACTTTTTTTTCAAAAAATCCCTAAGCCGCGCGGTCACAATTTCAGCAAAAATCTGACGTTTTGCAATTCACTCACAAATATTGCCAAACTTCTGCAAATGATCTTCTGAAAGCTTTTTTGGTGGAAACAGATGGGTTTTTATCATCAGAAACAGAATTAGCCCTCAACATCTGAGCAACTTTTTTTAAAAAAAAACCCTAAGCCGCGAGGTCACAGTTTCAGCAAAAATCTGACGTTTTGCAATTCACTCACAAATGTTGCCAAACTTCTGCTAACGATCTTCTGAAAGCTTTTTTGGTGGAAACGGATGGGTTTTTATCATCGGAAACAGAATTAGCCCTCAACGTCTGAACAACTTTTTTTTCAAAAAATCCCTAAGCCGCGCTGTCACAAATTCAGCAAAAATCTGACATTTTGCAATTCACTCAGAAATGTTGCCAAACTTCTGCAAACGATCTTCTGAAAGCTTTTTTGGTGGAAACAGATGGGTTTTTATCATCCGAAACAGAATTAGCCCTCAACGTCTGAAGAACTTTTTTTTCAAAAAATCCCTAAGCCGCGCGGTCACAATTTCAGCAAAAATCTGACGTTTTGCAATTCACTCACAAATGTTGCCAAACTTCTGCTAACGATCTTCTGAAATCTTTTTTGGTGGAAACGGATGGGTTTTTATCATCGGAAACAGAATTAGCCCTCGACGTCTGAACAACTTTTTTATAAAAAAAAATCCCTAAGCCGCGCGGTCACAATTTCAGCAAACATCTGACATTCTGCAATTCACTCAGAAATGTTGCCAAACTTCTGCAAACGATCTTCTGAAAGCTTTTTTGGTGGAAACGGATGGGTTTTTATCATCCGAAACAGAATTAGCCCTCAACGTCTGAAGAACTTTTTTTTCAAACAATCCCTAAGCCGCGCGGTCACAATTTCAGCAAAAATCTGACGTTTTGCAATTCACTCGCAAATGTTGCCAAACTTCTGCAAACGATCTTCTGAAAGCTTTTTTGGTGGAAACAGATGGGTTTTTATCATCGGAAACAGAATTAGCCCTCAACGTCTGAACAACTTTTTTTTCAAAAAATCCCTAAGCCGCGCGGTCACAATTTCAGCAAAAATCTGACGTTTTGCAATTCACTCACAAATGTTGCCAAACGTCTGAAAACGATCTTCTGAAAGCTTTTTTGGTGGACACGGATGGGTTTTTATCATCGGAAACAGAATTAGCCCTCGACGTCTGAACAACTTTTTTATAAAAAAAAATCCCTAAGCCGCGCGGTCACAATTTCAGCAAAAATCTGACGTTTTGCAATTCACTCACAAATGTTGCCAAACTTCTGCTAACGATCTTCTGAAAGCTTTTTTGGTGGAAACGGATGGGTTTTTATCATCAGAAACAGAATTAGCCCTCAACGTCTGAACAACTTTTTTTTCAAAAATTCCCTAAGCCGCGCGGTCACAAATTCAGCAAAAATCTGACATTTTACAATTCACTCACAAATGTTGCCAAACTTCTGCTAACGATCTTCAGAATGCTTTCTCGGTGGAAACGGATGGGTTTTTATCATCGGAAACAGAATTAGCCCTCGACGTCTGAACAACTTTTTTTTCAAAAAATCCCTAAGCCGCGCGGTCACAAATTCAGCAAAAATCTGACATTCTGCAATTCACTCAGAAATGTTGCCAAACTTCTGCAAACTATCTTCTGAAAGCTTTTTTGGTGGAAACGGATGGGTTTTTATCATCAGAAACAGAATTAGCCCTCAACGTCTGAACAACTTTTTTTGAAAAAATCCCTAAGCCGCGCGGTCACAATTTCAGTAAAAATCTGACGTTTTGCAATTCACTCACAAATGTTGCCAAACTTCTGCAAACAATCTTCTGAAAGCTTTTTTGGTGGAAACGGATGGGTTTTTATCATCGAAAACAGAATGAGCCCTCAACGTCTGAACAACATTTTTTTGAAAAAATCCCTAAGCCGCGCGGTCACAAATTCAGCAAAAATCTGACGTTTTGCAATTCACTCAAAAATGGTCCCAAACTGTTGCAAACGATCCCCTGAATGCTTTTTTGATGGAAACAGATGGGTTTTTATCATCGGAAACAGAATTAGCCCTCGACGTCTGAACAACTTTTTTTTCAAAAAATCCCTAAGCCGCGCGGTCACAATTTCAGCAAAAATCTGACGTTTTGCAATTCACTCACAAATATTGCCAAACTTCTGCAAATGATCTTCTGAAAGCTTTTTTGGTGGAAACAGATGGGTTTTTATCATCAGAAACAGAATTAGCCCTCAACATCTGAGCAACTTTTTTTAAAAAAAAACCCTAAGCCGCGCGGTCACAGTTTCAGCAAAAATCTGACGTTTTGCAATTCACTCACAAATGTTGCCAAACTTCTGCTAACGATCTTCTGAAAGCTTTTTTGGTGGAAACGGATGGGTTTTTATCATCGGAAACAGAATTAGCCCTCAACGTCTGAACAACTTTTTTTTCAAAAAATCCCTAAGCCGCGCGGTCACAATTTCAGCAAAAATCTGACGTTTTGCAATTCACTCACAAATGTTGCCAAACGTCTGCAAACGATCTTCTGAAAGCTTTTTTGGTGGAAACGGATGGGTTTTTATCATCGGAAACAGAATTAGCCCTCGACGTCTGAACAACTTTTTTATAAAAAAAAATCCCTAAGCCGCGCGGTCACAATTTCAGCAAAAATCTGACGTTTTGCAATTCACTCACAAATGTTGCCAAACTTCTGCAAACGATCTTCTGAAAGCTTTTTTGGTGGAAACAGATGGGTTTTTATCATCCGAAACAGAATTAGCCCTCAACGTCTGAAGAACTTTTTTTTCAAAAAATCCCTAAGCCGCGCGGTCACAATTTCAGCAAACATCTGACATTCTGCAATTCACTCAGAAATGTTGCCAAACTTCTGCAAACGATCTTCTGAAAGCTTTTTTGGTGGAAACGGATGGGTTTTTATCATCCGAAACAGAATTAGCCCTCAACGTCTGAAGAACTTTTTTTTCAAAAAATCCCTAAGCCGCGCGGTCACAATTTCAGCAAAAATCTGACATTCTGCAATTCACTCAGAAATGTTGCCAAACTTCTGCAAACGATCTTCTGAAAGCTTTTTTGGTGGAAACAGATGGGTTTTTATCATCGGAAACAGAATTAGCCCTCAACGTCTGAACAACTTTTTTTTCAAAAAATCCCTAAGCCGCGCGGTCACAATTTCAGCAAAAATCTGACGTTTTGCAATTCACTCACAAATGTTGCCAAACGTCTGAAAACGATCTTCTGAAAGCTTTTTTGGTGGACACGGATGGGTTTTTATCATCGGAAACAGAATTAGCCCTCGACGTCTGAACAACTTTTTTATAAAAAAAAATCCCTAAGCCGCGCGGTCACAATTTCAGCAAAAATCTGACGTTTTGCAATTCACTCACAAATGTTGCCAAACTTCTGCTAACGATCTTCTGAAAGCTTTTTTGGTGGAAACGGATGGGTTTTTATCATCAGAAACAGAATTAGCCCTCAACGTCTGAACAACTTTTTTTTCAAAAATTCCCTAAGCCGCGCGGTCACAAATTCAGCAAAAATCTGACATTTTACAATTCACTCACAAATGTTGCCAAACTTCTGCTAACGATCTTCAGAATGCTTTCTCGGTGGAAACGGATGGGTTTTTATCATCGGAAACAGAATTAGCCCTCGACGTCTGAACAACTTTTTTTTCAAAAAATCCCTAAGCCGCGCGGTCACAAATACAGCAAAAATCTGACATTCTGCAATTCACTCAGAAATGTTGCCAAACTTCTGCAAACTATCTTCTGAAAGCTTTTTTGGTGGAAACAGATGGGTTTTTATCATCCGAAACAGAATTAGCCCTCAACGTCTGAACAACTTTTTTTTCAAAAAATCCCTAAGCCGCGCGGTCACAATTTCAGCAAAAATCTGACGTTTTGCAATTCACTCACAAATGTTGCCAAACTTCTGCAAACGATCTTCTGAAAGCTTTTTTGGTGGAAACGGATGGGTTTTTATCATCGGAAACAGAATTAGCCCTCAAAGTCTGAACAACTTTTTTTTCAAAAAATCCCTAAGCCGCGCGGTCACAATTTCAGCAAAAATCTGACGTTTTGCAATTCACTCACAAATGTTGCCAAACGTCTGAAAACGATCTTCTGAAAGCTTTTTTGGTGGAAACGGATGGGTTTTTATCATCGGAAACAGAATTAGCCCTCGACGTCTGAACAACTTTTTTATAAAAAAAAATCCCTAAGCCGCGCGTTCACAATTTCAGCAAAAATCTGACGTTTTGCAATTCACTCACAAATGTTGCCAAACTTCTGCTAACGATCTTCTGAAAGCTTTTTTGGTGGAAACGGATGGGTTTTTATCATCAGAAACAGAATTAGCCCTCAACGTCTGAACAACTTTTTTTTCAAAAAATCCCTAAGCCGCGCGGTCACAATTTCAGCAAAAATCTGACGTTTTGCAATTCACTCACAAATGTTGCCAAACTTCTGCTAACGATCTTCTGAAAGCTTTTTTGGTGGAAACGGATGGGTTTTTATCATCGGAAACAGAATTAGCCCTCGACGTCTGAACAACTTTTTTTTCAAAAAATCCCTAAGCCGCGCTGTCACAAATTCAGCAAAAATCTGACATTTTGCAATTCACTCAGAAATGTTGCCAAACTTCTGCAAACGATCTTCTGAAAGCTTTTTTGGTGGAAACAGATGGGTTTTTATCATCCGAAACAGAATTAGCCCTCAACGTCTGAAGAACTTTTTTTTCAAAAAATCCCTAAGCCACGCGGTCACAATTTCAGCAAAAATCTGACGTTTTGCAATTCACTCGCAAATGTTGCCAAACTTCTGCAAACGATCTTTTGAAAGCTTTTTTGGTGGAAACGGATGGGTTTTTATCATCGGAAACAGAATTAGCCCTCGACGTCTGAACAACTTTTTTATAAAAAAAAATCCCTAAGCCGCGCGGTCACAATTTCAGCAAACATCTGACATTCTGCAATTCACTCAGAAATGTTGCCAAACTTCTGCAAACGATCTTCTGAAAGCTTTTTGGTGGAAACGGATGGGTTTTTATCATCCGAAACAGAATTAGCCCTCAACGTCTGAAGAACTTTTTTTTCAAAAAATCCCTAAGCCGCGCGGTCACAATTTCAGCAAAAATCTGACGTTTTGCAATTCACTCGCAAATGTTGCCAAACTTCTGCAAACGATCTTCTGAAAGCTTTTTTGGTGGAAACAGATGGGTTTTTATCATCGGAAACAGAATTAGCCCTCAACGTCTGAACAACTTTTTTTCCAAAAAATCCCTAAGCCGCGCGGTCACAATTTCAGCAAAAATCTGACGTTTTGCAATTCACTCAAAAATGTTGCCAAACGTCTGAAAACGATCTTCTGAAAGCTTTTTTGGTGGACACGGATGGGTTTTTATCATCGGAAACAGAATTAGCCCTCGACGTCTGAACAACTTTTTTATAAAAAAAAATCCCTAAGCCGCGCGGTCACAATTTCAGCAAAAATCTGACGTTTTGCAATTCACTCACAAATGTTGCCAAACTTCTGCTAACGATCTTCTGAAAGCTTTTTTGGTGGAAACGGATGGGTTTTTATCAACAGAAACAGAATTAGCCCTCAACGTCTGAACAACTTTTTTTTCAAAAAATCCCTAAGCCGCGCGGTCACAAATTCAGCAAAAATCTGACATTTTACAATTCACTCACAAATGTTGCCAAACTTCTGCTAACGATCTTCAGAATGCTTTCTTGGTGGAAACGGATGGGTTTTTATCATCGGAAACAGAATTAGCCCTCGACGTCTGAACAACTTTTTTTTCAAAAAATCCTTAAGCCGCGCGGTCACAAATTCAGCAAAAATCTGACATTCTGCAATTCACTCAGAAATGTTGCCAAACTTCTGCAAACTATCTTCTGAAAGCTTTTTTGGTGGAAACAGATGGGTTTTTATCATCCGAAACAGAATTAGCCCTCAACGTCTGAACAACTTTTTTTTCAAAAAATCCCTAATCCGCGCGGTCACAATTTCAGCAAAAATCTGACGTTTTGCAATTCACTCACAAATGTTGCCAAACTTCTGCTAACGATCTTCTGAAAGCTTTTTTGGTGGAAACGGATGGGTTTTTATCATCGGAAACAGAATTAGCCCTGGACGTCTGAACAACTTTTTTTTCAAAAAATCCCTAAGCCGCGCGGTCACAAATTCAGCAAAAATCTGACATTTTGCAATTCACTCAGAAATGTTGCCAAACTTCTGCAAACGATCTTCTGAAAGCTTTTTTGGTGGAAACGGATGGGTTTTTATCATCCGAAACAGAATTAGCCCTCAACGTCTGAAGAACTTTTTTTTCAAAAAATCCCTAAGCCGCGCGGTCACAATTTCAGCAAAAATCTGACGTTTTGCAATTCACTCGCAAATGTTGCCAAACTTCTGCAAACGATCTTTTGAAAGCTTTTTTGGTGGAAACGGATGGGTTTTTATCATCGTAAACAGAATTAGCCCTCGACGTCTGAATAACTTTTTTTTCAAAAAATCCCTAAGCCGCGCGGTCACAATTTCAGCAAAAATCTGACGTTTTGCAATTCACTCAGAAATGTTGCCAAACTTCTGCAAACGATCTTCTGAAAGCTTTTTTGGTGCAAACGGATGGGTTTTTATCATCGGAAACAGAATTAGCCCTCGACATCTGAACAACTTTTTTTAAAAAAAAAATCCCTAAGCCGCGCGGTCACAATTTCAGCAAAAATCTGACGTTTTGCAATTCACTCACAAATGTTGCCAAACTGTTGCAAACGATCCCCTGAAAGCTTTTTTGGTGGAAACGGATGGGTTTTTATCATCGGAAACAGAATTAGCCCTGGACGTCTGAACAACTTTTTTTTCAAAAAATCCCTAAGCCGCGCGGTCACAATTTCAGCAAAAATCTGATGTTTTGCAATTCACTCACAAATGTTGCCAAACTTCTGCTAACGATCTTCTGAAAGCTTTTTTGGTGGAAACGGATGGGTTTTTATCATCGGAAACAGAATTAGCCCTCGACGTCTGAACAACTTTTTTATAAAAAAAAATCCCTAAGCCGCGTGGTCACAATTTCAGCAAAAATCTGACGTTTTGCAATTCACTCACAAATGTTGCCAAACTTCTGCTAACGATCTTCTGAAAGCTTTTTTGGTGGAAACGGATGGGTTTTTATCATCAGAAACAGAATTAGCCCTCAACGTCTGAACAACTTTTTTTTCAAAAAATCCCTAAGCCGCGCGGTCACAAATTCAGCAAAAATCTGACATTTTACAATTCACTCACAAATGTTGCCAAACTTCTGCTAATGATCTTCTGAATGCTTTCTTGGTGGAAACGGATGGGTTTTTATCATCGGAAACAGAATTAGCCCTCGACGTCTGAATAACTTTTTTTTCAAAAAATCCCTAAGCCGCGCGGTCACAAATTCAGCAAAAATCTGACATTCTGCAATTCACTCAGAAATGTTGCCAAACTTCTGCAAACGATCTTCTGAAAGCTTTTTTGGTGGAAACAGATGGGTTTTTATCATCCGAAACAGAATTAGCCCTCAACGTCTGAAGAACTTTTTTTTCAAAAAATCCCTAAGCCGCGCGGTCACAATTTCAGCAAAAATCTGACGTTTTGCAATTCACTCACAAATGTTGCCAAACTTCTGCTAACGATCTTCTGAAAGCTTTTTTGGTGGAAACGGATGGGTTTTTATCATCGGAAACAGAATTAGCCCTCGACGTCTGAACAACTTTTTTATAAAAAAAAATCCCTAAGCCGCGCGGTCACAATTTCAGCAAACATCTGACATTCTGCAATTCACTCAGAAATGTTGCCAAACTTCTGCAAACGATCTTCTGAAAGCTTTTTTGGTGGAAACGGATGGGTTTTTATCATCCGAAACAGAATTAGCCCTCAACGTCTGAAGAACTTTTTTTTCAAAAAATCCCTAAGCCGCGCGGTCACAATTTCAGCAAAAATCTGACGTTTTGCAATTCACTCGCAAATGTTGCCAAACTTCTGCAAACGATCTTCTGAAAGCTTTTTTGGTGGAAACAGATGGGTTTTTATCATCGGAAACAGAATTAGCCCTCAACGTCTGAACAACTTTTTTTTCAAAAATCCCTAAGCCGCGCGGTCACAATTTCAGCAAAAATCTGACGTTTTGTAATTCACTCACAAATGTTGCCAAACGTCTGAAAACGATCTTCTGAAAGCTTTTTTGGTGGACACGGATGGGTTTTTATCATCGGAAACAGAATTAGCCCTCGACGTCTGAACAACTTTTTTATAAAAAAAAATCCCTAAGCCGCGCGGTCACAATTTCAGCAAAAATCTGACGTTTTGCAATTCACTCACAAATGTTGCCAAACTTCTGCTAACGATCTTCTGAAAGCTTTTTTGGTGGAAACGGATGGGTTTTTATCATCAGAAACAGAATTAGCCCTCAACGTCTGAACAACTTTTTTTTCAAAAATTCCCGAAGCCGCGCGGTCACAAATTCAGCAAAAATCTGACATTTTACAATTCACTCACAAATGTTGCCAAACTTCTGCTAACGATCTTCAGAATGCTTTCTCGGTGGAAACGGATGGGTTTTTATCATCGGAAACAGAATTAGCCCTCGACGTCTGAACAACTTTTTTTTCAAAAAATCCCTACGCCGCGCGGTCACAAATTCAGCAAAAATCTGACATTCTGCAATTCACTCAGAAATGTTGCCAAACTTCTGCAAACTATCTTCTGAAAGCTTTTTTGGTGGAAACAGATGGGTTTTTATCATCCGAAACAGAATTAGCCCTCAACGTCTGAACACCTTTTTTTTCAAAAAATCCCTAAGCCGCGCGGTCACAATTTCAGCAAAAATCTGACGTTTTGCAATTCACTCACAAATGTTGCCAAACTTCTGCTAACGATCTTCTGAAAGCTTTTTTGGTGGAAACGGATGGGTTTTTATCATCGGAAACAGAATTAGCCCTGGACGTCTGAACAACTTTTTTTTCAAAAAATCCCTAAGCCGCGCGGTCACAATTTCAGCAAAAATCTGACGTTTTGCAATTCACTCACAAATGTTGCCAAACGTCTGAAAACGATCTTCTGAAAGCTTTTTTGGTGGAAACGGATGGGTTTTTATCATCGGAAACAGAATTAGCCCTCGACGTCTGAACAACTTTTTTATAAAAAAAAATCCCTAAGCCGCGCGTTCACAATTTCAGCAAAAATCTGACGTTTTGCAATTCACTCACAAATGTTGCCAAACTTCTGCTAACGATCTTCTGAAAGCTTTTTTGGTGGAAACGGATGGGTTTTTATCATCAGAAACAGAATTAGCCCTCAACGTCTGAACAACTTTTTTTTCAAAAAATCCCTAAGCCGCGCGGTCACAATTTCAGCAAAAATCTGACGTTTTGCAATTCACTCACAAATGTTGCCAAACTTCTGCTAACGATCTTCTGAAAGCTTTTTTGGTGGAAACGGATGGGTTTTTATCATCGGAAACAGAATTAGCCCTCGACGTCTGAACAACTTTTTTTTCAAAAAATCCCTAAGCCGCGCTGTCACAAATTCAGCAAAAATCTGACATTTTGCAATTCACTCAGAAATGTTGCCAAACTTCTGCAAACGATCTTCTGAAAGCTTTTTTGGTGGAAACAGATGGGTTTTTATCATCCGAAACAGAATTAGCCCTCAACGTCTGAAGAACTTTTTTTTCAAAAAATCCCTAAGCCACGCGGTCACAATTTCAGCAAAAATCTGACGTTTTGCAATTCACTCGCAAATGTTGCCAAACTTCTGCAAACGATCTTTTGAAAGCTTTTTTGGTGGAAACGGATGGGTTTTTATCATCGGAAACAGAATTAGCCCTCGACGTCTGAACAACTTTTTTATAAAAAAAAATCCCTAAGCCGCGCGGTCACAATTTCAGCAAACATCTGACATTCTGCAATTCACTCAGAAATGTTGCCAAACGTCTGAAAACGATCTTCTGAAAGCTTTTTTGGTGGACACGGATGGGTTTTTATCATCGGAAACAGAATTAGCCCTCGACGTCTGAACAACTTTTTTATAAAAAAAAATCCCTAAGCCGCGCGGTCACAATTTCAGCAAAAATCTGACGTTTTGCAATTCACTCACAAATGTTGCCAAACTTCTGCTAACGATCTTCTGAAAGCTTTTTTGGTGGAAACGGATGGGTTTTTATCAACAGAAACAGAATTAGCCCTCAACGTCTGAACAACTTTTTTTTCAAAAAATCCCTAAGCCGCGCGGTCACAAATTCAGCAAAAATCTGACATTTTACAATTCACTCACAAATGTTGCCAAACTTCTGCTAACGATCTTCAGAATGCTTTCTTGGTGGAAACGGATGGGTTTTTATCATCGGAAACAGAATTAGCCCTCGACGTCTGAACAACTTTTTTTTCAAAAAATCCCTAAGCCGCGCGGTCACAAATTCAGCAAAAATCTGACATTTTGCAATTCACTCAGAAATGTTGCCAAACTTCTGCAAACGATCTTCTGAAAGCTTTTTTGGTGGAAACGGATGGGTTTTTATCATCCGAAACAGAATTAGCCCTCAACGTCTGAAGAACTTTTTTTTCAAAAAATCCCTAAGCCGCGCGGTCACAATTTCAGCAAAAATCTGACGTTTTGCAATTCACTCGCAAATGTTGCCAAACTTCTGCAAACGATCTTTTGAAAGCTTTTTTGGTGGAAACGGATGGGTTTTTATCATCGTAAACAGAATTAGCCCTCGACGTCTGAATAACTTTTTTTTCAAAAAATCCCTAAGCCGCGCGGTCACAATTTCAGCAAAAATCTGACGTTTTGCAATTCACTCAGAAATGTTGCCAAACTTCTGCAAACGATCTTCTGAAAGCTTTTTTGGTGCAAACGGATGGGTTTTTATCATCGGAAACAGAATTAGCCCTCGACATCTGAACAACTTTTTTTAAAAAAAAAATCCCTAAGCCGCGCGGTCACAATTTCAGCAAAAATCTGACGTTTTGCAATTCACTCACAAATGTTGCCAAACTGTTGCAAACGATCCCCTGAAAGCTTTTTTGGTGGAAACGGATGGGTTTTTATCATCGGAAACAGAATTAGCCCTGGACGTCTGAACAACTTTTTTTTCAAAAAATCCCTAAGCCGCGCGGTCACAATTTCAGCAAAAATCTGATGTTTTGCAATTCACTCACAAATGTTGCCAAACTTCTGCAAACGATCTTCTGAAAGCTTTTTTGGTGGAAACGGATGTGTTTTTATCATTGGAAACAGAATTAGCCCTCGACGTCTGAACAACTTTTTTTTAAAAAAAAATCCCTAAGCCGCGCGGTCACAATTTCAGCAAAAATATGACGTTTTGCAATTCACTCACAAATGTTGCCAAACTTCTGCAAACGATCTTCTGAAAGCTTTTTTGGTGGAAACGGATGGGTTTTTATCATCGTAAACAGAATTAGCCCTCGACGTCTGATAAACTTTTTTAAAAAAAAAAATCCCTAAGACGCGCGGTCACAATTTCAGTAAAAATCTGACGTTTTGCAATTCACTCACAAATGTTGCCAAACTTCTGCAGACGATATTCTGAAAGCTTTTTTGGTGCAAACGGATGGGTTTTTATCATTGGAAACAGAATTAGCCCTCGACATCTGAACAACTTTTTTTTTTGAAAAAATCCCTAAGCCGCGCGGTCACAATTTCAGCAAAAATCTGACGTTTTGCAATTCACTCACAAATGTTGCCAAACTGTTGCAAACGATCCCCTGAAAGCTTTTTTGGTGGAAACAGATGGGTTTTTATCTTCGGAAACAGAATTAGCCCTCGACGTCTGAACAACTTTTTTTTCAAAAAATCCCTAAGCCGCGCGGTCACAAATTCAGCAAAAATCTGACGTTTTGCAATTCACTCACAAATGTTGCCAAACTTCTGCAAACGATCTTCTGAAAGCTTTTTTGGTGGAAACGGATGGGTTTTTATCATTGGAAACAGAATTAGCCCTCGACGTCTGAACAACTTTTTTTTAAAAAAAAATCCCTAAGCCGCGCGGTCACAATTTCAGCAAAAATATGACGTTTTGCAATTCACTCACAAATGTTGCCAAACTTCTGCAAACGATCTTCTGAAAGCTTTTTTCTTGGAAACGGATGGGTTTTTATCATCGGAAACAGAATTAGCCCTCGACGTCTGATAAACTTTTTTTAAAAAAAAAATCCCTAAGACGCGCTGTCACAATTTCAGTAAAAATCTGACGTTTTGCAATTCACTCACAAATGTTGCCAAACTTCTGCAGACGATATTCTGAAAGCTTTTTTGGTGCAAACGGATGGGTTTTTATCATTGGAAACAGAATTAGCCCTCGACATCTGAACAACTTTTTTTTTTGAAAAAATCCCTAAGCCGCGCGGTCACAATTTCAGCAAAAATCTGACGTTTTGCAATTCACTCAGAAATGTTGCCAAACTGTTGCAAACGATCCCCTGAAAGCTTTTTTGGTGGAAACAGATGGGTTTTTATCTTCGGAAACAGAATTAGCCCTCGACGTCTGAACAACTTTTTTTTCAAAAAATCCCTAAGCCGCGCGGTCACAAATTCAGCAAAAATCTGACGTTTTGCAATTCACTCACAAATGTTGCCAAACTTCTGCAAACGATCTTCTGAAAGCTTTTTTGGTGGAAACGGATGGGTTTTTATCATTGGAAACAGAATTAGCCCTCGACGTCTGAACAACCTTTTTTTTCAAAAAAATCCCTAAGCCGCGCGGTCACAAATTCAGAAAAAATCTGACATTTTGCAATTCACTCAAAAATGGTCCCAAACTGTTGCAAACGATCCCCTGAAAGCTTTTTTGGTGGAAACAGATTGGTTTTTATCATCGGAAACAGAATTAGCCCTCAACGTCTGAACAACATTTTTTTGAAAAAATCCCTAAGCCGCGCGGTCACAAATTCAGCAAAAATCTGACGTTTTGCAATTCACTCACAAATGTTGCCAAACTTCTGCAAATGATCTTCTGAAAGCTTTTTTGGTGGAAACGGATGGGTTTTTATCATCGAAAACAGAATTAGCCCTCGACATCTGAAAACCTTTTTTTCAAAAAATCCCTAAGCCGCGCGGTCACAAATTCAGCAAAAATCTGACGTTTTGCAATTCACTCACAAATGTTGCCAAACTTCTGCAAACGATCTTCTGAAAGCTTTTTTGGTGGAAACGGATGGGTTTTTATCATCAGAAACAGAATTAGCCCTCAAAGTCTGAACAACTTTTTTTGAAAAAATCCCTAAGCCGCGCGGTCACAATTTCAGCAAAAATCTGACGTTTTGCAATTCACTCACAAATGTTGCCAAACTGTTGCAAACGATCCCCTGAAAGCTTTTTTGGTGGAAACAGATGGGTTTTTATCTTCGGAAACAGAATTAGCCCTCGACGTCTGAACAACTTTTTTTTCAAAAAATCCCTAAGCCGCGTGGTCACAATTTCAGCAAAAATCTGACGTTATGCAATTCACTCACAAATGTTGCCAAACTTCTGCAAACGATCTTCTGAAAGCTTTTTTGGTGCAAACGGATGGGTTTTTATCATCGGAAACAGAATTAGCCCTCGACATCTGAACAACTTTTTTTTTTGAAAAAATCCCTAAGCCGCGCGGTCACAATTTCAGCAAAAATCTGACGTTTTGCAATTCACTCACAAATGTTGCCAAACTGTTGCAAACGATCCCCTGAAAGCTTTTTTGGTGGAAACAGATGGGTTTTTATCTTCGGAAACAGAATTAGCCCTCGACGTCTGAACAACTTTTTTTTCAAAAAATCCCTAAGCCGCGCGGTCACAATTTCAGCAAAAATCTGACGTTTTGCAATTCACTCACAAATGTTGCCAAACTTCTGCAAACGATCTTCTGAAAGGTTTTTTGGTGCAAACGGATGGGTTTTTATCATCGGAAACAGAATTAGCCCTCAAAGTCTGAACAACTTTTTTTGAAAAAATCCCTAAGCCGCGCGGTCACAATTTCAGCAAAAATCTGACGTTTTGCAATTCACTCACAAATGTTGCCAAACTTCTGCAAACAATCTTCTGAAAGCTTTTTTGGTGGAAACGGATGGGTTTTTATCATCGGAAACAGAATTAGCCCTCAACGTCTGAACAACATTTTTTTGAAAAAATCCCTAAGCCGCGCGGTCACAATTTCAGTAAAAATCTGACGTTTTGCAATTCACTCAAAAATGTTGCCAAACTGTTGCAAACGATCCCCTGAAAGCTTTTTTGGTGGAAACGGATGGGTTTTTATCATCGGAAACAGAATTAGCCCTCAACGTCTGAACAACATTTTTTTGAAAAAATCCCTAAGCCGCGCGGTCACAAATTCAGAAAAAATCTGACGTTTTGCAATTCACTCACAAATGTTGCCAAACTTCTGCAAACAATCTTCTGAAAGCTTTTTTGGTGGAAACGGATGGGTTTTTATCATCGGAAACAGAATTAGCCCTCGACGTCTGAACAACTTTTTTTTCAAAAAATCCCTAAGCCGCGCGGTCACAAATTCAGAAAAAATCTGACGTTTTGCAATTCACTCACAAATGTTGCCAAACTTCTGCAAACAATCTTCTGAAAGCTTTTTTGGTGGAAACGGATGGGTTTTTATCATCGGAAACAGAATTAGCCCTCGACGTCTGAACAACTTTTTTTTCAAAAAATCCCTAAGCCGCGCGGTCACAAATTCAGCAAAAATCTGACGTTTTGCAATTCACTCACAAATGTTGCCAAACTTCTGCAAACGATCTTCTGAAAGCTTTTTTGGTGCAAACGGATGGTTTTTATCATCGGAAACAGAATTAGCCCTCGACATCTGAACAACTTTTTTTTTTGAAAAAATCCCTAAGCCTCGCGGTCACAAATTCAGAAAAAATCTGACGTTTTGCAATTCACTCACAAATGTTGCCAAACTTCTGCAAACAATCTTCTGAAAGCTTTTTTGGTGGAAACGGATGGGTTTTTATCATCGGAAACAGAATTAGCCCTCGACGTATGAACAACTTTTTTTTCAAAAAAATCCCTAAGCCGCGCAGTCACAAATTCAGAAAAAATCTGACATTTTGCAATTCACTCAAAAATGGTCGCAAACTGTTGCAAACGATCCCCTGAAAGCTTTTTTGGTGGAAACAGATGGGTTTTTATCATGGGAAACAGAATTAGCCCTCGACGTCTGAACAACATTTTTTTGAAAAAATCCCTAAGCCGCGCGGTCACAAATTCAGCAAAAATCTGACGTTTTGCAATTCACTCACAAATGTTGCCAAACTTCTGCAAATGATCTTCTGAGAGCTTTTTTGGTGGAAACGGATGGGTTTTTATCATCGAAAACAGAATTAGCCCTCGACGTCTGAACAACTTTTTTTTCAAAAAATCCCTAAGCCGCGCGGTCACAAATTCAGCAAAAATCTGACGTTTTGCAATTCAATCACAAATGTTGCCAAACTTCTGCAAACGATCTTCTGAAAGCTTTTTTGGTGGAAACGAATGGGTTTTTATCATCGGAAACAGAATTAGCCCTCGACGTCTGAACAACTTTTTTTTCAAAAAATCCCTAAGCCGCGCGGTCACAAATTCAGCAAAAATCTGACGTTTTGCAATTCACTCACAAATGTTGCCAAACTTCTGCAAACGATCTTCTGAAAGCTTTTTTGGTGGAAACGGATGGGTTTTTATCATCGGAAACAGAATTAGCCCTCAAAGTCTGAACAACTTTTTTTGAAAAAATCCCTAAGCCGCGCGGTCACAATTTCAGTAAAAATCTGACGTTTTGCAATTCACTCAAAAATGTTGCCAAACTGTTGCAAACGATCCCCTGAAAGCTTTTTTGGTGGAAACGGATGGGTTTTTATCATCGGAAACAGAATTAGCCCTCAACGTCTGAACAACATTTTTTTGAAAAAATCCCTAAGCCGCGCGGTCACAAATTCAGAAAAAATCTGACGTTTTGCAATTCACTCACAAATGTTGCCAAACTTCTGCAAACAATCTTCTGAAAGCTTTTTTGGTGGAAACGGATGGGTTTTTATCATCGGAAACAGAATTAGCCCTCGACGTCTGAACAACTTTTTTTTCAAAAAATCCCTAAGCCGCGCGGTAACAAATTCAGCAAAAATCTGACGTTTTGCAATTCACTCACAAATGTTGCCAAACTTCTGCAAACAATCTTCTGAAAGCTTTTTTGGTGGAAACGGATGGGTTTTTATCATCGGAAACAGAATTAGCCCTCGACGTCTGAACAACTTTTTTTTCAAAAAATCCCTAAGCCGCGCGGTCACAAATTCAGCAAAAATCTGACGTTTTGCAATTCACTCACAAATGTTGCCAAACTTCTGCAAACGATCTTCTGAAAGCTTTTTTGGTGCAAACGGATGGTTTTTATCATCGGAAACAGAATTAGCCCTCGACATCTGAACAACTTTTTTTTTTGAAAAAATCCCTAAGCCTCGCGGTCACAAATTCAGAAAAAATCTGACGTTTTGCAATTCACTCACAAATGTTGCCAAACTTCTGCAAACAATCTTCTGAAAGCTTTTTTGGTGGAAACGGATGGGTTTTTATCATCGGAAACAGAATTAGCCCTCGACGTATGAACAACTTTTTTTTCAAAAAAATCCCTAAGCCGCGCAGTCACAAATTCAGAAAAAATCTGACATTTTGCAATTCACTCAAAAATGGTCGCAAACTGTTGCAAACGATCCCCTGAAAGCTTTTTTGGTGGAAACAGATGGGTTTTTATCATGGGAAACAGAATTAGCCCTCGACGTCTGAACAACATTTTTTTGAAAAAATCCCTAAGCCGCGCGGTCACAAATTCAGCAAAAATCTGACGTTTTGCAATTCACTCACAAATGTTGCCAAACTTCTGCAAATGATCTTCTGAGAGCTTTTTTGGTGGAAACGGATGGGTTTTTATCATCGAAAACAGAATTAGCCCTCGACGTCTGAACAACTTTTTTTTCAAAAAATCCCTAAGCCGCGCGGTCACAAATTCAGCAAAAATCTGACGTTTTGCAATTCAATCACAAATGTTGCCAAACTTCTGCAAACGATCTTCTGAAAGCTTTTTTGGTGGAAACGAATGGGTTTTTATCATCGGAAACAGAATTAGCCCTCGACGTCTGAACAACTTTTTTTTCAAAAAATCCCTAAGCCGCGCGGTCACAAATTCAGCAAAAATCTGACGTTTTGCAATTCACTCACAAATGTTGCCAAACTTCTGCAAACGATCTTCTGAAAGCTTTTTTGGTGGAAACGGATGGGTTTTTATCATCGGAAACAGAATTAGCCCTCAAAGTCTGAACAACTTTTTTTGAAAAAATCCCTAAGCCGCGCGGTCACAATTTCAGTAAAAATCTGACGTTTTGCAATTCACTCAAAAATGTTGCCAAACTGTTGCAAACGATCCCCTGAAAGCTTTTTTGGTGGAAACGGATGGGTTTTTATCATCGGAAACAGAATTAGCCCTCAACGTCTGAACAACATTTTTTTGAAAAAATCCCTAAGCCGCGCGGTCACAAATTCAGAAAAAATCTGACGTTTTGCAATTCACTCACAAATGTTGCCAAACTTCTGCAAACAATCTTCTGAAAGCTTTTTTGGTGGAAACGGATGGGTTTTTATCATCGGAAACAGAATTAGCCCTCGACGTCTGAACAACTTTTTTTTCAAAAAATCCCTAAGCCGCGCGGTAACAAATTCAGCAAAAATCTGACGTTTTGCAATTCACTCACAAATGTTGCCAAACTTCTGCAAACGATCTTCTGAAAGCTTTTTTGGTGCAAACGGATGGGTTTTTATCATCGGAAACAGAATTAGCCCTCGACATCTGAACAACTTTTTTTTTTGAAAAAATCCCTAAGCCGCGCGGTCACAATTTCAGCAAAAATCTGACGTTTTGCAATTCACTCACAAATGTTGCCAAACTGTTGCAAACGATCCCCTGAAAGCTTTTTTGGTGGAAACAGATGGGTTTTTATCTTCGGAAACAGAATTAGCCCTCGACGTCTGAACAACTTTTTTTTCAAAAAATCCCTAAGCCGCGCGGTAACAATTTCAGCAAAAATCTGATGTTTTGCAATTCACTCAGAAATGTTGCCAAACTGTTGCAAACGATCCCCTGAAAGCTTTTTTGGTGGAAACGGATGGGTTTTTATCAGCGGAAACAGAATTAGCCCTCAATGTCTGAACAACATTTTTTTGAAAAAATCCCTAAGCCGCGCGGTCACAAATTCAGAAAAAATCTGACGTTTTGCAATTCACTCACAAATGTTGCCAACCTTCTGCAAACAATCTTCTGAAAGCTTTTTTGGTGGAAACGGATGGGTTTTTATCATCGGAAACAGAATTAGCCCTTGACGTCTGAACAACATTTTTTTGAAAAAATCCCTAAGCCGCGCGGTCACAAATTCAGAAAAAATCTGACGTTTTGCAATTCACTCACAAATGTTGCCAAACTTCTGCAAACAATCTTCTGAAAGCTTTTTTGGTGGAAACGGATGGGTTTTTATCATCGGAAACAGAATTAGCCCTCGACGTCTGAACAACTTTTTTTTCAAAAAATCCCTAAGCCGCGCGGTCACAAATTCAGCAAAAATCTGACGTTTTGCAATTCACTCACAAATGTTGCCAAACTTCTGCAAACGATCTTCTGAAAGCTTTTTTGGTGCAAACGGATGGTTTTTATCATCGGAAACAGAATTAGCCCTCGACATCTGAACAACTTTTTTTTTTGAAAAAATCCCTAAGCCGCGCGGTCACAAATTCAGAAAAAATCTGACGTTTTGCAATTCACTCACAAATGTTGCCAAACTTCTGCAAACAATCTTCTGAAAGCTTTTTTGGTGGAAACGGATGGGTTTTTATCATCGGAAACAGAATTAGCCCTCGACGTCTGAACAACTTTTTTTTCAAAAAAATCCCTAAGCCGCGCGGTCACAAATTCAGAAAAAATCTGACATTTTGCAATTCACTCAAAAATGGTCCCAAACTGTTGCAAACGATCCCCTGAAAGCTTTTTTGGTAGAAACAGATGGGTTTTTATCATGGGAAACAGAATTAGCCCTCGACATCTGAACAACATTTTTTTGAAAAAATCCCTAAGCCGCGCGGTCACAAATTCAGCAAAAATCTGACGTTTTGCAATTCACTCACAAATGTTGCCAAACTTCTGCAAATGATCTTCTGAAAGCTTTTTTGGTGGAAACGGATGGGTTTTTATCATCGAAAACAGAATTAGCCCTCGACGTCTGAACAACTTTTTTTTCAAAAAATCCCTAAGCCGCGCGGTCACAAATTCAGCAAAAATCTGACGTTTTGCAATTCAATCACAAATGTTGCCAAACTTCTGCAAACGATCTTCTGAAAGCTTTTTTGGTGCAAACGGATGGTTTTTATCATCGGAAACAGAATTAGCCCTCGACATCTGAACAACTTTTTTTTTTAAAAAAATCCCTAAGCCGCGCGGTCACAAATTCAGAAAAAATCTGACGTTTTGCAATTCACTCACAAATGTTGCCAAACTTCTGCAAACAATCTTCTGAAAGCTTTTTTGGTGGAAACGGATGGGTTTTTATCATCGGAAACAGAATTAGCCCTCGACGTCTGAACAACTTTTTTTTCAAAAAAATCCCTAAGCCGCGCGGTCACAAATTCAGAAAAAATCTGACATTTTGCAATTCACTCAAAAATGGTCCCAAACTGTTGCAAACGATCCCCTGAAAGCTTTTTTGGTGGAAACAGATGGGTTTTTATCATGGGAAACAGAATTAGCCCTCGACGTCTGAACAACATTTTTTTGAAAAAATCCCTAAGCCGCGCGGTCACAAATTCAGCAAAAATCTGACGTTTTGCAATTCACTCACAAATGTTGCCAAACTTCTGCAAATGATCTTCTGAGAGCTTTTTTGGTGGAAACGGATGGGTTTTTATCATCGAAAACAGAATTAGCCCTCGACGTCTGAACAACTTTTTTTTCAAAAAATCCCTAAGCCGCGCGGTCAGAAATTCAGCAAAAATCTGACGTTTTACAATTCAATCACAAATGTTGCCAAACTTCTGCAAACGATCTTCTGAAAGCTTTTTCGGTGGAAACGGATGGGTTTTTATCATCGGAAACAGAATTAGCCCTCGACGTCTGAACAACTTTTTTTTCAAAAAATCCCTAAGCCGCACGGTCACAAATTCAGCAAAAATCTGACGTTTTGCAATTCACTCACAAATGTTGCCAAACTTCTGCAAACGATCTTCTGAAAGCTTTTTTGGTGCAAACGGATGGGTTTTTATCATCGGAAACAGAATTAGCCCTCGACATCTGAACAACTTTTTTTTTTGAAAAAATCACTAAGCCGCGCGGTCACAATTTCAGCAAAAATCTGACATTTTGCAATTCACTCACAAATGTTGCCAAACTGTTGCAAACGATCCCCTGAAAGCTTTTTTGGTGGAAACAGATGGGTTTTTATCATCGGAAACAGAATTAGCCCTCGACGTCTGAACAACTTTTTTTTCAAAAAATCCCTAAGCCGCGCGGTCACAAATTCAGCAAAAATCTGACGTTTTGCAATTCACTCACAAATGTTGCCAAACTTCTGCAAACGATCTTCTGAAAGCTTTTTTGGTGGAAACGGATGGGTTTTTATCATCGGAAACAGAATTAGCCCTCAAAGTCTGAACAACCTTTTTTGAAAAAATCCCTAAGCCGCGCGGTCACAATTTCAGCAAAAATCTGACGTTTTGCAATTCACTCACAAATGTTGCCAAACTGTTGCAAACGATCCCCTGAAAGCTTTTTTGGTGGAAACAGATGGGTTTTTATCTTCGGAAACAGAATTAGCCCTCGACGTCTGAACAACTTTTTTTTCAAAAAATCCCTAAGCCGCGCGGTAACAATTTCAGCAAAAATCTGATGTTTTGCAATTCACTCACAAATGTTGCCAAACTTCTGCAAACGATCTTCTGAAAGCTTTTTTGGTGGAAACGGATGGGTTTTTATCATCGGAAACAGAATTAGCCCTCAATGTCTGAACAACATTTTTTTGAAAAAATCCCTAAGCCGCGCGGTCACAAATTCAGAAAAAATCTGACGTTTTGCAATTCACTCACAAATGTTGCCAACCTTCTGCAAACAATCTTCTGAAAGCTTTTTTGGTGGAAACGGATGGGTTTTTATCATCGGAAACAGAATTAGCCCTCGACGTCTGAACAACATTTTTTTGAAAAAATCCCTAAGCCGCGCGGTCACAAATTCAGAAAAAATCTGACGTTTTGCAATTCACTCACAAATGTTGCCAAACTTCTGCAAACAATCTTCTGAAAGCTTTTTTGGTGGAAACGGATGGGTTTTTATCATCGGAAACAGAATTAGCCCTCGACGTCTGAACAACTTTTTTTTCAAAAAATCCCTAAGCCGCGCGGTCACAAATTCAGCAAAAATCTGACGTTTTGCAATTCACTCACAAATGTTGCCAAACTTCTGCAAACGATCTTCTGAAAGCTTTTTTGGTGCAAACGGATGGTTTTTATCATCGGAAACAGAATTAGCCCTCGACATCTGAACAACTTTTTTTTTTGAAAAAATCCCTAAGCCGCGCGGTCACAAATTCAGAAAAAATCTGACGTTTTGCAATTCACTCACAAATGTTGCCAAACTTCTGCAAACAATCTTCTGAAAGCTTTTTTGGTGGAAACGGATGGGTTTTTATCATCGGAAACAGAATTAGCCCTCGACGTCTGAACAACTTTTTTTTCAAAAAAATCGCTAAGCCGCGCGGTCACAAATTCAGAAAAAATCTGACATTTTGCAATTCACTCAAAAATGGTCCCAAACTGTTGCAAACGATCCCCTGAAAGCTTTTTTGGTAGAAACAGATGGGTTTTTATCATGGGAAACAGAATTAGCCCTCGACATCTGAACAACATTTTTTTGAAAAAATCCCTAAGCCGCGCGGTCACAAATTCAGCAAAAATCTGACGTTTTGCAATTCACTCACAAATGTTGCCAAACTTCTGCAAATGATCTTCTGAAAGCTTTTTTGGTGGAAACGGATGGGTTTTTATCATCGAAAACAGAATTAGCCCTCGACGTCTGAACAACTTTTTTTTCAAAAAATCCCTAAGCCGCGCGGTCACAAATTCAGCAAAAATCTGACGTTTTGCAATTCAATCACAAATGTTGCCAAACTTCTGCAAACGATCTTCTGAAAGCTTTTTTGGTGCAAACGGATGGTTTTTATCATCGGAAACAGAATTAGCCCTCGACATCTGAACAACTTTTTTTTTTGAAAAAATCCCTAAGCCGCGCGGTCACAAATTCAGAAAAAATCTGACGTTTTGCAATTCACTCACAAATGTTGCCAAACTTCTGCAAACAATCTTCTGAAAGCTTTTTTGGTGGAAACGGATGGGTTTTTATCATCGGAAACAGAATTAGCCCTCGACGTCTGAACAACTTTTTTTTCAAAAAAATCCCTAAGCCGCGCGGTCACAAATTCAGAAAAAATCTGACATTTTGCAATTCACTCAAAAATGGTCCCAAACTGTTGCAAACGATCCCCTGAAAGCTTTTTTGGTGGAAACAGATGGGTTTTTATCATGGGAAACAGAATTAGCCCTCGACGTCTGAACAACATTTTTTTGAAAAAATCCCTAAGCCGCGCGGTCACAAATTCAGCAAAAATCTGACGTTTTGCAATTCACTCACAAATGTTGCCAAACTTCTGCAAATGATCTTCTGAGAGCTTTTTTGGTGGAAACGGATGGGTTTTTATCATCGAAAA
Organism: Podarcis gaigeae; assembly: GCF_964106915.1. Taxonomy (NCBI): domain Eukaryota; kingdom Metazoa; phylum Chordata; class Lepidosauria; order Squamata; family Lacertidae; genus Podarcis; species Podarcis gaigeae. The sequence continues at coordinate 11,712,031 of NC_139677.1, read as the reverse complement.
CAGAATTAGCCCTCGACGTCTGAACAACTTTTTTTTCAAAAAATCCCTAAGCCGCGCGGTCAGAAATTCAGCAAAAATCTGACGTTTTACAATTCAATCACAAATGTTGCCAAACTTCTGCAAACGATCTTCTGAAAGCTTTTTCGGTGGAAACGGATGGGTTTTTATCATCGGAAACAGAATTAGCCCTCGACGTCTGAACAACTTTTTTTTCAAAAAATCCCTAAGCCGCACGGTCACAAATTCAGCAAAAATCTGACGTTTTGCAATTCACTCACAAATGTTGCCAAACTTCTGCAAACGATCTTCTGAAAGCTTTTTTGGTGCAAACGGATGGGTTTTTATCATCGGAAACAGAATTAGCCCTCGACATCTGAACAACTTTTTTTTTTGAAAAAATCACTAAGCCGCGCGGTCACAATTTCAGCAAAAATCTGACATTTTGCAATTCACTCACAAATGTTGCCAAACTGTTGCAAACGATCCCCTGAAAGCTTTTTTGGTGGAAACAGATGGGTTTTTATCATCGGAAACAGAATTAGCCCTCGACGTCTGAACAACTTTTTTTTCAAAAAATCCCTAAGCCGCGCGGTCACAAATTCAGCAAAAATCTGACGTGTTGCAATTCACTCACAAATGTTGCCAAACTTCTGCAAACGATCTTCTGAAAGCTTTTTTGGTGGAAACGGATGGGTTTTTATCATCGGAAACAGAATTAGCCCTCAAAGTCTGAACAACCTTTTTTGAAAAAATCCCTAAGCCGCGCGGTCACAATTTCAGTAAAAATCTGACGTTTTGCAATTCACTCAAAAATGTTGCCAAACTGTTGCAAATGATCCCCTGAAAGCTTTTTTGGTGGAAACGGATGGGTTTTTATCATCGGAAACAGAATTAGCCCTCAACGTCTGAACAACATTTTTTTGAAAAAATCCCTAAGCCGCGCGGTCACAAATTCAGAAAAAATCTGACGTTTTGCAATTCACTCACAAATGTTGCCAAACTTCTGCAAACAATCTTCTGAAAGCTTTTTTGGTGGAAACGGATGGGTTTTTATCATCGGAAACAGAATTAGCCCTCGACGTCTAAAAAACTTTTTTTTCAAAAAATCCCTAAGCCGCGCGGTAACAAATTCAGCAAAAATCTGACGTTTTGCAATTCACTCACAAATGTTGCCAAACTTCTGCAAACGATCTTCTGAAAGCTTTTTTGGTGCAAACGGATGGGTTTTTATCATCGGAAACAGAATTAGCCCTCGACATCTGAACAACTTTTTTTTTAAAAAAAATCACTAAGCCGCGCGGTCACAATTTCAGCAAAAATCTGACGTTTTGCAATTCACTCACAAATGTTGCCAAACTGTTGCAAACGATCCCCTGAAAGCTTTTTTGGTGGAAACAGATGGGTTTTTATCTTCGGAAACAGAATTAGCCCTCGACGTCTGAACAACTTTTTTTTCAAAAAATCCCTAAGCCGCGCGGTCACAATTTCAGCAAAAATCTGATGTTTTGCAATTCACTCACAAATGTTGCCAAACTTCTGCAAACGATCTTCTGAAAGCTTTTTTGGTGGAAACGGATGGGTTTTTATCACCGGAAACAGAATTAGCCCTCAACGTCTGAACAACATTTTTTTGAAAAAATCCCTAAGCCGCGCGGTCACAAATTCAGAAAAAATCTGACGTTTTGCAATTCACTCACAAATGTTGCCAAACTTCTGCAAACAATCTTCTGAAAGCTTTTTTGGTGGAAACGGATGGGTTTTTATCATCGGAAACAGAATTAGCCCTCGACGTCTAAACAACATTTTTTTGAAAAAATCCCTAAGCCGCGCGGTCACAAATTCAGAAAAAATCTGACGTTTTGCAATTCACTCACACATGTTGCCAAACTTCTGCAAACAATCTTCTGAAAGCTTTTTTGGTGGAAACGGATGGGTTTTTATCATCGGAAACAGAATTAGCCCTCGACGTCTGAACAACTTTTTTTTCAAAAAATCCCTAAGCCGCGCGGTCACAAATTCAGCAAAAATCTGACGTTTTGCAATTCACTCACAAATGTTGCCAAACTTCTGCAAACGATCTTCTGAAAGCTTTTTTGGTGCAAATGGATGGTTTTTATCATCGGAAACAGAATTAGCCCTCGACATCTGAACAACTTTTTTTTTTGAAAAAATCCCTAAGCCGCGCGGTCACAAATTCAGAAAAAATCTGACGTTTTGCAATTCACTCACAAATGTTGCCAAACTTCTGCAAACAATCTTCTGAAAGCTTTTTTGGTGGAAACGGATGGGTTTTTATCATCGGAAACAGAATTAGCCCTCGACGTCTGAACAACTTTTTTTTCAAAAAATCCCTAAGCCGCGCGGTCACAAATTCAGAAAAAGTCTGACATTTTGCAATTCACTCAAAAATGGTCCCAAACTGTTGCAAACGATCCCCTGAAAGCTTTTTTGGTGGAAACAGATGGGTTTTTATCATCGGAAACAGAATTAGCCCTCGACGTCTGAACAACTTTTTTTTGAATAAATCCCTAAGCCGCGCGGTCACAAATTCAGCAAAAATCTGACGTTTTGCAATTCACTCACAAATGTTGCCAAACTTCTGCAAATGATCTTCTGAAAGCTTTTTTGGTGGAAACGGATGGGTTTTTATCATCGAAAACAGAATTAGCCCTCGACGTCTGAACAACTTTTTTTTCAAAAAATCCCTAAGCCGCGCGGTCACAAATTCAGCAAAAATCTGACGTTTTGCAATTCAATCACAAATGTTGCCAAACTTCTGCAAACGATCTTCTGAAAGCTTTTTTGGTGCAAACGGATGGTTTTTATCATCGGAAACAGAATTAGCCCTCGACATCTGAACAACTTTTTTTTTAAAAAAAATTCCCTAAGCCGCGCGGTCACAAATTCAGAAAAAATCTGACGTTTTGCAATTCACTCACAAATGTTGCCAAACTTCTGCAAACAATCTTCTGAAAGCTTTTTTGGTGGAAACGGATGGGTTTTTATCATCGGAAACAGAATTAGCCCTCGACGTCTGAACAACTTTTTTTTCAAAAAAATCCCTAAGCCGCGCGGTCACAAATTCAGAAAAAATCTGACATTTTGCAATTCACTCAAAAATGGTCCCAAACTGTTGCAAACGATCCCCTGAAAGCTTTTTTGGTGGAAACAGATGGGTTTTTATCATGGGAAACAGAATTAGCCCTCGACGTCTGAACAACATTTTTTTGAAAAAATCCCTAAGCCGCGCGGTCACAAATTCAGCAAAAATCTGACGTTTTGCAATTCACTCACAAATGTTGCCAAACTTCTGCAAATGATCTTCTGAAAGCTTTTTTGGTGGAAACGGATGGGTTTTTATCATCGAAAACAGAATTAGCCCTCGACGTCTGAACAACTTTTTTTTCAAAAAATCCCTAAGCCGCGCGGTCACAAATTCAGCAAAAATCTGACGTTTTGCAATTCAATCACAAATGTTGCCAAACTTCTGCAAACGATCTTCTGAAAGCTTTTTTGGAGGAAACTGATGGGTTTTTATCATCGGAAACAGAATTAGCCCTCGACGTCTGAACAAATTTTTGAAAAAATCCCTAAGCCGCGCGGTCACAATTTCAGTAAAAATCTGACGTTTAGCAATTCACTCAAAAATGTTGCCAAACTGTTGCAAACGATCCCCTGAAAGCTTTTTTGGTGGGAACGGATGGGTTTTTATCAGCGGAAACAGAATTAGCCCTCAACGTCTGAACAACGTTTTTTTGAAAAAATCCCTAAGCCGCGCGGTCACAAATTCAGAAAAAATCTGACGTTTTGCAATTCACTCACACATGTTGCCAAACTTCTGCAAACAATCTTCTGAAAGCTTTTTTGGTGGAAACGGATGGGTTTTTATCATCGGAAACAGAATTAGCCCTCGACGTCTGAACAACTTTTTTTTCAAAAAATCCCTAAGCCGCGCGGTCACAAATTCAGCAAAAATCTGACGTTTTGCAATTCACTCACAAATGTTGCCAAACTTCTGCAAACGATCTTCTGAAAGCTTTTTTGGTGCAAACGGATGGGTTTTTATCATCGGAAACAGAATTAGCCCTCGACATCTGAACAACTTTTTTTTTTGAAAAAATCCCTTAGCCGCGCGTTCACAATTTCAGCAAAAATCTGACGTTTTGCAATTCACTCACAAATGTTGCCAAACTGTTGCAAACGATCCCCTGAAAGCTTTTTTGGTGGAAACAGATGGGTTTTTATCATCGAAAACAGAATTAGCCCTCGACGTCTGAACAACTTTTTTTTCAAAAAATCCCTAAGCCGCGCGGTCACAAATTCAGCAAAAATCTGACGTTTTGCAATTCAATCACAAATGTTGCCAAACTTCTGCAAACGATCTTCTGAAAGCTTTTTTGGTGGAAACGGATGGGTTTTTATCATCGGAAACAGAATTAGCCCTCGACGTCTGAACAACTTTTTTTTCAAAAAATCCCTAAGCCGCGCGGTCACAAATTCAGCAAAAATCTGACGTTTTGCAATTCACTCAAAAATGTTGCCAAACTGTTGCAAACGATCCCCTGAAAGCTTTTTTGGTGGAAACGGATGGGTTTTTATCAGCGGAAACAGAATTAGCCCTCAACGTCTGAACAACATTTTTTTGAAAAAATCCCTAAGCCGCGCGGTCACAAATTCAGAAAAAATCTGACGTTTTGCAATTCACTCACACATGTTGCCAAACTTCTGCAAACAATCTTCTGAAAGCTTTTTTGGTGGAAACGGATGGGTTTTTATCATCGGAAACAGAATTAGCCCTCGACGTCTGAACAACTTTTTTTTCAAAAAATCCCTAAGCCGCGCGGTCACAAATTCAGCAAAAATCTGACGTTTTGCAATTCACTCACAAATGTTGCCAAACTTCTGCAAACGATCTTCTGAAAGCTTTTTTGGTGCAAACGGATGGGTTTTTATCATCGGAAACAGAATTAGCCCTCGACATCTGAACAACTTTTTTTTTTGAAAAAATCCCTAAGCCGCGCGGTCACAATTTCAGCAAAAATCTGACGTTTTGCAATTCACTCACAAATGTTGCCAAACTGTTGCAAACGATCCCCTGAAAGCTTTTTTGGTGGAAACAGATGGGTTTTTATCTTCGGAAACAGAATTAGCCCTCGACGTCTGAACAACTTTTTTTTCAAAAAATCCCTAAGCCGCGCGGTCACAATTTCAGCAAAAATCTGATGTTTTGCAATTCACTCACAAATGTTGCCAAACTTCTGCAAACGATCTTCTGAAAGCTTTTTTGGTGGAAACGGATGGGTTTTTATCATCGGAAACAGAATTAGCCCTCGTCGTCTGAACAAATTTTTGAAAAAATCCCTAAGCCGCGCGGTCACAATTTCAGTAAAAATCTGACGTTTTGCAATTCACTCAAAAATGTTGCCAAACTGTTGCAAACGATCCCCTGAACGCTTTTTTGGTGGAAACGGATGGGTTTTTATCATCGGAAACAGAATTAGCCCTCAACGTCTGAACAACATTTTTTTGAAAAAATCCCTAAGCCGCGCGGTCACAAATTCAGAAAAAATCTGACGTTTTGCAATTCACTCACAAATGTTGCCAAACTTCTGCAAACAATCTTCTGAAAGCTTTTTTGGTGGAAACGGATGGGTTTTTATCATCGGAAACAGAATTAGCCCTCGACGTCTGAAAAACTTTTTTTTCAAAAAATCCCTAAGCCGCGCGGTAACAAATTCAGCAAAAATCTGACGTTTTGCAATTCACTCACAAATGTTGCCAAACTTCTGCAAACGATCTTCTGAAAGCTTTTTTGGTGCAAACGGATGGGTTTTTATCATCGGAAACAGAATTAGCCCTCGACATCTGAACAACTTTTTTTTTTGAAAAAATCCCTAAGCCGCGCGGTCACAATTTCAGCAAAAATCTGACGTTTTGCAATTCACTCACAAATGTTGCCAAACTGTTGCAAACGATCCCCTGAAAGCTTTTTTGGTGGAAACAGATGGGTTTTTATCTTCGGAAACAGAATTAGCCCTCGACGTCTGAACAACTTTTTTTTCAAAAAATCCCTAAGCCGCGCGGTCACAATTTCAGTAAAAATCTGACGTTTTGCAATTCACTCAAAAATGTTGCCAAACTGTTGCAAACGATCCCCTGAAAGCTTTTTTGGTGGAAACGGATGGGTTTTTATCATCGGAAACAGAATTAGCCCTCGACGTCTGAACAAATTTTTGAAAAAATCCCTAAGCCGCGCGGTCACAATTTCAGTAAAAATCTGACGTTTTGCAATTCACTCAAAAATGTTGCCAAACTGTTGCAAACGATCCCCTGAAAGCTTTTTTGGTGGAAACGGATGGGTTTTTATCAGCGGAAACAGAATTAGCCCTCAACGTCTGAACAACATTTTTTTGAAAAAATCCCTAAGCCGCGCGGTCACAAATTCAGAAAAAATCTGACGTTTTGCAATTCACTCACACATGTTGCCAAACTTCTGCAAACAATCTTCTGAAAGCTTTTTTGGTGGAAACGGATGGGTTTTTATCATCGAAAACAGAATTAGCCCTCGACGTCTGAACAACTTTTTTTTCAAAAAAATCCCTAAGCCGCGCGGTCACAAATTCAGCAAAAATCTGACGTTTTGCAATTCACTCACAAATGTTGCCAAACTTCTGCAAACGATCTTCTGAAAGCTTTTTTGGTGCAAACGGATGGTTTTTATCATCGGAAACAGAATTAGCCCTCGACATCTGAACAACTTTTTTTTTTTGAAAAAATCCCTAAGCCGCGCGGTCACAAATTCATAAAAAATCTGACGTTTTGCAATTCACTCACAAATGTTGCCAAACTTCTGCAAACAATCTTCTGAAAGCTTTTTTGGTGGAAACGGATGGGTTTTTATCATCGGAAACAGAATTAGCCCTCGACGTCTGAATAACTTTTTTTTCAAAAAAATCCCTAAGCCGCGCGGTCACAAATTCAGAAAAAGTCTGACATTTTGCAATTCACTCAAAAATGGTCCCAAACTGTTGCAAACGATCCCCTGAAAGCTTTTTTGGTGGAAACAGATGGGTTTTTATCATCGGAAACAGAATTAGCCCTCGACGTCTGAACAACATTTTTTTGAATAAATCCCTAAGCCGCGCGGTCACAAATTCAGCAAAAATCTGACGTTTTGCAATTCACTCACAAATGTTGCCAAACTTCTGCAAATGATCTTCTGAAAGCTTTTTTGGTGGAAACGGATGGGTTTTTATCATCGAAAACAGAATTAGCCCTCGACGTCTGAACAACTTTTTTTTCAAAAAATCCCTAAGCCGCGCGGTCACAAATTCAGCAAAAATCTGACGTTTTGCAATTCACTCACAAATGTTGCCAAACTTCTGCAAACAATCTTCTGAAAGCTTTTTTGGTGGAAACGGATGGGTTTTTATCATCGGAAACAGAATTAGCCCTCGACGTCTGAACAACTTTTTTTTCAAAAAATCCCTAAGCCGCGCGGTAACAAATTCAGCAAAAATCTGACGTTTTGCAATTCACTCACAAATGTTGCCAAACTTCTGCAAACGATCTTCTGAAAGCTTTTTTGGTGCAAACGGATGGGTTTTTATCATCGGAAACAGAATTAGCCCTCGACATCTGAACAAGTTTTTTTTTTGAAAAAATCACTAAGCCGCGCGGTCACAATTTCAGCAAAAATCTGACATTTTGCAATTCACTCACAAATGTTGCCAAACTGTTGCAAACAATCTTCTGAAAGCTTTTTTGGTGGAAACGGATGGGTTTTTATCATCGGAAACAGAATTAGCCCTCGACGTCTGAACAACTTTTTTTTCAAAAAAATCCCTAAGCCGCGCGGTCACAAATTCAGAAAAAATCTGACATTTTGCAATTCACTCAAAAATGGTCCCAAACTGTTGCAAACGATCCCCTGAAAGCTTTTTTGGTGGAAACAGATGGGTTTTTATCATGGGAAACAGAATTAGCCCTCGACGTCTGAACAACATTTTTTTGAAAAAATCCCTAAGCCGCGCGGTCACAAATTCAGCAAAAATCTGACGTTTTGCAATTCACTCACAAATGTTGCCAAACTTCTGCAAATGATCTTCTGAGAGCTTTTTTGGTGGAAACGGATGGGTTTTTATCATCGAAAACAGAATTAGCCCTCGACGTCTGAACAACTTTTTTTTCAAAAAATCCCTAAGCCGCGCGGTCAGAAATTCAGCAAAAATCTGACGTTTTACAATTCAATCACAAATGTTGCCAAACTTCTGCAAACGATCTTCTGAAAGCTTTTTCGGTGGAAACGGATGGGTTTTTATCATCGGAAACAGAATTAGCCCTCGACGTCTGAACAACTTTTTTTTCAAAAAATCCCTAAGCCGCACGGTCACAAATTCAGCAAAAATCTGACGTTTTGCAATTCACTCACAAATGTTGCCAAACTTCTGCAAACGATCTTCTGAAAGCTTTTTTGGTGCAAACGGATGGGTTTTTATCATCGGAAACAGAATTAGCCCTCGACATCTGAACAACTTTTTTTTTTGAAAAAATCACTAAGCCGCGCGGTCACAATTTCAGCAAAAATCTGACATTTTGCAATTCACTCACAAATGTTGCCAAACTGTTGCAAACGATCCCCTGAAAGCTTTTTTGGTGGAAACAGATGGGTTTTTATCATCGGAAACAGAATTAGCCCTCGACGTCTGAGCAACTTTTTTTTCAAAAAATCCCTAAGCCGCGCGGTCACAAATTCAGCAAAAATCTGACGTGTTGCAATTCACTCACAAATGTTGCCAAACTTCTGCAAACGATCTTCTGAAAGCTTTTTTGGTGGAAACGGATGGGTTTTTATCATCGGAAACAGAATTAGCCCTCAAAGTCTGAACAACCTTTTTTGAAAAAATCCCTAAGCCGCGCGGTCACAATTTCAGTAAAAATCTGACGTTTTGCAATTCACTCAAAAATGTTGCCAAACTGTTGCAAATGATCCCCTGAAAGCTTTTTTGGTGGAAACGGATGGGTTTTTATCATCGGAAACAGAATTAGCCCTCAACGTCTGAACAACATTTTTTTGAAAAAATCCCTAAGCCGCGCGGTCACAAATTCAGAAAAAATCTGACGTTTTGCAATTCACTCACAAATGTTGCCAAACTTCTGCAAACAATCTTCTGAAAGCTTTTTTGGTGGAAACGGATGGGTTTTTATCATCGGAAACAGAATTAGCCCTCGACGTCTAAAAAACTTTTTTTTCAAAAAATCCCTAAGCCGCGCGGTAACAAATTCAGCAAAAATCTGACGTTTTGCAATTCACTCACAAATGTTGCCAAACTTCTGCAAACGATCTTCTGAAAGCTTTTTTGGTGCAAACGGATGGGTTTTTATCATCGGAAACAGAATTAGCCCTCGACATCTGAACAACTTTTTTTTAAAAAAAAATCCCTAAGCCGCGCGGTCACAATTTCAGCAAAAATCTGACGTTTTGCAATTCACTCACAAATGTTGCCAAACTGTTGCAAACGATCCCCTGAAAGCTTTTTTGGTGGAAACAGATGGGTTTTTATCTTCGGAAACAGAATTAGCCCTCGACGTCTGAACAACTTTTTTTTCAAAAAATCCCTAAGCCGCGCGGTCACAATTTCAGCAAAAATCTGATGTTTTGCAATTCACTCACAAATGTTGCCAAACTTCTGCAAACGATCTTCTGAAAGCTTTTTTGGTGGAAACGGATGGGTTTTTATCAGCGGAAACAGAATTAGCCCTCAACGTCTGAACAACATTTTTTTGAAAAAATCCCTAAGCCGCGCGGTCACAAATTCAGAAAAAATCTGACGTTTTGCAATTCACTCACAAATGTTGCCAAACTTCTGCAAACAATCTTCTGAAAGCTTTTTTGGTGGAAACGGATGGGTTTTTATCATCGGAAACAGAATTAGCCCTCGACGTCTAAACAACATTTTTTTGAAAAAATCCCTAAGCCGCGCGGTCACAAATTCAGAAAAAATCTGACGTTTTGCAATTCACTCACACATGTTGCCAAACTTCTGCAAACAATCTTCTGAAAGCTTTTTTGGTGGAAACGGATGGGTTTTTATCATCGGAAACAGAATTAGCCCTCGACGTCTGAACAACTTTTTTTTCAAAAAATCCCTAAGCCGCGCGGTCACAAATTCAGCAAAAATCTGACGTTTTGCAATTCACTCACAAATGTTGCCAAACTTCTGCAAACGATCTTCTGAAAGCTTTTTTGGTGCAAATGGATGGTTTTTATCATCGGAAACAGAATTAGCCCTCGACATCTGAACAACTTTTTTTTTTGAAAAAATCCCTAAGCCGCGCGGTCACAAATTCAGAAAAAATCTGACGTTTTGCAATTCACTCACAAATGTTGCCAAACTTCTGCAAACAATCTTCTGAAAGCTTTTTTGGTGGAAACGGATGGGTTTTTATCATCGGAAACAGAATTAGCCCTCGACGTCTGAACAACTTTTTTTTCAAAAAATCCCTAAGCCGCGCGGTCACAAATTCAGAAAAAGTCTGACATTTTGCAATTCACTCAAAAATGGTCCCAAACTGTTGCAAACGATCCCCTGAAAGCTTTTTTGGTGGAAACAGATGGGTTTTTATCATCGGAAACAGAATTAGCCCTCGACGTCTGAACAACATTTTTTTGAATAAATCCCTAAGCCGCGCGGTCACAAATTCAGCAAAAATCTGACGTTTTGCAATTCACTCACAAATGTTGCCAAACTTCTGCAAATGATCTTCTGAAAGCTTTTTTGGTGGAAACGGATGGGTTTTTATCATCGAAAACAGAATTAGCCCTCGACGTCTGAACAACTTTTTTTTCAAAAAATCCCTAAGCCGCGCGGTCACAAATTCAGCAAAAATCTGACGTTTTGCAATTCAATCACAAATGTTGCCAAACTTCTGCAAACGATCTTCTGAAAGCTTTTTTGGTGCAAACGGATGGTTTTTATCATCGGAAACAGAATTAGCCCTCGACATCTGAACAACTTTTTTTTAAAAAAAAATTCCCTAAGCCGCGCGGTCACAAATTCAGAAAAAATCTGACGTTTTGCAATTCACTCACAAATGTTGCCAAACTTCTGCAAACAATCTTCTGAAAGCTTTTTTGGTGGAAACGGATGGGTTTTTATCATCGGAAACAGAATTAGCCCTCGACGTCTGAACAACTTTTTTTTCAAAAAAATCCCTAAGCCGCGCGGTCACAAATTCAGAAAAAATCTGACATTTTGCAATTCACTCAAAAATGGTCCCAAACTGTTGCAAACGATCCCCTGAAAGCTTTTTTGGTGGAAACAGATGGGTTTTTATCATGGGAAACAGAATTAGCCCTCGACGTCTGAACAACATTTTTTTGAAAAAATCCCTAAGCCGCGCGGTCACAAATTCAGCAAAAATCTGACGTTTTGCAATTCACTCACAAATGTTGCCAAACTTCTGCAAATGATCTTCTGAAAGCTTTTTTGGTGGAAACGGATGGGTTTTTATCATCGAAAACAGAATTAGCCCTCGACGTCTGAACAACTTTTTTTTCAAAAAATCCCTAAGCCGCGCGGTCACAAATTCAGCAAAAATCTGACGTTTTGCAATTCAATCACAAATGTTGCCAAACTTCTGCAAACGATCTTCTGAAAGCTTTTTTGGAGGAAACTGATGGGTTTTTATCATCGGAAACAGAATTAGCCCTCGACGTCTGAACAAATTTTTGAAAAAATCCCTAAGCCGCGCGGTCACAATTTCAGTAAAAATCTGACGTTTTGCAATTCACTCAAAAATGTTGCCAAACTGTTGCAAACGATCCCCTGAAAGCTTTTTTGGTGGGAACGGATGGGTTTTTATCAGCGGAAACAGAATTAGCCCTCAACGTCTGAACAACGTTTTTTTGAAAAAATCCCTAAGCCGCGCGGTCACAAATTCAGAAAAAATCTGACGTTTTGCAATTCACTCACACATGTTGCCAAACTTCTGCAAACAATCTTCTGAAAGCTTTTTTGGTGGAAACGGATGGGTTTTTATCATCGGAAACAGAATTAGCCCTCGACGTCTGAACAACTTTTTTTTCAAAAAATCCCTAAGCCGCGCGGTCACAAATTCAGCAAAAATCTGACGTTTTGCAATTCACTCACAAATGTTGCCAAACTTCTGCAAACGATCTTCTGAAAGCTTTTTTGGTGCAAACGGATGGGTTTTTATCATCGGAAACAGAATTAGCCCTCGACATCTGAACAACTTTTTTTTTTGAAAAAATCCCTAAGCCGCGCGGTCACAATTTCAGCAAAAATCTGACGTTTTGCAATTCACTCACAAATGTTGCCAAACTGTTGCAAACGATCCCCTGAAAGCTTTTTTGGTGGAAACAGATGGGTTTTTATCATCGAAAACAGAATTAGCCCTCGACGTCTGAACAACTTTTTTTTCAAAAAATCCCTAAGCCGCGCGGTCACAAATTCAGCAAAAATCTGACGTTTTGCAATTCAATCACAAATGTTGCCAAACTTCTGCAAACGATCTTCTGAAAGCTTTTTTGGTGGAAACGGATGGGTTTTTATCATCGGAAACAGAATTAGCCCTCGACGTCTGAACAACTTTTTTTTCAAAAAATCCCTAAGCCGCGCGGTCACAAATTCAGCAAAAATCTGACGTTTTGCAATTCACTCAAAAATGTTGCCAAACTGTTGCAAACGATCCCCTGAAAGCTTTTTTGGTGGAAACGGATGGGTTTTTATCAGCGGAAACAGAATTAGCCCTCAACGTCTGAACAACATTTTTTTGAAAAAATCCCTAAGCCGCGCGGTCACAAATTCAGAAAAAATCTGACGTTTTGCAATTCACTCACACATGTTGCCAAACTTCTGCAAACAATCTTCTGAAAGCTTTTTTGGTGGAAACGGATGGGTTTTTATCATCGGAAACAGAATTAGCCCTCGACGTCTGAACAACTTTTTTTTCAAAAAATCCCTAAGCCGCGCGGTCACAAATTCAGCAAAAATCTGACGTTTTGCAATTCACTCACAAATGTTGCCAAACTTCTGCAAACGATCTTCTGAAAGCTTTTTTGGTGCAAACGGATGGGTTTTTATCATCGGAAACAGAATTAGCCCTCGACATCTGAACAACTTTTTTTTTTGAAAAAATCCCTAAGCCGCGCGGTCACAATTTCAGCAAAAATCTGACGTTTTGCAATTCACTCACAAATGTTGCCAAACTGTTGCAAACGATCCCCTGAAAGCTTTTTTGGTGGAAACAGATGGGTTTTTATCTTCGGAAACAGAATTAGCCCTCGACGTCTGAACAACTTTTTTTTCAAAAAATCCCTAAGCCGCGCGGTCACAATTTCAGCAAAAATCTGATGTTTTGCAATTCACTCACAAATGTTGCCAAACTTCTGCAAACGATCTTCTGAAAGCTTTTTTGGTGGAAACGGATGGGTTTTTATCATCGGAAACAGAATTAGCCCTCGTCGTCTGAACAAATTTTTGAAAAAATCCCTAAGCCGCGCGGTCACAATTTCAGTAAAAATCTGACGTTTTGCAATTCACTCAAAAATGTTGCCAAACTGTTGCAAACGATCCCCTGAACGCTTTTTTGGTGGAAACGGATGGGTTTTTATCATCGGAAACAGAATTAGCCCTCAACGTCTGAACAACATTTTTTTGAAAAAATCCCTAAGCCGCGCGGTCACAAATTCAGAAAAAATCTGACGTTTTGCAATTCACTCACAAATGTTGCCAAACTTCTGCAAACAATCTTCTGAAAGCTTTTTTGGTGGAAACGGATGGGTTTTTATCATCGGAAACAGAATTAGCCCTCGACGTCTGAAAAACTTTTTTTTCAAAAAATCCCTAAGCCGCGCGGTAACAAATTCAGCAAAAATCTGACGTTTTGCAATTCACTCACAAATGTTGCCAAACTTCTGCAAACGATCTTCTGAAAGCTTTTTTGGTGCAAACGGATGGGTTTTTATCATCGGAAACAGAATTAGCCCTCGACATCTGAACAACTTTTTTTTTTGAAAAAATCCCTAAGCCGCGCGGTCACAATTTCAGCAAAAATCTGACGTTTTGCAATTCACTCACAAATGTTGCCAAACTGTTGCAAACGATCCCCTGAAAGCTTTTTTGGTGGAAACAGATGGGTTTTTATCTTCGGAAACAGAATTAGCCCTCGACGTCTGAACAAATTTTTGAAAAAATCCCTAAGCCGCGCGGTCACAATTTCAGTAAAAATCTGACGTTTTGCAATTCACTCAAAAATGTTGCCAAACTGTTGCAAACGATCCCCTGAAAGCTTTTTTGGTGGAAACGGATGGGTTTTTATCAGCGGAAACAGAATTAGCCCTCAACGTCTGAACAACATTTTTTTGAAAAAATCCCTAAGCCGCGCGGTCACAAATTCAGAAAAAATCTGACGTTTTGCAATTCACTCACACATGTTGCCAAACTTCTGCAAACAATCTTCTGAAAGCTTTTTTGGTGGAAACGGATGGGTTTTTATCATCGAAAACAGAATTAGCCCTCGACGTCTGAACAACTTTTTTTTCAAAAAAATCCCTAAGCCGCGCGGTCACAAATTCAGCAAAAATCTGACGTTTTGCAATTCACTCACAAATGTTGCCAAACTTCTGCAAACGATCTTCTGAAAGCTTTTTTGGTGCAAACGGATGGTTTTTATCATCGGAAACAGAATTAGCCCTCGACATCTGAACAACTTTTTTTTTTTGAAAAAATCCCTAAGCCGCGCGGTCACAAATTCATAAAAAATCTGACGTTTTGCAATTCACTCACAAATGTTGCCAAACTTCTGCAAACAATCTTCTGAAAGCTTTTTTGGTGGAAACGGATGGGTTTTTATCATCGGAAACAGAATTAGCCCTCGACGTCTGAATAACTTTTTTTTCAAAAAAATCCCTAAGCCGCGCGGTCACAAATTCAGAAAAAGTCTGACATTTTGCAATTCACTCAAAAATGGTCCCAAACTGTTGCAAACGATCCCCTGAAAGCTTTTTTGGTGGAAACAGATGGGTTTTTATCATCGGAAACAGAATTAGCCCTCGACGTCTGAACAACATTTTTTTGAATAAATCCCTAAGCCGCGCGGTCACAAATTCAGCAAAAATCTGACGTTTTGCAATTCACTCACAAATGTTGCCAAACTTCTGCAAATGATCTTCTGAAAGCTTTTTTGGTGGAAACGGATGGGTTTTTATCATCGAAAACAGAATTAGCCCTCGACGTCTGAACAACTTTTTTTTCAAAAAATCCCTAAGCCGCGCGGTCACAAATTCAGCAAAAATCTGACGTTTTGCAATTCACTCACAAATGTTGCCAAACTTCTGCAAACAATCTTCTGAAAGCTTTTTTGGTGGAAACGGATGGGTTTTTATCATCGGAAACAGAATTAGCCCTCGACGTCTGAACAACTTTTTTTTCAAAAAATCCCTAAGCCGCGCGGTAACAAATTCAGCAAAAATCTGACGTTTTGCAATTCACTCACAAATGTTGCCAAACTTCTGCAAACGATCTTCTGAAAGCTTTTTTGGTGCAAACGGATGGGTTTTTATCATCGGAAACAGAATTAGCCCTCGACATCTGAACAAGTTTTTTTTTTGAAAAAATCACTAAGCCGCGCGGTCACAATTTCAGCAAAAATCTGACATTTTGCAATTCACTCACAAATGTTGCCAAACTGTTGCAAACGATCCCCTGAAAGCTTTTTTGGTGGAAACAGATGGGTTTTTATCATCGGAAACAGAATTAGCCCTCGACGTCTGAACAACTTTTTTTTCAAAAAATCCCTAAGCCGCGCGGTCACAAATTCAGCAAAAATCTGACGTGTTGCAATTCACTCACAAATGTTGCCAAACTTCTGCAAACGATCTTCTGAAAGCTTTTTTGGTGGAAACGGATGGGTTTTTATCATCGGAAACAGAATTAGCCCTCAAAGTCTGAACAACCTTTTTTGAAAAAATCCCTAAGCCGCGCGGTCACAATTTCAGTAAAAATCTGACGTTTTGCAATTCACTCAAAAATGTTGCCAAACTGTTGCAAATGATCCCCTGAAAGCTTTTTTGGTGGAAACGGATGGGTTTTTATCATCGGAAACAGAATTAGCCCTCAACGTCTGAACAACATTTTTTTGAAAAAATCCCTAAGCCGCGCGGTCACAAATTCAGAAAAAATCTGACGTTTTGCAATTCACTCACAAATGTTGCCAAACTTCTGCAAACAATCTTCTGAAAGCTTTTTTGGTGGAAACGGATGGGTTTTTATCATCGGAAACAGAATTAGCCCTCGACGTCTAAAAAACTTTTTTTTCAAAAAATCCCTAAGCCGCGCGGTAACAAATTCAGCAAAAATCTGACGTTTTGCAATTCACTCACAAATGTTGCCAAACTTCTGCAAACGATCTTCTGAAAGCTTTTTTGGTGCAAACGGATGGGTTTTTATCATCGGAAACAGAATTAGCCCTCGACATCTGAACAACTTTTTTTTAAAAAAAAATCCCTAAGCCGCGCGGTCACAATTTCAGCAAAAATCTGACGTTTTGCAATTCACTCACAAATGTTGCCAAACTGTTGCAAACGATCCCCTGAAAGCTTTTTTGGTGGAAACAGATGGGTTTTTATCTTCGGAAACAGAATTAGCCCTCGACGTCTGAACAACTTTTTTTTCAAAAAATCCCTAAGCCGCGCGGTCACAATTTCAGCAAAAATCTGATGTTTTGCAATTCACTCACAAATGTTGCCAAACTTCTGCAAACGATCTTCTGAAAGCTTTTTTGGTGGAAACGGATGGGTTTTTATCAGCGGAAACAGAATTAGCCCTCAACGTCTGAACAACATTTTTTTGAAAAAATCCCTAAGCCGCGCGGTCACAAATTCAGAAAAAATCTGACGTTTTGCAATTCACTCACAAATGTTGCCAAACTTCTGCAAACAATCTTCTGAAAGCTTTTTTGGTGGAAACGGATGGGTTTTTATCATCGGAAACAGAATTAGCCCTCGACGTCTAAACAACATTTTTTTGAAAAAATCCCTAAGCCGCGCGGTCACAAATTCAGAAAAAATCTGACGTTTTGCAATTCACTCACACATGTTGCCAAACTTCTGCAAACAATCTTCTGAAAGCTTTTTTGGTGGAAACGGATGGGTTTTTATCATCGGAAACAGAATTAGCCCTCGACGTCTGAACAACTTTTTTTTCAAAAAATCCCTAAGCCGCGCGGTCACAAATTCAGCAAAAATCTGACGTTTTGCAATTCACTCACAAATGTTGCCAAACTTCTGCAAACGATCTTCTGAAAGCTTTTTTGGTGCAAATGGATGGTTTTTATCATCGGAAACAGAATTAGCCCTCGACATCTGAACAACTTTTTTTTTTGAAAAAATCCCTAAGCCGCGCGGTCACAAATTCAGAAAAAATCTGACGTTTTGCAATTCACTCACAAATGTTGCCAAACTTCTGCAAACAATCTTCTGAAAGCTTTTTTGGTGGAAACGGATGGGTTTTTATCATCGGAAACAGAATTAGCCCTCGACGTCTGAACAACTTTTTTTTCAAAAAATCCCTAAGCCGCGCGGTCACAAATTCAGAAAAAGTCTGACATTTTGCAATTCACTCAAAAATGGTCCCAAACTGTTGCAAACGATCCCCTGAAAGCTTTTTTGGTGGAAACAGATGGGTTTTTATCATCGGAAACAGAATTAGCCCTCGACGTCTGAACAACATTTTTTTGAATAAATCCCTAAGCCGCGCGGTCACAAATTCAGCAAAAATCTGACGTTTTGCAATTCACTCACAAATGTTGCCAAACTTCTGCAAATGATCTTCTGAAAGCTTTTTTGGTGGAAACGGATGGGTTTTTATCATCGAAAACAGAATTAGCCCTCGACGTCTGAACAACTTTTTTTTCAAAAAATCCCTAAGCCGCGCGGTCACAAATTCAGCAAAAATCTGACGTTTTGCAATTCAATCACAAATGTTGCCAAACTTCTGCAAACGATCTTCTGAAAGCTTTTTTGGTGCAAACGGATGGTTTTTATCATCGGAAACAGAATTAGCCCTCGACATCTGAACAACTTTTTTTTTAAAAAAAATTCCCTAAGCCGCGCGGTCACAAATTCAGAAAAAATCTGACGTTTTGCAATTCACTCACAAATGTTGCCAAACTTCTGCAAACAATCTTCTGAAAGCTTTTTTGGTGGAAACGGATGGGTTTTTATCATCGGAAACAGAATTAGCCCTCGACGTCTGAACAACTTTTTTTTCAAAAAAATCCCTAAGCCGCGCGGTCACAAATTCAGAAAAAATCTGACATTTTGCAATTCACTCAAAAATGGTCCCAAACTGTTGCAAACGATCCCCTGAAAGCTTTTTTGGTGGAAACAGATGGGTTTTTATCATGGGAAACAGAATTAGCCCTCGACGTCTGAACAACATTTTTTTGAAAAAATCCCTAAGCCGCGCGGTCACAAATTCAGCAAAAATCTGACGTTTTGCAATTCACTCACAAATGTTGCCAAACTTCTGCAAATGATCTTCTGAAAGCTTTTTTGGTGGAAACGGATGGGTTTTTATCATCGAAAACAGAATTAGCCCTCGACGTCTGAACAACTTTTTTTTCAAAAAATCCCTAAGCCGCGCGGTCACAAATTCAGCAAAAATCTGACGTTTTGCAATTCAATCACAAATGTTGCCAAACTTCTGCAAACGATCTTCTGAAAGCTTTTTTGGAGGAAACTGATGGGTTTTTATCATCGGAAACAGAATTAGCCCTCGACGTCTGAACAAATTTTTGAAAAAATCCCTAAGCCGCGCGGTCACAATTTCAGTAAAAATCTGACGTTTTGCAATTCACTCAAAAATGTTGCCAAACTGTTGCAAACGATCCCCTGAAAGCTTTTTTGGTGGGAACGGATGGGTTTTTATCAGCGGAAACAGAATTAGCCCTCAACGTCTGAACAACGTTTTTTTGAAAAAATCCCTAAGCCGCGCGGTCACAAATTCAGAAAAAATCTGACGTTTTGCAATTCACTCACACATGTTGCCAAACTTCTGCAAACAATCTTCTGAAAGCTTTTTTGGTGGAAACGGATGGGTTTTTATCATCGGAAACAGAATTAGCCCTCGACGTCTGAACAACTTTTTTTTCAAAAAATCCCTAAGCCGCGCGGTCACAAATTCAGCAAAAATCTGACGTTTTGCAATTCACTCACAAATGTTGCCAAACTTCTGCAAACGATCTTCTGAAAGCTTTTTTGGTGCAAACGGATGGGTTTTTATCATCGGAAACAGAATTAGCCCTCGACATCTGAACAACTTTTTTTTTTGAAAAAATCCCTAAGCCGCGCGGTCACAATTTCAGCAAAAATCTGACGTTTTGCAATTCACTCACAAATGTTGCCAAACTGTTGCAAACGATCCCCTGAAAGCTTTTTTGGTGGAAACAGATGGGTTTTTATCATCGAAAACAGAATTAGCCCTCGACGTCTGAACAACTTTTTTTTCAAAAAATCCCTAAGCCGCGCGGTCACAAATTCAGCAAAAATCTGACGTTTTGCAATTCAATCACAAATGTTGCCAAACTTCTGCAAACGATCTTCTGAAAGCTTTTTTGGTGGAAACGGATGGGTTTTTATCATCGGAAACAGAATTAGCCCTCGACGTCTGAACAACTTTTTTTTCAAAAAATCCCTAAGCCGCGCGGTCACAAATTCAGCAAAAATCTGACGTTTTGCAATTCACTCAAAAATGTTGCCAAACTGTTGCAAACGATCCCCTGAAAGCTTTTTTGGTGGAAACGGATGGGTTTTTATCAGCGGAAACAGAATTAGCCCTCAACGTCTGAACAACATTTTTTTGAAAAAATCCCTAAGCCGCGCGGTCACAAATTCAGAAAAAATCTGACGTTTTGCAATTCACTCACACATGTTGCCAAACTTCTGCAAACAATCTTCTGAAAGCTTTTTTGGTGGAAACGGATGGGTTTTTATCATCGGAAACAGAATTAGCCCTCGACGTCTGAACAACTTTTTTTTCAAAAAATTCCTAAGCCGCGCGGTCACAAATTCAGCAAAAATCTGACGTTTTGCAATTCACTCACAAATGTTGCCAAACTTCTGCATACGATCTTCTGAAAGCTTTTTTGGTGCAAACGGATGGGTTTTTATCATCGGAAACAGAATTAGCCCTCGACATCTGAACAACTTTTTTTTTTGAAAAAATCCCTAAGCCGCGCGGTCACAATTTCAGCAAAAATCTGACGTTTTGCAATTCACTCACAAATGTTGCCAAACTGTTGCAAACGATCCCCTGAAAGCTTTTTTGGTGGAAACAGATGGGTTTTTATCTTCGGAAACAGAATTAGCCCTCGACGTCTGAACAACTTTTTTTTCAAAAAATCCCTAAGCCGCGCGGTCACAATTTCAGCAAAAATCTGATGTTTTGCAATTCACTCACAAATGTTGCCAAACTTCTGCAAACGATCTTCTGAAAGCTTTTTTGGTGGAAACGGATGGGTTTTTATCATCGGAAACAGAATTAGCCCTCGTCGTCTGAACAAATTTTTGAAAAAATCCCTAAGCCGCGCGGTCACAATTTCAGTAAAAATCTGACGTTTTGCAATTCACTCAAAAATGTTGCCAAACTGTTGCAAACGATCCCCTGAACGCTTTTTTGGTGGAAACGGATGGGTTTTTATCATCGGAAACAGAATTAGCCCTCAACGTCTGAACAACATTTTTTTGAAAAAATCCCTAAGCCGCGCGGTCACAAATTCAGAAAAAATCTGACGTTTTGCAATTCACTCACAAATGTTGCCAAACTTCTGCAAACAATCTTCTGAAAGCTTTTTTGGTGGAAACGGATGGGTTTTTATCATCGGAAACAGAATTAGCCCTCGACGTCTGAAAAACTTTTTTTTCAAAAAATCCCTAAGCCGCGCGGTAACAAATTCAGCAAAAATCTGACGTTTTGCAATTCACTCACAAATGTTGCCAAACTTCTGCAAACGATCTTCTGAAAGCTTTTTTGGTGCAAACGGATGGGTTTTTATCATCGGAAACAGAATTAGCCCTCGACATCTGAACAACTTTTTTTTTTGAAAAAATCCCTAAGCCGCGCGGTCACAATTTCAGCAAAAATCTGACGTTTTGCAATTCACTCACAAATGTTGCCAAACTGTTGCAAACGATCCCCTGAAAGCTTTTTTGGTGGAAACAGATGGGTTTTTATCTTCGGAAACAGAATTAGCCCTCGACGTCTGAACAACTTTTTTTTCAAAAAATCCCTAAGCCGCGCGGTCACTATTTCAGTAAAAATCTGACGTTTTGCAATTCACTCAAAAATGTTGCCAAACTGTTGCAAACGATCCCCTGAAAGCTTTTTTGGTGGAAACGGATGGGTTTTTATCATCGGAAACAGAATTAGCCCTCGACGTCTGAACAAATTTTTGAAAAAATCCCTAAGCCGCGCGGTCACAATTTCAGTAAAAATCTGACGTTTTGCAATTCACTCAAAAATGTTGCCAAACTGTTGCAAACGATCCCCTGAAAGCTTTTTTGGTGGAAACGGATGGGTTTTTATCAGCGGAAACAGAATTAGCCCTCAACGTCTGAACAACATTTTTTTGAAAAAATCCCTAAGCCGCGCGGTCACAAATTCAGAAAAAATCTGACGTTTTGCAATTCACTCACACATGTTGCCAAACTTCTGCAAACAATCTTCTGAAAGCTTTTTTGGTGGAAACGGATGGGTTTTTATCATCGAAAACAGAATTAGCCCTCGACGTCTGAACAACTTTTTTTTCAAAAAAATCCCTAAGCCGCGCGGTCACAAATTCAGCAAAAATCTGACGTTTTGCAATTCACTCACAAATGTTGCCAAACTTCTGCAAACGATCTTCTGAAAGCTTTTTTGGTGCAAACGGATGGTTTTTATCATCGGAAACAGAATTAGCCCTCGACATCTGAACAACTTTTTTTTTTTGAAAAAATCCCTAAGCCGCGCGGTCACAAATTCATAAAAAATCTGACGTTTTGCAATTCACTCACAAATGTTGCCAAACTTCTGCAAACAATCTTCTGAAAGCTTTTTTGGTGGAAACGGATGGGTTTTTATCATCGGAAACAGAATTAGCCCTCGACGTCTGAATAACTTTTTTTTCAAAAAAATCCCTAAGCCGCGCGGTCACAAATTCAGAAAAAGTCTGACATTTTGCAATTCACTCAAAAATGGTCCCAAACTGTTGCAAACGATCCCCTGAAAGCTTTTTTGGTGGAAACAGATGGGTTTTTATCATCGGAAACAGAATTAGCCCTCGACGTCTGAACAACATTTTTTTGAATAAATCCCTAAGCCGCGCGGTCACAAATTCAGCAAAAATCTGACGTTTTGCAATTCACTCACAAATGTTGCCAAACTTCTGCAAATGATCTTCTGAAAGCTTTTTTGGTGGAAACGGATGGGTTTTTATCATCGAAAACAGAATTAGCCCTCGACGTCTGAACAACTTTTTTTTCAAAAAATCCCTAAGCCGCGCGGTCACAAATTCAGCAAAAATCTGACGTTTTGCAATTCACTCACAAATGTTGCCAAACTTCTGCAAACAATCTTCTGAAAGCTTTTTTGGTGGAAACGGATGGGTTTTTATCATCGGAAACAGAATTAGCCCTCGACGTCTGAACAACTTTTTTTTCAAAAAATCCCTAAGCCGCGCGGTAACAAATTCAGCAAAAATCTGACGTTTTGCAATTCACTCACAAATGTTGCCAAACTTCTGCAAACGATCTTCTGAAAGCTTTTTTGGTGCAAACGGATGGGTTTTTATCATCGGAAACAGAATTAGCCCTCGACATCTGAACAAGTTTTTTTTTTGAAAAAATCCCTAAGCCGCGCGGTCACAATTTCAGCAAAAATCTGACGTCTTGCAATTCACTCACAAATGTTGCCAAACTGTTGCAAACGATCCCCTGAAAGCTTTTTTGGTGGAAACAGATGGGTTTTTATCTTCGGAAACAGAATTAGCCCTCGACGTCTGAACAACTTTTTTTTCAAAAAATCCCTAAGCCGCGCGGTCACAATTTCAGCAAAAATCTGATGTTTGGCAATTCACTCACAAATGTTGCCAAACTTCTGCAAACGATCTTCTGAAAGCTTTTTTGGTGGAAACGGATGGGTTTTTATCATCGGAAACAGAATTAGCCCTCGACGTCTGAACAAATTTTTGAAAAAATCCCTAAGCCGCGCGGTCACAATTTCAGTAAAAATCTGACGTTTTGCAATTCACTCAAAAATGTTGCCAAACTGTTGCAAACGATCCCCTGAAAGCTTTTTTGGTGGAAACGGATGGGTTTTTATCAGCGGAAACAGAATTAGCCCTCAACGTCTGAACAACATTTATTTGAAAAAATCCCTAAGCCGCGCGGTCACAAATTCAGAAAAAATCTGACGTTTTGCAATTCACTCACAAATGTTGCCAAACTTCTGCAAACAATCTTCTGAAAGCTTTTTTGGTGGAAACGGATGGGTTTTTATCATCGGAAACAGAATTAGCCCTCGACGTCTGAAAAACTTTTTTTTCAAAAAATCCCTAAGCCGCGCGGTAACAAATTCAGCAAAAATCTGACGTTTTGCAATTCACTCACAAATGTTGCCAAACTTCTGCAAACGATCTTCTGAAAGCTTTTTTGGTGCAAACGGATGGGTTTTTATCATCGGAAACAGAATTAGCCCTCGACATCTGAACAACTTTTTTTTTTGAAAAAATCCCTAAGCCGCGCGGTCACAATTTCAGCAAAAATCTGACGTTTTGCAATTCACTCACAAATGTTGCCAAACTGTTGCAAACGATCCCCTGAAAGCTTTTTTGGTGGAAACAGATGGGTTTTTATCTTCGGAAACAGAATTAGCCCTCGACGTCTGAACAACTTTTTTTTCAAAAAATCCCTAAGCCGCGCGGTCACAATTTCAGTAAAAATCTGACGTTTTGCAATTCACTCAAAAATGTTGCCAAACTGTTGCAAACGATCCCCTGAAAGCTTTTTTGGTGGAAACGGATGGGTTTTTATCATCGGAAACAGAATTAGCCCTCGACGTCTGAACAAATTTTTGAAAAAATCCCTAAGCCGCGCGGTCACAATTTCAGTAAAAATCTGACGTTTTGCAATTCACTCAAAAATGTTGCCAAACTGTTGCAAACGATCCCCTGAAAGCTTTTTTGGTGGAAACGGATGGGTTTTTATCAGCGGAAACAGAATTAGCCCTCAACGTCTGAACAACATTTTTTTGAAAAAATCCCTAAGCCGCGCGGTCACAAATTCAGAAAAAATCTGACGTTTTGCAATTCACTCACACATGTTGCCAAACTTCTGCAAACAATCTTCTGAAAGCTTTTTTGGTGGAAACGGATGGGTTTTTATCATCGAAAACAGAATTAGCCCTCGACGTCTGAACAACTTTTTTTTCAAAAAATCCCTAAGCCGCGCGGTCACAAATTCAGCAAAAATCTGACGTTTTGCAATTCACTCACAAATGTTGCCAAACTTCTGCAAACGATCTTCTGAAAGCTTTTTTGGTGCAAACGGATGGTTTTTATCATCGGAAACAGAATTAGCCCTCGACATCTGAACAACTTTTTTTTTTGAAAAAATCCCTAAGCCGCGCGGTCACAAATTCAGAAAAAATCTGACGTTTTGCAATTCACTCACAAATGTTGCCAAACTTCTGCAAACAATCTTCTGAAAGCTTTTTTGGTGGAAACGGATGGGTTTTTATCATCGGAAACAGAATTAGCCCTCGACGTCTGAACAACTTTTTTTTCAAAAAAATCCCTAAGCCGCGCGGTCACAAATTCAGAAAAAGTCTGACATTTTGCAATTCACTCAAAAATGGTCCCAAACTGTTGCAAACGATCCCCTGAAAGCTTTTTTGGTGGAAACAGATGGGTTTTTATCATCGGAAACAGAATTAGCCCTCGACGTCTGAACAACATTTTTTTGAATAAATCCCTAAGCCGCGCGGTCACAAATTCAGCAAAAATCTGACGTTTTGCAATTCACTCACAAATGTTGCCAAACTTCTGCAAATGATCTTCTGAAAGCTTTTTTGGTGGAGACGGATGGGTTTTTATCATCGAAAACAGAATTAGCCCTCGACGTCTGAACAACTTTTTTTTCAAAAAATCCCTAAGCCGCGCGGTCACAAATTCAGCAAAAATCTGACGTTTTGCAATTCACTCACAAATGTTGCCAAACTTCTGCAAACAATCTTCTGAAAGCTTTTTTGGTGGAAACGGATGGGTTTTTATCATCGGAAACAGAATTAGCCCTCGACGTCTGAACAACTTTTTTTTGAAAAAATCCCTAAGCCGTGCGGTCACAATTTCAGCAAAAATCTGACGTTTTGCAATTCACTCACAAATGTTGCCAAACTGTTGCAAACGATCCCCTGAAAGCTTTTTTGGTGGAAACAGATGGGTTTTTATCTTCGGAAACAGAATTAGCCCTCGACGTCTGAACAACTTTTTTTTCAAAAAATCCCTAAGCCGCGCGGTCACAATTTCAGCAAAAATCTGATGTTTTGCAATTCACTCACAAATGTTGCCAAACTTCTGCAAACGATCTTCTGAAAGCTTTTTTGGTGGAAACGGATGGGTTTTTATCATCGGAAACAGAATTAGCCCTCGACGTCTGAACAAATTTTTGAAAAAATCCCTAAGCCGCGCGGTCACAATTTCAGTAAAAATCTGACGTTTTGCAATTCACTCAAAAATGTTGCCAAACTGTTGCAAACGATCCCCTGAAAGCTTTTTTGGTGGAAACGGATGGGTTTTTATCAGCGGAAACAGAATTAGCCCTCAACGTCTGAACAACATTTTTTTGGAAAAATCCCTAAGCCGCGCGGTCACAAATTCAGAAAAAATCTGACGTTTTGCAATTCACTCACAAATGTTGCCAAACTTCTGCAAACAATCTTCTGAAAGCTTTTTTGGTGGAAACGGATGGGTTTTTATCATCGGAAACAGAATTAGCCCTCGACGTCTGAACAACATTTTTTTGAAAAAATCCCTAAGCCGCGCGGTCACAAATTCAGAAAAAATCTGACGTTTTGCAATTCACTCACAAATGTTGCCAAACTTCTGCAAATGATCTTCTGAAAGCTTTTTTGGTGGAAACGGATGGGTTTTTATCATCGGAAACAGAATTAGCCCTCAAAGTCTGAACAACCTTTTTTGAAAAAATCCCTAAGCCGCGCGGTCACAATTTCAGTAAAAATCTGACGTTTTGCAATTCACTCAAAAATGTTGCCAAACTGTTGCAAACGATCCCCTGAAAGCTTTTTTGGTGGAAACGGATGGGTTTTTATCATCGGAAACAGAATTAGCCCTCGACATCTGAACAACTTTTTTTTTTGAAAAAATCCCTAAGCCGCGCGGTCACAAATTCAGAAAAAATCTGACGTTTTGCAATTCACTCACAAATGTTGCCAAACTTCTGCAAACAATCTTCTGAAAGCTTTTTTGGTGGAAACGGATGGGTTTTTATCATCGAAAACAGAATTAGCCCTCGACGTCTGAACAACTTTTTTTTCAAAAAATCCCTATGCCGCGCGGTCACAAATTCAGCAAAAATCTGACGTTTTGCAATTCAATCACAAATGTTGCCAAACTTCTGCAAACGATCTTCTGAAAGCTTTTTTGGTGGAAACGGATGGGTTTTTATCATCGGAAACAGAATTAGCCCTCGACGTCTGAACAACTTTTTTTTCAAAAAATCCCTAAGCCGCGCGGTCACAAATTCAGCAAAAATCTGACGTTTTGCAATTCACTCAAAAATGTTGCCAAACTGTTGCAAACGATCCCCTGAAAGCTTTTTTGGTGGAAACGGATGGGTTTTTATCATCGGAAACAGAATTAGCCCTCAACGTCTGAACAACATTTTTTTGAAAAAATCCCTAAGCCGCGCGGTCACAAATTCAGAAAAAATCTGACGTTTTGCAATTCACTCACAAATGTTGCCAAACTTCTGCAAACAATCTTCTGAAAGCTTTTTTGGTGGAAACGGATGGGTTTTTATCATCGGAAACAGAGTTAGCCCTCGACGTCTGAACAACTTTTTTTTCAAAAAATCCCTAAGCCGCGCGGTAACAAATTCAGCAAAAATCTGACGTTTTGCAATTCACTCACAAATGTTGCCAAACTTCTGCAAACGATCTTCTGAAAGCTTTTTTGGTGCAAACGGATGGGTTTTTATCATCGGAAACAGAATTAGCCCTCGACATCTGAACAACTTTTTTTTTTGAAAAAATCCCTAAGCCGCGCGGTCACAATTTCAGCAAAAATCTGACGTTTTGCAATTCACTCACAAATGTTGCCAAACTGTTGCAAACGATCCCCTGAAAGCTTTTTTGGTGGAAACAGATGGGTTTTTATCTTCGGAAACAGAATTAGCCCTCGACGTCTGAACAACTTTTTTTTCAAAAAATCGCTAAGCCGCGCGGTCACAATTTCAGCAAAAATCTGATGTTTTGCAATTCACTCACAAATGTTGCCAAACTTCTGCAAACGATCTTCTGAAAGCTTTTTTGGTGGAAACGGATGGGTTTTTATCATCGGAAACAGAATTAGCCCTCGACGTCTGAACAAATTTTTGAAAAAATCCCTAAGCCGCGCGGTCACAATTTCAGTAAAAATCTGACGTTTTGCAATTCACTCAAAAATGTTGCCAAACTGTTGCAAACGATCCCCTGAAAGCTTTTTTTGTGGAAACGGATGGGTTTTTATCAGCGGAAACAGAATTAGCCCTCAACGTCTGAACAACATTTTTTTGGAAAAATCCCTAAGCCGCGCGGTCACAAATTCAGAAAAAATCTGACGTTTTGCAATTCACTCACAAATGTTGCCAAACTTCTGCAAACAATCTTCTGAAAGCTTTTTTGGTGGAAACGGATGGGTTTTTATCATCGGAAACAGAATTAGCCCTCGAAGTCTGAACAACATTTTTTTGAAAAAATCCCTAAGCCGCGCGGTCACAAATTCAGAAAAAATCTGACGTTTTGCAATTCACTCACAAATGTTGCCAAACTTCTGCAAACAATCTTCTGAAAGCTTTTTTGGTGGAAACGGATGGGTTTTTATCATCGGAAACAGAATTAGCCCTCAAAGTCTGAACAACCTTTTTTGAAAAAATCCCTAAGCCGCGCGGTCACAATTTCAGTAAAAATCTGACGTTTTGCAATTCACTCAAAAATGTTGCCAAACTGTTGCAAACGATCCCCTGAAAGCTTTTTTGGTGGAAACGGATGGGTTTTTATCATCGGAAACAGAATTAGCCCTCAACGTCTGAACAACATTTTTTTGAAAAAATCCCTAAGCCGCGCGGTCACAAATTCAGAAAAAATCTGAGGTTTTGCAATTCACTCACAAATGTTGCCAAACTTCTGCAAACAATCTTCTGAAAGCTTTTTTGGTGGAAACGGATGGGTTTTTATCATCGGAAACAGAATTAGCCCTCGACGTCTGAAAAACTTTTTTTTCAAAAAATCCCTAAGCCGCGCGGTAACAAATTCAGCAAAAATCTGACGTTTTGCAATTCACTCACAAATGTTGCCAAACTTCTGCAAACGATCTTCTGAAAGCTTTTTTGGTGCAAACGGATGGGTTTTTATCATCGGAAACAGAATTAGCCCTCGACATCTGAACAACTTTTTTTTTTGAAAAAATCCCTAAGCCGCGCGGTCACAAATTCAGCAAAAATCTGACGTTTTGCAATTCACTCACAAATGTTGCCAAACTTCTGCAAATGATCTTCTGAAAGCTTTTTTGGTGGAAACGGATGGGTTTTTATCATCGAAAACAGAATTCGCCCTCGACGTCTGAACAACTTTTTTTTCAAAAAATCCCTAAGCCGCGCGGTCACAATTTCAGCAAAAATCTGATGTTTTGCAATTCACTCACAAATGTTGCCAAACTTCTGCAAACGATCTTCTGAAAGCTTTTTTGGTGGAAACGGATGGGTTTTTATCATCGGAAACAGAATTAGCCCTCGACGTCTGAAAAACGTTTTTTTCAAAAAATCCCTAAGCCGCGCGGTAACAAATTCAGCAAAAATCTGACGTTTTGCAATTCACTCACAAATGTTGCCAAACTTCTGCAAACGATCTTCTGAAAGCTTTTTTGGTGCAAACGGATGGGTTTTTATCATCGGAAACAGAATTAGCCCTCGACATCTGAACAACTTTTTTTTTTGAAAAAATCCCTAAGCCGCGCGGTCACAATTTCAGCAAAAATCTGACGTTTTGCAATTCACTCACAAATGTTGCCAAACTGTTGCAAACGATCCCCTGAAAGCTTTTTTGGTGGAAACAGATGGGTTTTTATCTTCGGAAACAGAATTAGCCCTCGACGTCTGAACAACTTTTTTTTCAAAAAATCCCTAAGCCGCGCGGTCACAATTTCAGCAAAAATCTGATGTTTTGCAATTCACTCACAAATGTTGCCAAACTTCTGCAAACAATCTTCTGAAAGCTTTTTTGGTGGAAACGGATGGGTTTTTATCATCGGAAACAGAATTAGCCCTCGACGTCTGAACAAATTTTTGAAAAAATCCCTAAGCCGCGCGGTCACAATTTCAGTAAAAATCTGACGTTTTGCAATTCACTCAAAAATGTTGCCAAACTGTTGCAAACGATCCCCTGAAAGCTTTTTTGGTGGAAACGGATGGGTTTTTATCAGCGGAAACAGAATTAGCTCTCAACGTCTGAACAACATTTTTTTGAAAAAATCCCTAAGCCGCGCGGTCACAAATTCAGCAAAAATCTGACGTTTTGCAATTAACTCACAAATGTTGCCAAACTTCTGCAAACAATCTTCTGAAAGCTTTTTTGGTGGAAACGGATGGGTTTTTATCATCGGAAACAGAATTAGCCCTCGACGTCTGAACAACTTTTTTTTCAAAAAATCCCTAAGCCGCGCGGTCACAAATTCAGAAAAAATCTGACGTTTTGCAATTCACTCACAAATGTTGCCAAACTTCTGCAAACGATCTTCTGAAAGCTTTTTTGGTGCAAACGGATGGTTTTTATCATCGGAAACAGAATTAGCCCTCGACATCTGAACAACTTTTTTTTTTGAAAAAATCCCTAAGCCGCGCGGTCACAAATTCAGAAAAAATCTGACGTTTTGCAATTCACTCACAAATGTTGCCAAACTTCTGCAAACAATCTTCTGAAAGCTTTTTTGGTGCAAACGGATGGGTTTTTATCATCGGAAACAGAATTAGCCCTCGACGTCTGAACAACTTTTTTTTCAAAAAAATCCCTAAGCCGCGCGGTCACAAATTCAGAAAAAATCTGACATTTTGCAATTCACTCAAAAATGGTCCCAAACTGTTGCAAACGATCCCCTGAAAGCTTTTTTGGTGGAAACAGATGGGTTTTTATCATGGGAAACAGAATTAGCCCTCGACGTCTGAACAACATTTTTTTGAAAAAATCCCTAAGCCGCGCGGTCACAAATTCAGCAAAAATCTGACGTTTTGCAATTAACTCACAAATGTTGCCAAACTTCTGCAAATGATCTTCTGAAAGCTTTTTTGGTGGAAACGGATGGGTTTTTATCATCGAAAACAGAATTAGCCCTCGACGTCTGAACAACTTTTTTTACAAAAAATCCCTAAGCCGCGCGGTCACAAATTCAGCAAAAATCTGACGTTTTGCAATTCAATCACAAATGTTGCCAAACTTCTGCAAACGATCTTCTGAAAGCTTTTTTGGTGCAAACGGATGGTTTTTATCATCGGAAACAGAATTAGCCCTCGACATCTGAACAACTTTTTTTTTTGAAAAAATCCCTAAGCCGCGCGGTCACAAATTCAGAAAAAATCTGACGTTTTGCAATTCACTCACAAATGTTGCCAAACTTCTGCAAACAATCTTCTGAAGGCTTTTTTGGTGGAAACGGATGGGTTTTTATCATCGGAAACAGAATTAGCCCTCGACGTCTGAACAACTTTTTTTTCAAAAAAATCCCTAAGCCGCGCGGTCACAAATTCAGAAAAAATCTGACATTTTGCAATTCACTCAAAAATGGTCCCAAACTGTTGCAAAAGATCCCCTGAAAGCTTTTTTGGTGGAAACAGATGGGTTTTTATCATGGGAAACAAAATTAGCCCTCGACGTCTGAACAACATTTTTTTGAAAAAATCCCTAAGCCGCGCGGTCACAAATTCAGCAAAAATCTGACGTTTTGCAATTCACTCACAAATGTTGCCAAACTTCTGCAAATGATCTTCTGAAAGCTTTTTTGGTGGAAACGGATGGGTTTTTATCATCGAAAACAGAATTAGCCCTCGACGTCTGAACAACTTTTTTTTCAAAAAATCCCTAAGCCGCGCGGTCACAAATTCAGCAAAAATCTGACGTTTTGCAATTCACTCACAAATGTTGCCAAACTTCTGCAAACGATCTTCTGAAAGCTTTTTTGGTGCAAACGGATGGGTTTTTATCATCGGAAACAGAATTAGCCCTCGACGTCTGAACAACTTTTTTTTCAAAAAATCCCTAAGCCGCGCGGTCACAAATTCAGCAAAAATCTGACGTTTTGCAATTCACTCACAAATGTTGCCAAACTTCTGCAAACGATCTTCTGAAAGCTTTTTTGGTGCAAACGGATGGGTTTTTATCATCGGAAACAGAATTAGCCCTCGACGTCTGAACAACTTTTTTTTTTGAAAAAATCACTAAGCCGCGCGGTCACAATTTCAGCAAAAATCTGACGTTTTGCAATTCACTCACAAATGTTGCCAAACTGTTGCAAACGATCCCCTGAAAGCTTTTTTGGTGGAAACAGATGGGTTTTTATCATCGGAAACAGAATTAGCCCTCGACGTCTGAACAACTTTTTTTTCAAAAAATCCCTAAGCCGCGCGGTCACAAATTCAGCAAAAATCTG
This sequence comes from Podarcis gaigeae, assembly GCF_964106915.1. NCBI lineage: Eukaryota > Metazoa > Chordata > Lepidosauria > Squamata > Lacertidae > Podarcis > Podarcis gaigeae. The sequence goes on along the minus strand of NC_139677.1, from coordinate 11,680,060 downwards.
ACGTTTTGCAATTCACTCACAAATGTTGCCAAACTTCTGCAAACGATCTTCTGAAAGCTTTTTTGGTGGAAACGGATGGGTTTTTATCATCGGAAACAGAATTAGCCCTCAAAGTCTGAACAACCTTTTTTGAAAAAATCCCTAAGCCGCGCGGTCACAATTTCAGTAAAAATCTGACGTTTTGCAATTCACTCACAAATGTTGCCAAACTGTTGCAAACGATCCCCTGAAAGCTTTTTTGGTGGAAACGGATGGGTTTTTATCATCGGAAACAGAATTAGCCCTCAACGTCTGAACAACATTTTTTTGAAAAAATCCCTAAGCCGCGCGGTCACAAATTCAGAAAAAATCTGACGTTTTGCAATTAACTCACAAATGTTGCCAAACTTCTGCAAACAATCTTCTGAAAGCTTTTTTGGTGGAAACGGATGGGTTTTTATCATCGGAAACAGAATTAGCCCTCGACGTCTGAACAACTTTTTTTTCAAAAAATCCCTAAGCCGCGCGGTCACAAATTCAGAAAAAATCTGACGTTTTGCAATTCACTCACAAATGTTGCCAAACTTCTGCAAACGATCTTCTGAAAGCTTTTTTGGCGCAAACGGATGGTTTTTATCATCGGAAACAGAATTAGCCCTCGACATCTGAACAACTTTTTTTTTTGAAAAAATCCCTAAGCCGCGCGGTCACAAATTCAGAAAAAATCTGACGTTTTGCAATTCACTCACAAATGTTGCCAAACTTCTGCAAACAATCTTCTGAAAGCTTTTTTGGTGCAAACGGATGGGTTTTTATCATCGGAAACAGAATTAGCCCTCGACGTCTGAACAACTTTTTTTTCAAAAAAATCCCTAAGCCGCGCGGTCACAAATTCAGAAAAAATCTGACATTTTGCAATTCACTCAAAAATGGTCCCAAACTGTTGCAAACGATCCCCTGAAAGCTTTTTTGGTGGAAACAGATGGGTTTTTATCATGGGAAACAGAATTAGCCCTCGACGTCTGAACAACATTTTTTTGAAAAAATCCCTAAGCCGCGCGGTCACAAATTCAGCAAAAATCTGACGTTTTGCAATTAACTCACAAATGTTGCCAAACTTCTGCAAATGATCTTCTGAAAGCTTTTTTGGTGGAAACGGATGGGTTTTTATCATCGAAAACAGAATTAGCCCTCGACGTCTGAACAACTTTTTTTACAAAAAATCCCTAAGCCGCGCGGTCACAAATTCAGCAAAAATCTGACGTTTTGCAATTCAATCACAAATGTTGCCAAACTTCTGCAAACGATCTTCTGAAAGCTTTTTTGGTGCAAACGGATGGTTTTTATCATCGGAAACAGAATTAGCCCTCGACATCTGAACAACTTTTTTTTTTGAAAAAATCCCTAAGCCGCGCGGTCACAAATTCAGAAAAAATCTGACGTTTTGCAATTCACTCACAAATGTTGCCAAACTTCTGCAAACAATCTTCTGAAGGCTTTTTTGGTGGAAACGGATGGGTTTTTATCATCGGAAACAGAATTAGCCCTCGACGTCTGAACAACTTTTTTTTCAAAAAAATCCCTAAGCCGCGCGGTCACAAATTCAGAAAAAATCTGACATTTTGCAATTCACTCAAAAATGGTCCCAAACTGTTGCAAAAGATCCCCTGAAAGCTTTTTTGGTGGAAACAGATGGGTTTTTATCATGGGAAACAAAATTAGCCCTCGACGTCTGAACAACATTTTTTTGAAAAAATCCCTAAGCCGCGCGGTCACAAATTCAGCAAAAATCTGACGTTTTGCAATTCACTCACAAATGTTGCCAAACTTCTGCAAATGATCTTCTGAAAGCTTTTTTGGTGGAAACGGATGGGTTTTTATCATCGAAAACAGAATTAGCCCTCGACGTCTGAACAACTTTTTTTTCAAAAAATCCCTAAGCCGCGCGGTCACAAATTCAGCAAAAATCTGACGTTTTGCAATTCACTCACAAATGTTGCCAAACTTCTGCAAACGATCTTCTGAAAGCTTTTTTGGTGCAAACGGATGGGTTTTTATCATCGGAAACAGAATTAGCCCTCGACGTCTGAACAACTTTTTTTTCAAAAAATCCCTAAGCCGCGCGGTCACAAATTCAGCAAAAATCTGACGTTTTGCAATTCACTCACAAATGTTGCCAAACTTCTGCAAACGATCTTCTGAAAGCTTTTTTGGTGCAAACGGATGGGTTTTTATCATCGGAAACAGAATTAGCCCTCGACGTCTGAACAACTTTTTTTTTTGAAAAAATCACTAAGCCGCGCGGTCACAATTTCAGCAAAAATCTGACGTTTTGCAATTCACTCACAAATGTTGCCAAACTGTTGCAAACGATCCCCTGAAAGCTTTTTTGGTGGAAACAGATGGGTTTTTATCATCGGAAACAGAATTAGCCCTCGACGTCTGAACAACTTTTTTTTCAAAAAATCCCTAAGCCGCGCGGTCACAAATTCAGCAAAAATCTGACGTTTTGCAATTCACTCACAAATGTTGCCAAACTTCTGCAAACGATCTTCTGAAAGCTTTTTTGGTGGAAACGGATGGGTTTTTATCATCGGAAACAGAATTAGCCCTCAAAGTCTGAACAACCTTTTTTGAAAAAATCCCTAAGCCGCGCGGTCACAATTTCAGTAAAAATCTGACGTTTTGCAATTCACTCACAAATGTTGCCAAACTGTTGCAAACGATCCCCTGAAAGCTTTTTTGGTGGAAACGGATGGGTTTTTATCATCGGAAACAGAATTAGCCCTCAACGTCTGAACAACATTTTTTTGAAAAAATCCCTAAGCCGCGCGGTCACAAATTCAGAAAAAATCTGACGTTTTGCAATTAACTCACAAATGTTGCCAAACTTCTGCAAACAATCTTCTGAAAGCTTTTTTGGTGGAAACGGATGGGTTTTTATCATCGGAAACAGAATTAGCCCTCGACGTCTGAACAACTTTTTTTTCAAAAAATCCCTAAGCCGCGCGGTCACAAATTCAGAAAAAATCTGACGTTTTGCAATTCACTCACAAATGTTGCCAAACTTCTGCAAACGATCTTCTGAAAGCTTTTTTGGCGCAAACGGATGGTTTTTATCATCGGAAACAGAATTAGCCCTCGACATCTGAACAACTTTTTTTTTTGAAAAAATCCCTAAGCCGCGCGGTCACAAATTCAGAAAAAATCTGACGTTTTGCAATTCACTCACAAATGTTGCCAAACTTCTGCAAACAATCTTCTGAAAGCTTTTTTGGTGCAAACGGATGGGTTTTTATCATCGGAAACAGAATTAGCCCTCGACGTCTGAACAACTTTTTTTTCAAAAAAATCCCTAAGCCGCGCGGTCACAAATTCAGAAAAAATCTGACATTTTGCAATTCACTCAAAAATGGTCCCAAACTGTTGCAAACGATCCCCTGAAAGCTTTTTTGGTGGAAACAGATGGGTTTTTATCATGGGAAACAGAATTAGCCCTCGACGTCTGAACAACATTTTTTTGAAAAAATCCCTAAGCCGCGCGGTCACAAATTCAGCAAAAATCTGACGTTTTGCAATTCACTCACAAATGTTGCCAAACTTCTGCAAATGATCTTCTGAAAGCTTTTTTGGTGGAAACGGATGGGTTTTTATCATCGAAAACAGAATTAGCCCTCGACGTCTGAACAACTTTTTTTACAAAAAATCCCTAAGCCGCGCGGTCACAAATTCAGCAAAAATCTGACGTTTTGCAATTCAATCACAAATGTTGCCAAACTTCTGCAAACGATCTTCTGAAAGCTTTTTTGGTGCAAACGGATGGTTTTTATCATCGGAAACAGAATTAGCCCTCGACATCTGAACAACTTTTTTTTTGGAAAAAATCCCTAAGCCGCGCGGTCACAAATTCAGAAAAAATCTGACGTTTTGCAATTCACTCACAAATGTTGCCAAACTTCTGCAAACAATCTTCTGAAAGCTTTTTTGGTGGAAACGGATGGGTTTTTATCATCGGAAACAGAATTAGCCCTCGACATCTGAACAACTTTTTTTTTTTAAAAAAATCACTAAGCCGCGCGGTCACAATTTCAGCAAAAATCTGACGTTTTGCAATTCACTCACAAATGTTGCCAAACTGTTGCAAACGATCCCCTGAAAGCTTTTTTGGTGGAAACAGATGGGTTTTTATCATCGGAAACAGAATTAGCCCTCGACGTCTGAACAACTTTTTTTTCAAAAAATCCCTAAGCCGCGCGGTCACAAATTCAGCAAAAATCTGACGTTTTGCAATTCACTCACAAATGTTGCCAAACTTCTGCAAACGATCTTCTGAAAGCTTTTTTGGTGGAAACGGATGGGTTTTTATCATCGGAAACAGAATTAGCCCTCAAAGTCTGAACTACCTTTTTTGAAAAAATCCCTAAGCCGCGCGGTCACAATTTCAGTAAAAATCTGACGTTTTGCAATTCACTCACAAATGTTGCCAAACTGTTGCAAACGATCCCCTGAAAGCTTTTTTGGTGGAAACGGATGGGTTTTTATCATCGGAAACAGAATTAGCCCTCGACGTCTGAACAACATTTTTTTGAAAAAATCCCTAAGCCGCGCGGTCACAAATTCAGAAAAAATCTGACGTTTTGCAATTCACTCAAAAATGGTCCCAAACTGTTGCAAACGATCCCCTGAAAGCTTTTTTGGTGGAAACAGATGGGTTTTTATCATGGGAAACAGAATTAGCCCTCGACGTCTGAACAACATTTTTTTGAAAAAATCCCTAAGCCGCGCGGTCACAAATTCAGCAAAAATCTGACGTTTTGCAATTCACTCACAAATGTTGCCAAACTTCTGCAAATGATCTTCTGAAAGCTTTTTTGGTGGAAACGGATGGGTTTTTATCATCGAAAACAGAATTAGCCCTCGACGTCTGAACAACTTTTTTTACAAAAAATCCCTAAGCCGCGCGGTCACAAATTCAGCAAAAATCTGACGTTTTGCAATTCAATCACAAATGTTGCCAAACTTCTGCAAACGATCTTCTGAAAGCTTTTTTGGTGCAAACGGATGGTTTTTATCATCGGAAACAGAATTAGCCCTCGACATCTGAACAACTTTTTTTTTGGAAAAAATCCCTAAGCCGCGCGGTCACAAATTCAGAAAAAATCTGACGTTTTGCAATTCACTCACAAATGTTGCCAAACTTCTGCAAACAATCTTCTGAAAGCTTTTTTGGTGGAAACGGATGGGTTTTTATCATCGGAAACAGAATTAGCCCTCGACGTCTGAACAACTTTTTTTTCAAAAAAATCCCTAAGCCGCGCGGTCACAAATTCAGAAAAAATCTGACATTTTGCAATTCACTCAAAAATGGTCCCAAACTGTTGCAAACGATCCCCTGAAATCTTTTTTGGTGGAAACAGATGGGTTTTTATCATGGGAAACAGAATTAGTCCTCGACGTCTGAACAACATTTTTTTGAAAAAATCCCTAAGCCGCGCGGTCACAAATTCAGCAAAAATCTGACGTTTTGCAATTCACTCACAAATGTTGCCAAACTTCTGCAAATGATCTTCTGAAAGCTTTTTTGGTGGAAACGGATGGGTTTTTATCATCGAAAACAGAATTAGCCCTCGACGTCTGAACAACTTTTTTTTCAAAAAATCCCTAAGCCGCGCGGTCACAAATTCAGCAAAAATCTGACGTTTTGCAACTCAATCACAAATGTTGCCAAACTTCTGCAAACGATCTTCTGAAAGCTTTTTTGGTGGAAACGGATGGGTTTTTATCATCGGAAACAGAATTAGCCCTCGACGTCTGAACAACTTTTTTTTCAAAAAATCCCTAAGCCGCGCGGTCACAAATTCAGCAAAAATCTGACGTTTTGCAATTCACTCACAAATGTTGCCAAACTTCTGCAGACGATCTTCTGAAAGCTTTTTTGGTGCAAACGGATGGGTTTTTATCATCGGAAACAGAATTAGCCCTCGACATCTGAACAACTTTTTTTTTTTGAAAAAATCACTAAGCCGCGCGGTCACAATTTCAGCAAAAATCTGACGTTTTGCAATTCACTCACAAATGTTGCCAAACTGTTGCAAACGATCCCCTGAAAGCTTTTTTGGTGGAAACAGATGGGTTTTTATCATCGGAAACAGAATTAGCCCTCGACGTCTGAACAACTTTTTTTTCAAAAAATCCCTAAGCCGCGCGGTCACAAATTCAGCAAAAATCTGACGTTTTGCAATTCACTCACAAATGTTGCCAAACTTCTGCAAACGATCTTCTGAAAGCTTTTTTGGTGGAAACGGATGGGTTTTTATCATCGGAAACAGAATTAGCCCTCAAAGTCTGAACTACCTTTTTTGAAAAAATCCCTAAGCCGCGCGGTCACAATTTCAGTAAAAATCTGACGTTTTGCAATTCACTCACAAATGTTGCCAAACTGTTGCAAACGATCCCCTGAAAGCTTTTTTGGTGGAAACGGATGGGTTTTTATCATCGGAAACAGAATTAGCCCTCGACGTCTGAACAACATTTTTTTGAAAAAATCCCTAAGCCGCGCGGTCACAAATTCAGAAAAAATCTGACGTTTTGCAATTCAATCACAAATGTTGCCAAACTTCTGCAAACGATCTTCTGAAAGCTTTTTTGGTGGAAACGGATGGGTTTTTATCATCGGAAACAGAATTAGCCCTCGACATCTGAACAACTTTTTTTTTTTGAAAAAATCCCTAAGCCGCGCGGTCACAATTTCAGCAAAAATCTGACGTTTTGCAATTCACTCACAAATGTTGCCAAACTGTTGCAAACGATCCCCTGAAAGCTTTTTTGGTGGAAACAGATGGGTTTTTATCTTCGGAAACAGAATTAGCCCTCGACGTCTGAACAACTTTTTTTTCAAAAAATCCCTAAGCCGCGCGGTCACAATTTCAGCAAAAATCTGATGTTTTGCAATTCACTCACAAATGTTGCCAAACTTCTGCAAATGATCTTCTGAAAGCTTTTTTGGTGGAAACGGATGGGTTTTTATCATCGAAAACAGAATTAGCCCTCGACGTCTGAACAACTTTTTTTTCAAAAAATCCCTAAGCCGCGCGGTCACAAATTCAGCAAAAATCTGACGTTTTGCAATTCAATCACAAATGTTGCCAAACTTCTGCAAACGATCTTCTGAAAGCTTTTTTGGTGGAAACGGATGGGTTTTTATCATCGGAAACAGAATTAGCCCTCGACGTCTGAACAATTTTTTTTTTCAAAAAATCCCTAAGCCGCGCGGTCACAAATTCAGCAAAAATCTGACGTTTTGCAATTCACTCACAAATGTTGCCAAATTTCTGCAAACGATCTTCTGAAAGCTTTTTTGGTGCAAACGGATGGGTTTTTATCATCGGAAACAGAATTAGCCCTCGACATCTGAACAACTTTTTTTTTTGAAAAAATCACTAAGCCGCGCGGTCACAATTTCAGCAAAAATCTGACGTTTTGCAATTCACTCACAAATGTTGCCAAACTGTTGCAAACGATCCCCTGAAAGCTTTTTTGGTGGAAACAGATGGGTTTTTATCATCGGAAACAGAATTAGCCCTCGACGTCTGAAAAACTTTTTTTTCAAAAAATCCCTAAGCCGCGCGGTCACAATTTCAGCAAAAATCTGACGTTTTGCAATTCACTCACAAATGTTGCCAAACTTCTGCAAACGATCTTCTGAAAGCTTTTTTGGTGGAAACGGATGGGTTTTTATCATCGGAAACAGAATTAGCCCTCAAAGTCTGAACAACTTTTTTTTCAAAAAATCCCTAAGCCGCGCGGTCACAAATTCAGAAAAAATCTGACATTTTGCAATTCACTCAAAAATGGTCCCAAACTGTTGCAAACGATCCCCTGAAATCTTTTTTGGTGGAAACAGATGGGTTTTTATCATGGGAAACAGAATTAGTCCTCGACGTCTGAACAACATTTTTTTGAAAAAATCCCTAAGCCGCGCGGTCACAAATTCAGCAAAAATCTGACGTTTTGCAATTCACTCACAAATGTTGCCAAACTTCTGCAAATGATCTTCTGAAAGCTTTTTTGGTGGAAACGGATGGGTTTTTATCATCGAAAACAGAATTAGCCCTCGACGTCTGAACAACTTTTTTTTCAAAAAATCCCTAAGCCGCGCGGTCACAAATTCAGCAAAAATCTGACGTTTTGCAACTCAATCACAAATGTTGCCAAACTTCTGCAAACGATCTTCTGAAAGCTTTTTTGGTGGAAACGGATGGGTTTTTATCATCGGAAACAGAATTAGCCCTCGACGTCTGAACAACTTTTTTTTCAAAAAATCCCTAAGCCGCGCGGTCACAAATTCAGCAAAAATCTGACGTTTTGCAATTCACTCACAAATGTTGCCAAACTTCTGCAGACGATCTTCTGAAAGCTTTTTTGGTGCAAACGGATGGGTTTTTATCATCGGAAACAGAATTAGCCCTCGACATCTGAACAACTTTTTTTTTTTGAAAAAATCACTAAGCCGCGCGGTCACAATTTCAGCAAAAATCTGACGTTTTGCAATTCACTCACAAATGTTGCCAAACTGTTGCAAACGATCCCCTGAAAGCTTTTTTGGTGGAAACAGATGGGTTTTTATCATCGGAAACAGAATTAGCCCTCGACGTCTGAACAACTTTTTTTTCAAAAAATCCCTAAGCCGCGCGGTCACAAATTCAGCAAAAATCTGACGTTTTGCAATTCACTCACAAATGTTGCCAAACTTCTGCAAACGATCTTCTGAAAGCTTTTTTGGTGGAAACGGATGGGTTTTTATCATCGGAAACAGAATTAGCCCTCAAAGTCTGAACTACCTTTTTTGAAAAAATCCCTAAGCCGCGCGGTCACAATTTCAGTAAAAATCTGACGTTTTGCAATTCACTCACAAATGTTGCCAAACTGTTGCAAACGATCCCCTGAAAGCTTTTTTGGTGGAAACGGATGGGTTTTTATCATCGGAAACAGAATTAGCCCTCGACGTCTGAACAACATTTTTTTGAAAAAATCCCTAAGCCGCGCGGTCACAAATTCAGAAAAAATCTGACGTTTTGCAATTCAATCACAAATGTTGCCAAACTTCTGCAAACGATCTTCTGAAAGCTTTTTTGGTGGAAACGGATGGGTTTTTATCATCGGAAACAGAATTAGCCCTCGACATCTGAACAACTTTTTTTTTTGAAAAAATCCCTAAGCCGCGCGGTCACAATTTCAGCAAAAATCTGACGTTTTGCAATTCACTCACAAATGTTGCCAAACTGTTGCAAACGATCCCCTGAAAGCTTTTTTGGTGGAAACAGATGGGTTTTTATCTTCGGAAACAGAATTAGCCCTCGACGTCTGAACAACTTTTTTTTCAAAAAATCCCTAAGCCGCGCGGTCACAATTTCAGCAAAAATCTGATGTTTTGCAATTCACTCACAAATGTTGCCAAACTTCTGCAAATGATCTTCTGAAAGCTTTTTTGGTGGAAACGGATGGGTTTTTATCATCGAAAACAGAATTAGCCCTCGACGTCTGAACAACTTTTTTTTCAAAAAATCCCTAAGCCGCGCGGTCACAAATTCAGCAAAAATCTGACGTTTTGCAATTCAATCACAAATGTTGCCAAACTTCTGCAAACGATCTTCTGAAAGCTTTTTTGGTGGAAACGGATGGGTTTTTATCATCGGAAACAGAATTAGCCCTCGACGTCTGAACAATTTTTTTTTCAAAAAATCCCTAAGCCGCGCGGTCACAAATTCAGCAAAAATCTGACGTTTTGCAATTCACTCACAAATGTTGCCAAATTTCTGCAAACGATCTTCTGAAAGCTTTTTTGGTGCAAACGGATGGGTTTTTATCATCGGAAACAGAATTAGCCCTCGACATCTGAACAACTTTTTTTTTTGAAAAAATCACTAAGCCGCGCGGTCACAATTTCAGCAAAAATCTGACGTTTTGCAATTCACTCACAAATGTTGCCAAACTGTTGCAAACGATCCCCTGAAAGCTTTTTTGGTGGAAACAGATGGGTTTTTATCATCGGAAACAGAATTAGCCCTCGACGTCTGAAAAACTTTTTTTTCAAAAAATCCCTAAGCCGCGCGGTCACAATTTCAGCAAAAATCTGACGTTTTGCAATTCACTCACAAATGTTGCCAAACTTCTGCAAACGATCTTCTGAAACCTTTTTTGGTGGAAACGGATGGGTTTTTATCATCGGAAACAGAATTAGCCCTCAAAGTCTGAACAACTTTTTTTTCAAAAAATCCCTAAGCCGCGCGGTCACAATTTCAGTAAAAATCTGACGTTTTGCAATTCACTCAAAAATGTTGCCAAACTGTTGCAAACGATCCCCTGAAAGCCTTTTTGGTGGAAACAGATGGGTTTTTATCTTCGGAAACAGAATTAGCCCTCGCCGTCTGAACAACTTTTTTTTCAAAAAATCCCTAAGCCGCGCGGTCACAATTTCAGCAAAAATCTGATGTTTTGCAATTCACTCACAAATGTTGCCAAACTTCTGCAAACGATCTTCTGAAAGCTTTTTTGGTGGAAACGGATGGGTTTTTATCATTGGAAACAGAATTAGCCCTCGACGTCTGAACAACTTTTAAAAAAAAAAAAATCCCTAAGCCGCGCGGTCACAATTTCAGCAAAAATATGACGTTTTGCAATTCACTCACAAATGTTGCCAAACTTCTGCAAACGATCTTCTGAAAGCTTTTTTGTTGGAAACGGATGGGTTTTTATCATCGGAAACAGAATTAGCCCTCGACGTCTGAACAACATTTTTTTGAAAAAATCCCTAAGCCGCGCGGTCACAATTTCAGTAAAAATCTGACGTTTTGCAATTCACTCACAAATGTTGCCAAACTTCTGCAGACGATATTCTGAAAGCTTTTTTGGTGCAAACGGATGGGTTTTTATCATTGGAAACAGAATTAGCCCTCGACATCTGAACAACTTTTTTTTTTGAAAAAATCCCTAAGCCGCGCGGTCACAATTTCAGCAAAAATCTGACGTTTTGCAATTCACTCACAAATGTTGCCAAACTGTTGCAAACGATCCCCTGAAAGCTTTTTTGGTGGAAACGGATGGGTTTTTATCATTGGAAACAGAATTAGCCCTCGACGTCTGAACAACCTTTTTTAAAAAAAAAAATCCCTAAGCCGCGCGGTCACAATTTCAGCAAAAATATGACGTTTTGCAATTCACTCACAAATGTTGCCAAACTTCTGCAAACGATCTTCTGAAAGCTTTTTTGGTGGAAACGGATGGGTTTTTATCATTGGAAACAGAATTAGCCCTCGACGTCTGAACAACTTTTTTAAAAAAAAAAATCCCTAAGCCGCGCGGTCACAATTTCAGCAAAAATATGACGTTTTGCAATTCACTCACAAATGTTGCCAAACTTCTGCAGACGATATTCTGAAAGCTTTTTTGGTGCAAACGGATGGGTTTTTATCATTGGAAACAGAATTAGCCCTCGACATCTGAACAACTTTTTTTTTTGAAAAAATCCCTAAGCCGCGCGGTCACAATTTCAGTAAAAATCTGACGTTTTGCAATTCACTCACAAATGTTGCCAAACTTCTGCAGACGATATTCTGAAAGCTTTTTTGGTGGAAACGGATGGGTTTTTATCTTCGGAAACAGAATTAGCCCTCGACGTCTGAACAACTTTTTTTTCAAAAAATCCCTAAGCCGCGCGGATACAATTTCAGCAAAAATCTGACGTTTTGCAATTCACTCAAAAATGTTGCCAAACTGTTGCAAACGATCCCCTGAAAGCTTTTTTGGTGGAAATGGATGGGTTTTTATCAGCGGAAACAGAATTAGCCCTCAACGTCTGAACAACATTTTTTTGAAAAAATCCCTAAGCCGCGCGGTCACAAATTCAGAAAAAATCTGACGTTTTGCAATTCACTCACAAATGTTGCCAAACTTCTGCAAACAATCTTCTGAAAGCTTTTTTGGTGGAAACGGATGGGTTTTTATCATCGGAAACAGAATTAGCCCTCGACGTCTGAACAACATTTTTTTGAAAAAATCCCTAAGCCGCGCGGTCACAAATTCAGAAAAAATCTGACGTTTTGCAATTCACTCACAAATGTTGCCAAACTTCTGCAAACAATCTTCTGAAAGCTTTTTTGGTGGAAACGGATGGGTTTTTATCATCGGAAACAGAATTAGCCCTCGACATCTGAACAACTTTTTTTTCAAAAAATCCCTAAGCCGCGCGGTCACAAATTCAGCAAAAATCTGACGTTTTGCAATTCACTCACAAATGTTGCCAAACTTCTGCAAACGATCTTCTGAAAGCTTTTTTGGTGCAAACGGATGGTTTTTATCATCGGAAACAGAATTAGCCATCGACATCTGAACAACTTTTTTTTTTGAAAAAATCCCTAAGCCGCGCGGTCACAAATTCAGAAAAAATCTGACGTTTTGCAATTCACTCACAAATGTTGCCAAACTTCTGCAAACAATCTTCTGAAAGCTTTTTTGGTGGAAATGGATGGGATTTTATCATCGGAAACAGAATTAGCCCTCGACGTCTGAACAACTTTTTTTTCAAAAAAATCCCTAAGCCGCGCGGTCACAAATTCAGAAAAAATCTGACATTTTGCAATTCACTCAAAAATGGTCCCAAACTGTTGCAAACGATCCCCTGAAAGCTTTTTTGGTGGAAACAGATGGGTTTTTATCATGGGAAACAGAATTAGCCCTCGACGTCTGAACATTTTTTTGAAAAAATCCCTAAGCCGCGCGGTCACAAATTCAGCAAAAATCTGACGTTTTGCAATTCACTCACAAATGTTGCCAAACTTCTGCAAATGATCTTCTGAAAGCTTTTTTGGTGGAAACGGATGGGTTTTTATCATCGAAAACAGAATTAGCCCTCGACGTCTGAACAACTTTTTTTTCAAAAAATCCCTAAGCCGCGCGGTCACAAATTCAGCAAAAATCTGACGTTTTGCAACTCAATCACAAATGTTGCCAAACTTCTGCAAACGATCTTCTGAAAGCTTTTTTGGTGGAAACGGATGGGTTTTTATCATCGGAAACAGAATTAGCCCTCGACGTCTGAACAACTTTTTTTTCAAAAAATCCCTAAGCCGCGCGGTCACAAATTCAGCAAAAATCTGACGTTTTGCAATTCACTCACAAATGTTGCCAAACTTCTGCAGACGATCTTCTGAAAGCTTTTTTGGTGCAAACGGATGGGTTTTTATCATCGGAAACAGAATTAGCCCTCGACATCTGAACAACTTTTTTTTTTTGAAAAAATCACTAAGCCGCGCGGTCACAATTTCAGCAAAAATCTGACGTTTTGCAATTCACTCACAAATGTTGCCAAACTGTTGCAAACGATCCCCTGAAAGCTTTTTTGGTGGAAACAGATGGGTTTTTATCATCGGAAACAGAATTAGCCCTCGACGTCTGAACAACTTTTTTTTCAAAAAATCCCTAAGCCGCGCGGTCACAAATTCAGCAAAAATCTGACGTTTTGCAATTCACTCACAAATGTTGCCAAACTTCTGCAAACGATCTTCTGAAAGCTTTTTTGGTGGAAACGGATGGGTTTTTATCATCGGAAACAGAATTAGCCCTCAAAGTCTGAACTACCTTTTTTGAAAAAATCCCTAAGCCGCGCGGTCACAATTTCAGTAAAAATCTGACGTTTTGCAATTCACTCACAAATGTTGCCAAACTGTTGCAAACGATCCCCTGAAAGCTTTTTTGGTGGAAACGGATGGGTTTTTATCATCGGAAACAGAATTAGCCCTCGACGTCTGAACAACATTTTTTTGAAAAAATCCCTAAGCCGCGCGGTCACAAATTCAGAAAAAATCTGACGTTTTGCAATTCAATCACAAATGTTGCCAAACTTCTGCAAACGATCTTCTGAAAGCTTTTTTGGTGGAAACGGATGGGTTTTTATCATCGGAAACAGAATTAGCCCTCGACATCTGAACAACTTTTTTTTTTGAAAAAATCCCTAAGCCGCGCGGTCACAATTTCAGCAAAAATCTGACGTTTTGCAATTCACTCACAAATGTTGCCAAACTGTTGCAAACGATCCCCTGAAAGCTTTTTTGGTGGAAACAGATGGGTTTTTATCTTCGGAAACAGAATTAGCCCTCAACGTCTGAACAACTTTTTTTTCAAAAAATCCCTAAGCCGCGCGGTCACAATTTCAGCAAAAATCTGATGTTTTGCAATTCACTCACAAATGTTGCCAAACTTCTGCAAATGATCTTCTGAAAGCTTTTTTGGTGGAAACGGATGGGTTTTTATCATCGAAAACAGAATTAGCCCTCGACGTCTGAACAACTTTTTTTTCAAAAAATCCCTAAGCCGCGCGGTCACAAATTCAGCAAAAATCTGACGTTTTGCAATTCAATCACAAATGTTGCCAAACTTCTGCAAACGATCTTCTGAAAGCTTTTTTGGTGGAAACGGATGGGTTTTTATCATCGGAAACAGAATTAGCCCTCGACGTCTGAACAATTTTTTTTTCAAAAAATCCCTAAGCCGCGCGGTCACAAATTCAGCAAAAATCTGACGTTTTGCAATTCACTCACAAATGTTGCCAAATTTCTGCAAACGATCTTCTGAAAGCTTTTTTGGTGCAAACGGATGGGTTTTTATCATCGGAAACAGAATTAGCCCTCGACATCTGAACAACTTTTTTTTTTGAAAAAATCACTAAGCCGCGCGGTCACAATTTCAGCAAAAATCTGACGTTTTGCAATTCACTCACAAATGTTGCCAAACTGTTGCAAACGATCCCCTGAAAGCTTTTTTGGTGGAAACAGATGGGTTTTTATCATCGGAAACAGAATTAGCCCTCGACGTCTGAAAAACTTTTTTTTCAAAAAATCCCTAAGCCGCGCGGTCACAATTTCAGCAAAAATCTGACGTTTTGCAATTCACTCACAAATGTTGCCAAACTTCTGCAAACGATCTTCTGAAACCTTTTTTGGTGGAAACGGATGGGTTTTTATCATCGGAAACAGAATTAGCCCTCAAAGTCTGAACAACTTTTTTTTCAAAAAATCCCTAAGCCGCGCGGTCACAATTTCAGTAAAAATCTGACGTTTTGCAATTCACTCAAAAATGTTGCCAAACTGTTGCAAACGATCCCCTGAAAGCCTTTTTGGTGGAAACAGATGGGTTTTTATCTTCGGAAACAGAATTAGCCCTCGCCGTCTGAACAACTTTTTTTTCAAAAAATCCCTAAGCCGCGCGGTCACAATTTCAGCAAAAATCTGATGTTTTGCAATTCACTCACAAATGTTGCCAAACTTCTGCAAACGATCTTCTGAAAGCTTTTTTGGTGGAAACGGATGGGTTTTTATCATTGGAAACAGAATTAGCCCTCGACGTCTGAACAACTTTTAAAAAAAAAAAAATCCCTAAGCCGCGCGGTCACAATTTCAGCAAAAATATGACGTTTTGCAATTCACTCACAAATGTTGCCAAACTTCTGCAAACGATCTTCTGAAAGCTTTTTTGTTGGAAACGGATGGGTTTTTATCATCGGAAACAGAATTAGCCCTCGACGTCTGAACAACATTTTTTTGAAAAAATCCCTAAGCCGCGCGGTCACAATTTCAGTAAAAATCTGACGTTTTGCAATTCACTCACAAATGTTGCCAAACTTCTGCAGACGATATTCTGAAAGCTTTTTTGGTGCAAACGGATGGGTTTTTATCA
Source organism: Podarcis gaigeae (assembly GCF_964106915.1). Classification (NCBI taxonomy): domain Eukaryota; kingdom Metazoa; phylum Chordata; class Lepidosauria; order Squamata; family Lacertidae; genus Podarcis; species Podarcis gaigeae. Next base: position 11,664,352 of record NC_139677.1, on the reverse strand, counting down.
TTGGAAACAGAATTAGCCCTCGACATCTGAACAACTTTTTTTTTTGAAAAAATCCCTAAGCCGCGCGGTCACAATTTCAGCAAAAATCTGACGTTTTGCAATTCACTCACAAATGTTGCCAAACTGTTGCAAACGATCCCCTGAAAGCTTTTTTGGTGGAAACGGATGGGTTTTTATCATTGGAAACAGAATTAGCCCTCGACGTCTGAACAACCTTTTTTAAAAAAAAAAATCCCTAAGCCGCGCGGTCACAATTTCAGCAAAAATATGACGTTTTGCAATTCACTCACAAATGTTGCCAAACTTCTGCAAACGATCTTCTGAAAGCTTTTTTGGTGGAAACGGATGGGTTTTTATCATTGGAAACAGAATTAGCCCTCGACGTCTGAACAACTTTTTTAAAAAAAAAAATCCCTAAGCCGCGCGGTCACAATTTCAGCAAAAATATGACGTTTTGCAATTCACTCACAAATGTTGCCAAACTTCTGCAGACGATATTCTGAAAGCTTTTTTGGTGCAAACGGATGGGTTTTTATCATTGGAAACAGAATTAGCCCTCGACATCTGAACAACTTTTTTTTTTGAAAAAATCCCTAAGCCGCGCGGTCACAATTTCAGTAAAAATCTGACGTTTTGCAATTCACTCACAAATGTTGCCAAACTTCTGCAGACGATATTCTGAAAGCTTTTTTGGTGGAAACGGATGGGTTTTTATCTTCGGAAACAGAATTAGCCCTCGACGTCTGAACAACTTTTTTTTCAAAAAATCCCTAAGCCGCGCGGATACAATTTCAGCAAAAATCTGACGTTTTGCAATTCACTCAAAAATGTTGCCAAACTGTTGCAAACGATCCCCTGAAAGCTTTTTTGGTGGAAATGGATGGGTTTTTATCAGCGGAAACAGAATTAGCCCTCAACGTCTGAACAACATTTTTTTGAAAAAATCCCTAAGCCGCGCGGTCACAAATTCAGAAAAAATCTGACGTTTTGCAATTCACTCACAAATGTTGCCAAACTTCTGCAAACAATCTTCTGAAAGCTTTTTTGGTGGAAACGGATGGGTTTTTATCATCGGAAACAGAATTAGCCCTCGACGTCTGAACAACATTTTTTTGAAAAAATCCCTAAGCCGCGCGGTCACAAATTCAGAAAAAATCTGACGTTTTGCAATTCACTCACAAATGTTGCCAAACTTCTGCAAACAATCTTCTGAAAGCTTTTTTGGTGGAAACGGATGGGTTTTTATCATCGGAAACAGAATTAGCCCTCGACATCTGAACAACTTTTTTTTCAAAAAATCCCTAAGCCGCGCGGTCACAAATTCAGCAAAAATCTGACGTTTTGCAATTCACTCACAAATGTTGCCAAACTTCTGCAAACGATCTTCTGAAAGCTTTTTTGGTGCAAACGGATGGTTTTTATCATCGGAAACAGAATTAGCCATCGACATCTGAACAACTTTTTTTTTTGAAAAAATCCCTAAGCCGCGCGGTCACAAATTCAGAAAAAATCTGACGTTTTGCAATTCACTCACAAATGTTGCCAAACTTCTGCAAACAATCTTCTGAAAGCTTTTTTGGTGGAAATGGATGGGATTTTATCATCGGAAACAGAATTAGCCCTCGACGTCTGAACAACTTTTTTTTCAAAAAAATCCCTAAGCCGCGCGGTCACAAATTCAGAAAAAATCTGACATTTTGCAATTCACTCAAAAATGGTCCCAAACTGTTGCAAACGATCCCCTGAAAGCTTTTTTGGTGGAAACAGATGGGTTTTTATCATGGGAAACAGAATTAGCCCTCGACGTCTGAACATTTTTTTGAAAAAATCCCTAAGCCGCGCGGTCACAAATTCAGCAAAAATCTGACGTTTTGCAATTCACTCACAAATGTTGCCAAACTTCTGCAAATGATCTTCTGAAAGCTTTTTTGGTGGAAACGGATGGGTTTTTATCATCGAAAACAGAATTCGCCCTCGACGTCTGAACAACTTTTTTTTCAAAAAATCCCTAAGCCGCGCGGTCACAAATTCAGCAAAAATCTGACGTTTTGCAATTCAATCACAAATGTTGCCAAACTTCTGCAAACGATCTTCTGAAAGCTTTTTTGGTGCAAACGGATGGTTTTTATCATCGGAAACAGAATTAGCCCTCGACATCTGAACAACTTTTTTTTTTGAAAAAATCCCTAAGCCGCGCGGTCACAAATTCAGAAAAAATCTGACGTTTTGCAATTCACTCACAAATGTTGCCAAACTTCTGCAAACAATCTTCTGAAAGCTTTTTTGGTGGAAACGGATGGGTTTTTATCATCGGAAACAGAATTAGCCCTCGACGTCTGAACAACTTTTTTTTCAAAAAATCCCTAAGCCGCGCGGTAACAAATTCAGCAAAAATCTGACGTTTTGCAATTCACTCACAAATGTTGCCAAACTTCTGCAAACGATCTTCTGAAAGCTTTTTTGGTGCAAACGGATGGGTTTTTATCATCGGAAACAGAATTAGCCCTCGACATCTGAACAACTTTTTTTTTTGAAAAAATCACTAAGCCGCGCGGTCACAATTTCAGCAAAAATCTGACGTTTTGCAATTCACTCACAAATGTTGCCAAACTGTTGCAAACGATCCCCTGAAAGCTTTTTTGGTGGAAACAGATGGGTTTTTATCATCGGAAACAGAATTAGCCCTCGACGTCTGAACAACTTTTTTTTCAAAAAATCCCTAAGCCGCGCGGTCACAATTTCAGCAAAAATCTGACGTTTTGCAATTCACTCACAAATGTTGCCAAACTTCTGCAAACGATCTTCTGAAAGCTTTTTTGGTGGAAACGGATGGGTTTTTATCATCGGAAACAGAATTAGCCCTCAAAGTCTGAACAACTTTTTTTGAAAAAATCCCTAAGCCGCGCGGTCACAATTTCAGTAAAAATCTGACGTTTTGCAATTCACTCACAAATGTTGCCAAACTGTTGCAAACGATCCCCTGAAAGCTTTTTTGGTGGAAACGGATGGGTTTTTATCATCGGAAACAGAATTAGCCCTCGACGTCTGAACAACTTTTTTTTCAAAAAATCCCTAAGCCGCGCGGTAACAAATTCAGCAAAAATCTGACGTTTTGCAATTCACTCACAAATGTTGCCAAACTTCTGCAAACGATCTTCTGAAAGCTTTTTTGGTGCAAACGGATGGGTTTTTATCATCGGAAACAGAATTAGCCCTCGACATCTGAACAACTTTTTTTTAAAAAAAAATCCCTAAGCCGCGCGGTCACAATTTCAGCAAAAATCTGACGTTTTGCAATTCACTCACAAATGTTGCCAAACTGTTGCAAACGATCCCCTGATAGCTTTTTTGGTGGAAACAGATGGGTTTTTATCTTCGGAAACAGAATTAGCCCTCGACGTCTGAACAACTTTTTTTTCAAAAAATCCCTAAGCCGCGCGGTCACAATTTCAGCAAAAATCTGATGTTTTGCAATTCACTCACAAATGTTGCCAAACTTCTGCAAACGATCTTCTGAAAGCTTTTTTGGTGGAAACGGATGGGTTTTTATCATTGGAAACAGAATTAGCCCTCGACGTCTGAACAACTTTTTAAAAAAAAAAAATCCCTAAGCCGCGCGGTCACAATTTCAGCAAAAATATGACGTTTTGCAATTCACTCACAAATGTTGCCAAACTTCTGCAGACGATATTCTGAAAGCTTTTTTGGTGCAAACGGATGGGTTTTTATCATTGGAAACAGAATTAGCCCTCGACATCTGAACAACTTTTTTTTTTGAAAAAATCCCTAAGCCGCGCGGTCACAATTTCAGTAAAAATCTGACGTTTTGCAATTCACTCACAAATGTTGCCAAACTTCTGCAGACGATATTCTGAAAGCTTTTTTGGTGGAAACGGATGGGTTTTTATCTTCGGAAACAGAATTAGCCCTCGACGTCTGAACAACTTTTTTTTCAAAAAATCCCTAAGCCGCGCGGATACAATTTCAGCAAAAATCTGACGTTTTGCAATTCACTCACAAATGTTGCCAAACTTCTGCAAAGGATCTTCTGAAAGCTTTTTTGGTGGAAACGGATGGGTTTTTATCATCGGAAACAGAATTAGCCCTCGACATCTGAACAACTTTTTTTTTTGAAAAAATCCCTAAGCCGCGCGGTCACAAATTCAGAAAAAATCTGACGTTTTGCAATTCACTCACAAATGTTGCCAAACTTCTGCAAACAATCTTCCGAAAGCTTTTTTGGTGGAAATGGATGGGATTTTAGCATCGGGAACAGAATTAGCCCTCGACGTCTGAACAACTTTTTTTTCAAAAAAATCCCTAAGCCGCGCGGTCACAAATTCAGAAAAAATCTGACATTTTGCAATTCACTCAAAAATGGTCCCAAACTGTTGCAAACGATCCCCTGAAAGCTTTTTTGGTGGAAACAGATGGGTTTTTATCATGGGAAACAGAATTAGCCCTCGACGGCTGAACATTTTTTTGAAAAAATCCCTAAGCCGCGCGGTCACAAATTCAGCAAAAATCTGACGTTTTGCAATTCACTCACAAATGTTGCCAAACTTCTGCAAATGATCTTCTGAAAGCTTTTTTGGTGGAAACGGATGGGTTTTTATCATCGAAAACAGAATTCGCCCTCGACGTCTGAACAACTTTTTTTTCAAAAAATCCCTAAGCCGCGCGGTCACAAATTCAGCAAAAATCTGACGTTTTGCAATTCAATCACAAATGTTGCCAAACTTCTGCAAACGATCTTCTGAAAGCTTTTTTGGTGCAAACGGATGGTTTTTATCATCGGAAACAGAATTAGCCCTCGACATCTGAACAACTTTTTTTTTTGAAAAAATCCCTAAGCCGCGCGGTCACAAATTCAGAAAAAATCTGACGTTTTGCAATTCACTCACAAATGTTGCCAAACTTCTGCAAACAATCTTCTGAAAGCTTTTTTGGTGGAAACGGATGGGTTTTTATCATCGGAAACAGAATTAGCCCTCGACGTCTGAACAACTTTTTTTTCAAAAAATCCCTAAGCCGCGCGGTAACAAATTCAGCAAAAATCTGACGTTTTGCAATTCACTCACAAATGTTGCCAAACTTCTGCAAACGATCTTCTGAAAGCTTTTTTGGTGCAAACGGATGGGTTTTTATCATCGGAAACAGAATTAGCCCTCAAAGTCTGAACAACTTTTTTTTTTGAAAAAATCACTAAGCCGCGCGGTCACAATTTCAGCAAAAATCTGACGTTTTGCAATTCACTCACAAATGTTGCCAAACTGTTGCAAACGATCCCCTGAAAGCTTTTTTGGTGGAAACAGATGGGTTTTTATCATCGGAAACAGAATTAGCCCTCGACGTCTGAACAACTTTTTTTTCAAAAAATCCCTAAGCCGCGCGGTCACAATTTCAGCAAAAATCTGACGTTTTGCAATTCACTCACAAATGTTGCCAAACTTCTGCAAACGATCTTCTGAAAGCTTTTTTGGTGGAAACGGATGGGTTTTTATCATCGGAAACAGAATTAGCCCTCAAAGTCTGAACAACTTTTTTTGAAAAAATCCCTAAGCCGCGCGGTCACAATTTCAGTAAAAATCTGACGTTTTGCAATTCACTCACAAATGTTGCCAAACTGTTGCAAACGATCCCCTGAAAGCTTTTTTGGTGGAAACGGATGGGTTTTTATCATCGGAAACAGAATTAGCCCTCGACGTCTGAACAACTTTTTTTTCAAAAAATCCCTAAGCCGCGCGGTAACAAATTCAGCAAAAATCTGACGTTTTGCAATTCACTCACAAATGTTGCCAAACTTCTGCAAACGATCTTCTGAAAGCTTTTTTGGTGCAAACGGATGGGTTTTTATCATCGGAAACAGAATTAGCCCTCGACATCTGAACAACTTTTTTTTAAAAAAAAATCCCTAAGCCGCGCGGTCACAATTTCAGCAAAAATCTGACGTTTTGCAATTCACTCACAAATGTTGCCAAACTGTTGCAAACGATCCCCTGAAAGCTTTTTTGGTGGAAACAGATGGGTTTTTATCTTCGGAAACAGAATTAGCCCTCGACGTCTGAACAACTTTTTTTTCAAAAAATCCCTAAGCCGCGCGGTCACAATTTCAGCAAAAATCTGATGTTTTGCAATTCACTCACAAATGTTGCCAAACTTCTGCAAACGATCTTCTGAAAGCTTTTTTGGTGGAAACGGATGGGTTTTTATCATTGGAAACAGAATTAGCCCTCGACGTCTGAACAACTTTTTAAAAAAAAAAAATCCCTAAGCCGCGCGGTCACAATTTCAGCAAAAATATGACGTTTTGCAATTCACTCACAAATGTTGCCAAACTTCTGCAGACGATATTCTGAAAGCTTTTTTGGTGCAAACGGATGGGTTTTTATCATTGGAAACAGAATTAGCCCTCGACATCTGAACAACTTTTTTTTTTGAAAAAATCCCTAAGCCGCGCGGTCACAATTTCAGTAAAAATCTGACGTTTTGCAATTCACTCACAAATGTTGCCAAACTTCTGCAGACGATATTCTGAAAGCTTTTTTGGTGGAAACGGATGGGTTTTTATCTTCGGAAACAGAATTAGCCCTCGACGTCTGAACAACTTTTTTTTCAAAAAATCCCTAAGCCGCGCGGTCACAATTTCAGCAAAAATCTGACGTTTTGCAATTCACTCACAAATGTTGCCAAACTTCTGCAAACGATCTTCTGAAAGCTTTTTTGGTGGAAACGGATGGGTTTTTATCATCGGAAACAGAATTAGCCCTCAAAGTCTGAACAACTTTTTTTGAAAAAATCCCTAAGCCGCGCGGTCACAATTTCAGTAAAAATCTGACGTTTTGCAATTCACTCACAAATGTTGCCAAACTGTTGCAAACGATCCCCTGAAAGCTTTTTTGGTGGAAACGGATGGGTTTTTATCATCGGAAACAGAATTAGCCCTCGACGTCTGAACAACTTTTTTTTCAAAAAATCCCTAAGCCGCGCGGTAACAAATTCAGCAAAAATCTGACGTTTTGCAATTCACTCACAAATGTTGCCAAACTTCTGCAAACGATCTTCTGAAAGCTTTTTTGGTGCAAACGGATGGGTTTTTATCATCGGAAACAGAATTAGCCCTCGACATCTGAACAACTTTTTTTTAAAAAAAAATCCCTAAGCCGCGCGGTCACAATTTCAGCAAAAATCTGACGTTTTGCAATTCACTCACAAATGTTGCCAAACTGTTGCAAACGATCCCCTGAAAGCTTTTTTGGTGGAAACAGATGGGTTTTTATCTTCGGAAACAGAATTAGCCCTCGACGTCTGAACAACTTTTTTTTCAAAAAATCCCTAAGCCGCGCGGTCACAATTTCAGCAAAAATCTGATGTTTTGCAATTCACTCACAAATGTTGCCAAACTTCTGCAAACGATCTTCTGAAAGCTTTTTTGGTGGAAACGGATGGGTTTTTATCATTGGAAACAGAATTAGCCCTCGACGTCTGAACAACTTTTTTTTAAAAAAAAATCCCTAAGCCGCGCGGTCACAATTTCAGCAAAAATATGACGTTTTGCAATTCACTCACAAATGTTGCCAAACTTCTGCAAACGATCTTCTGAAAGCTTTTTTGTTGGAAACGGATGGGTTTTTATCATCGGAAACAGAATTAGCCCTCGACGTCTGATAAACTTTTTTTAAAAAAAAAATCCCTAAGACGCGCGGTCACAATTTCAGTAAAAATATGACGTTTTGCAATTCACTCACAAATGTTGCCAAACTTCTGCAGACGATATTCTGAAAGCTTTTTTGGTGCAAACGGATGGGTTTTTATCATTGGAAACAGAATTAGCCCTCGACATCTGAACAACTTTTTTTTTTGAAAAAATCCCTAAGCCGCGCGGTCACAATTTCAGTAAAAATCTGACGTTTTGCAATTCACTCACAAATGTTGCCAAACTTCTGCAGACGATATTCTGAAAGCTTTTTTGGTGGAAACGGATGGGTTTTTATCTTCGGAAACAGAATTAGCCCTCGACGTCTGAACAACTTTTTTTTCAAAAAGTCCCTAAGCCGCGCGGATACAATTTCAGCAAAAATCTGATGTTTTGCAATTCACTCACAAATGTTGCCAAACTTCTGCAAACGATCTTCTGAAAGCTTTTTTGGTGGAAACGGATGGGTTTTTTTCATCGGAAACAGAATTAGCCCTCGACGTCTGAACAACTTTTTTTGAAAAAATCCCTAAGCCGCGCGGTCACAATTTCAGCAAAAATCTGACGTTTTGCAATTCACTCAAAAATGTTGCCAAACTGTTGCAAACGATCCCCTGAAAGCTTTTTTGGTGGAAACGGATGGGTTTTTATCAGCGGAAACAGAATTAGCCCTCAACGTCTGAACAACATTTTTTTGAAAAAATCCCTAAGCCGCGCGGTCACAAATTCAGAAAAAATCTGACGTTTTGCAATTCACTCACAAATGTTGCCAAACTTCTGCAAACAATCTTCTGAAAGCTTTTTTGGTGGAAACGGATGGGTTTTTATCATCGGAAACAGAATTAGCCCTCGACGTCTGAACAACATTTTTTTGAAAAAATCCCTAAGCCGCGCGGTCACAAATTCAGAAAAAATCTGACGTTTTGCAATTCACTCACAAATGTTGCCAAACTTCTGCAAACGATCTTCTGAAAGCTTTTTTGGTGCAAACGGATGGTTTTTATCATCGGAAACAGAATTAGCCCTCGACGTCTGAACAACTTTTTTTTCAAAAAAATCCCTAAGCCGCGCGGTCACAAATTCAGAAATATCTGACATTTTGCAATTCACTCAAAAATGGTCCCAAACTGTTGCAAACGATCCCCTGAAAGCTTTTTTGGTGGAAACAGATGGGTTTTTATCATGGGAAACAGAATTAGCCCTCGACGTCTGAACATTTTTTTGAAAAAATCCCTAAGCCGCGCGGTCACAAATTCAGCAAAAATCTGACGTTTTGCAATTCACTCACAAATGTTGCCAAACTTCTGCAAATGATCTTCTGAAAGCTTTTTTGGTGGAAACGGATGGGTTTTTATCATCGAAAACAGAATTCGCCCTCGACGTCTGAACAACTTTTTTTTCAAAAAATCCCTAAGCCACGCGGTCACAAATTCAGCAAAAATCTGACGTTTTGCAATTCAATCACAAATGTTGCCAAACTTCTGCAAACGATCTTCTGAAAGCTTTTTTGGTGCAAACGGATGGTTTTTATCATCGGAAACAGAATTAGCCCTCGACATCTGAACAACTTTTTTTTTTGAAAAAATCCCTAAGCCGCGCGGTCACAAATTCAGAAAAAATCTGACGTTTTGCAATTCACTCACAAATGTTGCCAAACTTCTGCAAACAATCTTCTGAAAGCTTTTTTGGTGGAAACGGATGGGTTTTTATCATCGGAAACAGAATTAGCCCTCGACGTCTGAACAACCTTTTTTTCAAAAAAATCCCTAAGCCGCGCGGTCACAAATTCAGTAAAAATCTGACATTTTGCAATTCACTAAAAAATGGTCCCAAACTGTTGCAAACGATCCCCTGAAAGCTTTTTTGGTGGAAACAGATGGGTTTTTATCATGGGAAACAGAATTAGCCCTCGACGTCTGAACAACATTCTTTTGAAAAAATCCCTAAGCCGCGCGGTCACAAATTCAGCAAAAATCTGACCTTTTGCAATTCACTCACAAATGTTGCCAAACTTCTGCAAACGATCTTCTAAAAGCTTTTTTGGTGGAAACGGATGGGTTTTTATCATCGGAAACAGAATTAGCCCTCGACGTCTGAACAACTTTTTTTTCAAAAAATCCCTAAGCCGCGCGGTCACAAATTCAGCAAAAATCTGACGTTTTGCAATTCACTCACAAATGTTGCCAAACTTCTGCAAACGATCTTCTGAAAGCTTTTTTGGTGCAAACGCATGGGTTTTTATCATCGGAAACAGAATTAGCCCTCGACATCTGAACAACTTTTTTTTTTGAAAAAATCACTAAGCCGCGCGGTCACAATTTCAGCAAAAATCTGACGTTTTGCAATTCACTCACAAATGTTGCCAAACTGTTGCAAACGATCCCCTGAAATCTTTTTTGGTGGAAACAGATGGGTTTTTATCATCGGAAACAGAATTAGCCCTCGACGTCTGAACAACTTTTTTTTCAAAAAATCCCTAAGCCGCGCGGTCACAATTTCAGCAAAAATCTGACGTTTTGCAATTCACTCACAAATGTTGCCAAACTTCTGCAAACGATCTTCTGAAAGCTTTTTTGGTGGAAACGGATGGGTTTTTATCATCGGAAACAGAATTAGCCCTCAAAGTCTGAACAACTTTTTTTGAAAAAATCCCTAAGCCGCGCGGTCACAAATTCAGCAAAAATCTGACGTTTTGCAATTCACTCACAAATGTTGCCAAACTTCTGCAAACGATCTTCTGAAAGCTTTTTTGGTGCAAACGGATGGGTTTTTATCATCGGAAACAGAATTAGCCCTCGACGTCTGAACAACTTTTTTTTCAAAAAATCCCTAAGCCGCGCGGTAACAAATTCAGCAAAAATCTGACGTTTTGCAATTCACTCACAAATGTTGCCAAACTTCTGCAAACGATCTTCTGAAAGCTTTTTTGGTGCAAACGGATGGGTTTTTATCATCGGAAACAGAATTAGCCCTCGACATCTGAACAACTTTTTTTTTTGAAAAAATCCCTAAGCCGCGCGGTCACAATTTCAGCAAAAATCTGACGTTTTGCAATTCACTCACAAATGTTGCCAAACTGTTGCAAACGATCCCCTGAAAGCTTTTTTGGTGGAAACAGATGGGTTTTTATCTTCGGAAACAGAATTAGCCCTCGACGTCTGAACAACTTTTTTTTCAAAAAATCCCTAAGCCGCGCGGTCACAATTTCAGCAAAAATCTGATGTTTTGCAATTCACTCACAAATGTTGCCAAACTTCTGCAAACGATCTTCTGAAAGCTTTTTTGGTGGAAACGGATGGGTTTTTGTCATTGGAAACAGAATTAGCCCTCGACGTCTGAACAACTTTTTTTTAAAAAAAAATCCCTAAGCCGCGCGGTCACAATTTCAGCAAAAATATGACGTTTTGCAATTCACTCACAAATGTTGCCAAACTTCTGCAAACGATCTTCTGAAAGCTTTTTTGGTGGAAACGGATGGGTTTTTATCATTGGAAACAGAATTAGCCCTCGACGTCTGAACAACTTTTTTAAAAAAAAAAAATCCCTAAGCCGCGCGGTCACAATTTCAGCAAAAATATGACGTTTTGCAATTCACTCACAAATGTTGCCAAACTTCTGCAGACGATATTCTGAAAGCTTTTTTGGTGCAAACGGATGGGTTTTTATCATTGGAAACAGAATAAGCCCTCGACATCTGAAAACTTTTTTTTTTGAAAAAATCCCTAAGCCGCGCGGTCACAATTTCAGTAAAAATCTGACGTTTTGCAATTCACTCACAAATGTTGCCAAACTTCTGCAGACGATATTCTGAAAGCTTTTTTGGTGGAAACGGATGGGTTTTTATCTTCGGAAACAGAATTAGCCCTCGACGTCTGAACAACTTTTTTTTCAAAAAATCCCTAAGCCGCGCGGATACAATTTCAGCAAAAATCTGACGTTTTGCAATTCACTCAAAAATGTTGCCAAACTGTTGCAAACGATCCCCTGAAAGCTTTTTTGGTGGAAATGGATGGGTTTTTATCAGCGGAAACAGAATTAGCCCTCAACGTCTGAACAACATTTTTTTGAAAAAATCCCTAAGCCGCGCGGTCACAAATTCAGAAAAAATCTGACGTTTTGCAATTCACTCACAAATGTTGCCAAACTTCTGCAAACAATCTTCTGAAAGCTTTTTTGGTGGAAACGGATGGGTTTTTATCATCGGAAACAGAATTAGCCCTCGACGTCTGAACAACATTTTTTTGAAAAAATCCCTAAGCCGCGCGGTCACAAATTCAGAAAAAATCTGACGTTTTGCAATTCACTCACAAATGTTGCCAAACTTCTGCAAACAATCTTCTGAAAGCTTTTTTGGTGGAAACGGATGGGTTTTTATCATCGGAAACAGAATTAGCCCTCGACGTCTGAACAACTTTTTTTTCAAAAAATCCCTAAGCCGCGCGGTCACAAATTCAGCAAAAATCTGACGTTTTGCAATTCACTCACAAATGTTGCCAAACTTCTGCAAACGATCTTCTGAAAGCTTTTTTGGTGCAAACGGATGGTTTTTATCATCGGAAACAGAATTAGCCATCGACATCTGAACAACTTTTTTTTTTGAAAAAATCCCTAAGCCGCGCGGTCACAAATTCAGAAAAAATCTGACGTTTTGCAATTCACTCACAAATGTTGCCAAACTTCTGCAAACAATCTTCTGAAAGCTTTTTTGGTGGAAATGGATGGGATTTTATCATCGGAAACAGAATTAGCCCTCGACGTCTGAACAACTTTTTTTTCAAAAAAATCCCTAAGCCGCGCGGTCACAAATTCAGAAAAAATCTGACATTTTGCAATTCACTCAAAAATGGTCCCAAACTGTTGCAAACGATCCCCTGAAAGCTTTTTTGGTGGAAACAGATGGGTTTTTATCATGGGAAACAGAATTAGCCCTCGACGTCTGAACATTTTTTTGAAAAAATCCCTAAGCCGCGCGGTCACAAATTCAGCAAAAATCTGACGTTTTGCAATTCACTCACAAATGTTGCCAAACTTCTGCAAATGATCTTCTGAAAGCTTTTTTGGTGGAAACGGATGGGTTTTTATCATCGAAAACAGAATTCGCCCTCGACGTCTGAACAACTTTTTTTTCAAAAAATCCCTAAGCCGCGCGGTCACAAATTCAGCAAAAATCTGACGTTTTGCAATTCAATCACAAATGTTGCCAAACTTCTGCAAACGATCTTCTGAAAGCTTTTTTGGTGCAAACGGATGGTTTTTATCATCGGAAACAGAATTAGCCCTCGACATCTGAACAACTTTTTTTTTTGAAAAAATCCCTAAGCCGCGCGGTCACAAATTCAGAAAAAATCTGACGTTTTGCAATTCACTCACAAATGTTGCCAAACTTCTGCAAACAATCTTCTGAAAGCTTTTTTGGTGGAAACGGATGGGTTTTTATCATCGGAAACAGAATTAGCCCTCGACGTCTGAACAACTTTTTTTTCAAAAAATCCCTAAGCCGCGCGGTAACAAATTCAGCAAAAATCTGACGTTTTGCAATTCACTCACAAATGTTGCCAAACTTCTGCAAACGATCTTCTGAAAGCTTTTTTGGTGGAAACGGATGGGTTTTTATCATCGGAAACAGAATTAGCCCTCGACATCTGAACAACTTTTTTTTTTGAAAAAATCACTAAGCCGCGCGGTCACAATTTCAGCAAAAATCTGACGTTTTGCAATTCACTCACAAATGTTGCCAAACTGTTGCAAACGATCCCCTGAAAGCTTTTTTGGTGGAAACAGATGGGTTTTTATCATCGGAAACAGAATTAGCCCTCGACGTCTGAACAACTTTTTTTTCAAAAAATCCCTAAGCCGCGCGGTCACAATTTCAGCAAAAATCTGACGTTTTGCAATTCACTCACAAATGTTGCCAAACTTCTGCAAACGATCTTCTGAAAGCTTTTTTGGTGGAAACGGATGGGTTTTTATCATCGGAAACAGAATTAGCCCTCAAAGTCTGAACAACTTTTTTTGAAAAAATCCCTAAGCCGCGCGGTCACAATTTCAGTAAAAATCTGACGTTTTGCAATTCACTCACAAATGTTGCCAAACTGTTGCAAACGATCCCCTGAAAGCTTTTTTGGTGGAAACGGATGGGTTTTTATCATCGGAAACAGAATTAGCCCTCGACGTCTGAACAACTTTTTTTTCAAAAAATCCCTAAGCCGCGCGGTAACAAATTCAGCAAAAATCTGACGTTTTGCAATTCACTCACAAATGTTGCCAAACTTCTGCAAACGATCTTCTGAAAGCTTTTTTGGTGCAAACGGATGGGTTTTTATCATCGGAAACAGAATTAGCCCTCGACATCTGAACAACTTTTTTTTTAAAAAAAATCCCTAAGCCGCGCGGTCACAATTTCAGCAAAAATCTGACGTTTTGCAATTCACTCAAAAATGGTCCCAAACTGTTGCAAACGATCCCCTGAAAGCTTTTTTGGTGGAAACGGATGGGTTTTTATCATCGGAAACAGAATTAGCCCTCGACGTCTGAACAACATTTTTTTGAAAAAATCCCTAAGCCGCGCGGTCACAATTTCAGCAAAAATCTGACGTTTTGCAATTCACTCAAAAATGTTGCCAAACTGTTGCAAACGATCCCCTGAAAGCTTTTTTGGTGGAAATGGATGGGTTTTTATCAGCGGAAACAGAATTAGCCCTCAACGTCTGAACAACATTTTTTTGAAAAAATCCCTAAGCCGCGCGGTCACAAATTCAGAAAAAATCTGACGTTTTGCAATTCACTCACAAATGTTGCCAAACTTCTGCAAACAATCTTCTGAAAGCTTTTTTGGTGGAAACGGATGGATTTTTATCATCGGAAACAGAATTAGCCCTCGACGTCTGAACAACATTTTTTTGAAAAAATCCCTAAGCCGCGCGGTCACAAATTCAGAAAAAATCTGACGTTTTGCAATTCACTCACAAATGTTGCCAAACTTCTGCAAACAATCTTCTGAAAGCTTTTTTGGTGGAAACGGATGGGTTTTTATCATCGGAAACAGAATTAGCCCTCGACGTCTGAACAACTTTTTTTTCAAAAAATCCCTAAGCCGCGCGGTCACAAATTCAGAAAAAATCTGACGTTTTGCAATTCACTCACAAATGTTGCCAAACTTCTGCAAACAATCTTCTGAAAGCTTTTTTGGTGGAAATGGATGGGTTTTTATCATCGGAAACAGAATTAGCCCTCGACGTCTGAACAACTTTTTTTTCAAAAAAATCCCTAAGCCGCGCGGTCACAAATTCAGAAAAAATCTGACATTTTGCAATTCACTCAAAAATGGTCCCAAACTGTTGCAAACGATCCCCTGAAAGCTTTTTTGGTGGAAACAGATGGGTTTTTATCATGGGAAACAGAATTAGCCCTCGACGTCTGAACATTTTTTTGAAAAAATCCCTAAGCCGCGCGGTCACAAATTCAGCAAAAATCTGACGTTTTGCAATTCACTCACAAATGTTGCCAAACTTCTGCAAATGATCTTCTGAAAGCTTTTTTGGTGGAAACGGATGGGTTTTTATCATCGAAAACAGAATTCGCCCTCGACGTCTGAACAACTTTTTTTTCAAAAAATCCCTAAGCCGCGCGGTCACAAATTCAGCAAAAATCTGACGTTTTGCAATTCAATCACAAATGTTGCCAAACTTCTGCAAACGATCTTCTGAAAGCTTTTTTGGTGCAAACGGATGGTTTTTATCATCGGAAACAGAATTAGCCCTCGACATCTGAACAACTTTTTTTTTTGAAAAAATCCCTAAGCCGCGCGGTCACAAATTCAGAAAAAATCTGACGTTTTGCAATTCACTCACAAATGTTGCCAAACTTCTGCAAACAATCTTCTGAAAGCTTTTTTGGTGGAAACGGATGGGTTTTTATCATCGGAAACAGAATTAGCCCTCGACGTCTGAACAACTTTTTTTTCAAAAAATCCCTAAGCCGCGCGGTAACAAATTCAGCAAAAATCTGACGTTTTGCAATTCACTCACAAATGTTGCCAAACTTCTGCAAACGATCTTCTGAAAGCTTTTTTGGTGCAAACGGATGGGTTTTTATCATCGGAAACAGAATTAGCCCTCGACATCTGAACAACTTTTTTTTTTGAAAAAATCACTAAGCCGCGCGGTCACAATTTCAGCAAAAATCTGACGTTTTGCAATTCACTCACAAATGTTGCCAAACTGTTGCAAACGATCCCCTGAAAGCTTTTTTGGTGGAAACAGATGGGTTTTTATCATCGGAAACAGAATTAGCCCTCGACGTCTGAACAACTTTTTTTTCAAAAAATCCCTAAGCCGCGCGGTCACAATTTCAGCAAAAATCTGACGTTTTGCAATTCACTCACAAATGTTGCCAAACTTCTGCAAACGATCTTCTGAAAGCTTTTTTGGTGGAAACGGATGGGTTTTTATCATCGGAAACAGAATTAGCCCTCAAAGTCTGAACAACTTTTTTTGAAAAAATCCCTAAGCCGCGCGGTCACAATTTCAGTAAAAATCTGACGTTTTGCAATTCACTCACAAATGTTGCCAAACTGTTGCAAACGATCCCCTGAAAGCTTTTTTGGTGGAAACGGATGGGTTTTTATCATCGGAAACAGAATTAGCCCTCGACGTCTGAACAACTTTTTTTTCAAAAAATCCCTAAGCCGCGCGGTAACAAATTCAGCAAAAATCTGACGTTTTGCAATTCACTCACAAATGTTGCCAAACTTCTGCAAACGATCTTCTGAAAGCTTTTTTGGTGCAAACGGATGGGTTTTTATCATCGGAAACAGAATTAGCCCTCGACATCTGAACAACTTTTTTTTAAAAAAAAATCCCTAAGCCGCGCGGTCACAATTTCAGCAAAAATCTGACGTTTTGCAATTCACTCACAAATGTTGCCAAACTGTTGCAAACGATCCCCTGAAAGCTTTTTTGGTGGAAACAGATGGGTTTTTATCTTCGGAAACAGAATTAGCCCTCGACGTCTGAACAACTTTTTTTTCAAAAAATCCCTAAGCCGCGCGGTCACAATTTCAGCAAAAATCTGATGTTTTGCAATTCACTCACAAATGTTGCCAAACTTCTGCAAACGATCTTCTGAAAGCTTTTTTGGTGGAAACGGATGGGTTTTTATCATTGGAAACAGAATTAGCCCTCGATGTCTGAACAACTTTTTTTAAAAAAAAAATCCCTAAGCCGCGCGGTCACAATTTCAGCAAAAATATGACGTTTTGCAATTCACTCACAAATGTTGCCAAACTTCTGCAAACGATCTTCTGAAAGCTTTTTTGTTGGAAACGGATGGGTTTTTATCATCGGAAACAGAATTAGCCCTCGACGTCTGATAAACTTTTTTTAAAAAAAAAATCCCTAAGACGCGCGGTCACAATTTCAGTAAAAATCTGACGTTTTGCAATTCACTCACAAATGTTGCCAAACTTCTGCAGACGATATTCTGAAAGCTTTTTTGGTGCAAACGGATGGGTTTTTATCATTGGAAACAGAATTAGCCCTCGACATCTGAACAACTTTTTTTTTTGAAAAAATCCCTAAGCCGCGCGGTCACAATTTCAGTAAAAATCTGACGTTTTGCAATTCACTCACAAATGTTGCCAAACTTCTGCAAACGATCTTCTGAAAGCTTTTTTGGTGCAAACGGATGGGTTTTTATCATCGGAAACAGAATTAGCCCTCGACATCTGAACAACTTTTTTTAAAAAAAAAATCCCTAAGCCGCGCGGTCACAATTTCAGCAAAAATCTGACGTTTTGCAATTCACTCACAAATGTTGCCAAACTGTTGCAAACGATCCCCTGAAAGCTTTTTTGGTGGAAACAGATGGGTTTTTATCTTCGGAAACAGAATTAGCCCTCGACGTCTGAACAACTTTTTTTTCAAAAAATCCCTAAGCCGCGCGGTCACAATTTCAGCAAAAATCTGATGTTTTGCAATTCACTCACAAATGTTGCCAAACTTCTGCAAACGATCTTCTGAAAGCTTTTTTGGTGGAAACGGATGGGTTTTTATCATTGGAAACAGAATTAGCCCTCGATGTCTGAACAACTTTTTTAAAAAAAAAAATCCCTAAGCCGCGCGGTCACAATTTCAGCAAAAATATGACGTTTTGCAATTCACTCACAAATGTTGCCAAACTTCTGCAAACGATCTTCTGAAAGCTTTTTTGTTGGAAACGGATGGGTTTTTATCATCGGAAACAGAATTAGCCCTCGACGTCTGATAAACTTTTTTAAAAAAAAAAATCCCTAAGACGCGCGGTCACAATTTCAGTAAAAATATGACGTTTTGCAATTCACTCACAAATGTTGCCAAACTTCTGCAGACGATATTCTGAAAGCTTTTTTGGTGCAAACGGATGGGTTTTTATCATTGGAAACAGAATTAGCCCTCGACATCTGAACAACTTTTTTTTTTGAAAAAATCCCTAAGCCGCGCGGTCACAATTTCAGTAAAAATCTGACGTTTTGCAATTCACTCACAAATGTTGCCAAACTTCTGCAGACGATATTCTGAAAGCTTTTTTGGTGGAAACGGATGGGTTTTTATCTTCGGAAACAGAATTAGCCCTCAACGTCTGAACAACATTTTTTTGAAAAAATCCCTAAGCCGCGCGGATACAATTTCAGCAAAAATCTGATGTTTTGCAATTCACTCACAAATGTTGCCAAACTTCTGCAAACGATCTTCTGAAAGCTTTTTTGGTGGAAACGGATGGGTTTTTATCATCGGAAACAGAATTAGCCCTCGACGTCTGAACAACTTTTTTTTCAAAAAATCCCTAAGCCGCGCGGTCACAAATTCAGCAAAAATCTGACGTTTTGCAATTCACTCACAAATGTTGCCAAACTTCTGCAAACGATCTTCTGAAAGCTTTTTTGGTGCAAACGGATGGTTTTTATCATCGGAAACAGAATTAGCCCTCGACATCTGAACAACTTTTTTTTTTGAAAAAATCCCTAAGCCGCGCGGTCACAAATTCAGAAAAAATCTGACGTTTTGCAATTCACTCACAAATGTTGCCAAACTTCTGCAAACAATCTTCTGAAAGCTTTTTTGGTGGAAACGGATGGGTTTTTATCATCGGAAACAGAATTAGCCCTCGACGTCTGAACAACATTTTTTTGAAAAAATCCCTAAGCCGCGCGGTCACAAATTCAGAAAAAATCTGACGTTTTGCAATTCACTCACAAATGTTGCCAAACTTCTGCAAACAATCTTCTGAAAGCTTTTTTGGTGGAAACGGATGGGTTTTTATCATCGGAAACAGAATTAGCCCTCGACGTCTGAACAACTTTTTTTTCAAAAAATCCCTAAGCCGCGCGGTCACAAATTCAGCAAAAATCTGACGTTTTGCAATTCACTCACAAATGTTGCCAAACTTCTGCAAACGATCTTCTGAAAGCTTTTTTGGTGCAAACGGATGGTTTTTATCATCGGAAACAGAATTAGCCCTCGACATCTGAACAACTTTTTTTTTTGAAAAAATCCCTAAGCCGCGCGGTCACAAATTCAGAAAAAATCTGACGTTTTGCAATTCACTCACAAATGTTGCCAAACTTCTGCAAACAATCTTCTGAAAGCTTTTTTGGTGGAAACGGATGGGTTTTTATCATCGGAAACAGAATTAGCCCTCGACGTCTGAACAACTTTTTTTTCAAAAAAATCCCTAAGCCGCGCGGTCACAAATTCAGAAATATCTGACATTTTGCAATTCACTCAAAAATGGTCCCAAACTGTTGCAAACGATCCCCTGAAAGCTTTTTTGGTGGAAACAGATGGGTTTTTATCATGGGAAACAGAATTAGACCTCGACGTCTGAACATTTTTTTGAAAAAATCCCTAAGCCGCACGGTCACAAATTCAGCAAAAATCTGATGTTTTGCAATTCACTCACAAATGTTGCCAAACTTCTGCAAATGATCTTCTGAAAGCTTTTTTGGTGGAAACGGATGGGTTTTTATCATCGAAAACAGAATTCGCCCTCGACGTCTGAACAACTTTTTTTTCAAAAAATCCCTAAGCCACGCGGTCACAAATTCAGCAAAAATCTGACGTTTTGCAATTCAATCACAAATGTTGCCAAACTTCTGCAAACGATCTTCTGAAAGCTTTTTTGGTGCAAACGGATGGTTTTTATCATCGGAAACAGAATTAGCCCTCGACATCTGAACAACTTTTTTTTTTGAAAAAATCCCTAAGCCGCGCGGTCACAAATTCAGAAAAAATCTGACGTTTTGCAATTCACTCACAAATGTTGCCAAACTTCTGCAAACAATCTTCTGAAAGCTTTTTTGGTGGAAACGGATGGGTTTTTATCATCGGAAACAGAATTAGCCCTCGACTTCTGAACAACTTTTTTTTCAAAAAAATCCCTAAGCCGCGCGGTCACAAATTCAGAAAAAATCTGACATTTTGCAATTCACTAAAAAATGGTCCCAAACTGTTGCAAACGATCCCCTGAAAGCTTTTTTGGTGGAAACAGATGGGTTTTTATCATGGGAAACAGAATTAGCCCTCGACGTCTGAACAACATTCTTTTGAAAAAATCCCTAAGCCGCGCGGTCACAAATTCAGCAAAAATCTGACCTTTTGCAATTCACTCACAAATGTTGCCAAACTTCTGCAAACGATCTTCTAAAAGCTTTTTTGGTGGAAACGGATGGGTTTTTATCATCGGAAACAGAATTAGCCCTCGACGTCTGAACAACTTTTTTTTCAAAAAATCCCTAAGCCGCGCGGTCACAAATTCAGCAAAAATCTGACGTTTTGCAATTCACTCACAAATGTTGCCAAACTTCTGCAAACGATCTTCTGAAAGCTTTTTTGGTGCAAACGGATGGGTTTTTATCATCGGAAACAGAATTAGCCCTCGACATCTGAACAACTTTTTTTTTTGAAAAAATCACTAAGCCGCGCGGTCACAATTTCAGCAAAAATCTGACGTTTTGCAATTCACTCACAAATGTTGCCAAACTGTTGCAAACGATCCCCTGAAAGCTTTTTTGGTGGAAACAGATGGGTTTTTATCATCGGAAACAGAATTAGCCCTCGACGTCTGAACAACTTTTTTTTCAAAAAATCCCTAAGCCGCGCGGTCACAATTTCAGCAAAAATCTGACGTTTTGCAATTCACTCACAAATGTTGCCAAACTTCTGCAAACGATCTTCTGAAAGCTTTTTTGGTGGAAACGGATGGGTTTTTTTCATCGGAAACAGAATTAGCCCTCGACGTCTGAACAACTTTTTTTGAAAAAATCCCTAAGCCGCGCGGTCACAATTTCAGCAAAAATCTGACGTTTTGCAATTCACTCAAAAATGTTGCCAAACTGTTGCAAACGATCCCCTGAAAGCTTTTTTGGTGGAAACGGATGGGTTTTTATCAGCGGAAACAGAATTAGCCCTCAACGTCTGAACAACATTTTTTTGAAAAAATCCCTAAGCCGCGCGGTCACAAATTCAGAAAAAATCTGACGTTTTGCAATTCACTCACAAATGTTGCCAAACTTCTGCAAACAATCTTCTGAAAGCTTTTTTGGTGGAAACGGATGGGTTTTTATCATCGGAAACAGAATTAGCCCTCGACGTCTGAACAACATTTTTTTGAAAAAATCCCTAAGCCGCGCGGTCACAAATTCAGAAAAAATCTGACGTTTTGCAATTCACTCACAAATGTTGCCAAACTTCTGCAAACAATCTTCTGAAAGCTTTTTTGGTGGAAACGGATGGGTTTTTATCATCGGAAACAGAATTAGCCCTCGACGTCTGAACAACTTTTTTTTCAAAAAATCCCTAAGCCACGCGGTCACAAATTCAGCAAAAATCTGACGTTTTGCAATTCACTCACAAATGTTGCCAAACTTCTGCAAACGATCTTCTGAAAGCTTTTTTGGTGCAAACGGATGGTTTTTATCATCGGAAACAGAATTAGCCCTCGACATCTGAACAACTTTTTTTTTTGAAAAAATCCCTAAGCCGCGCGGTCACAAATTCAGAAAAAATCTGACGTTTTGCAATTCACTCACAAATGTTGCCAAACTTCTGCAAACAATCTTCTGAAAGCTTTTTTGGTGGAAACGGATGGGTTTTTATCATCGGAAACAGAATTAGCCCTCGACGTCTGAACAACTTTTTTTTCAAAAAAATCCCTAAGCCGCGCGGTCACAAATTCAGAAATATCTGACATTTTGCAATTCACTCAAAAATGGTCCCAAACTGTTGCAAACGATCCCCTGAAAGCTTTTTTGGTGGAAACAGATGGGTTTTTATCATGGGAAACAGAATTAGCCCTCGACGTCTGAACATTTTTTTGAAAAAATCCCTAAGCCGCGCGGTCACAAATTCAGCAAAAATCTGACGTTTTGCAATTCACTCACAAATGTTGCCAAACTTCTGCAAATGATCTTCTGAAAGCTTTTTTGGTGGAAACGGATGGCTTTTTATCATCGAAAACAGAATTCGCCCTCGACGTCTGAACAACTTTTTTTTCAAAAAATCCCTAAGCCGCGCGGTCACAAATTCAGCAAAAATCTGACGTTTTGCAATTCAATCACAAATGTTGCCAAACTTCTGCAAACGATCTTCTGAAAGCTTTTTTGGTGCAAACGGATGGTTTTTATCATCGGAAACAGAATTAGCCCTCGACATCTGAACAACTTTTTTTTTTGAAAAAATCCCTAAGCCGCGCGGTCACAAATTCAGAAAAAATCTGACGTTTTGCAATTCACTCACAAATGTTGCCAAACTTCTGCAAACAATCTTCTGAAAGCTTTTTTGGTGGAAACGGATGGGTTTTTATCATCGGAAACAGAATTAGCCCTCGACGTCTGAACAACTTTTTTTTCAAAAAAATCCCTAAGCCGCGCGGTCACAAATTCAGAAAAAATCTGACATTTTGCAATTCACTCAAAAATGGTCCCAAACTGTTGCGAACGATCTTCTGAAAGCTTTTTTGGTGGAAACAGATGGGTTTTTATCATGGGAAACAGAATTAGCCCTCGACGTCTGAACAACTTTTTTTTCAAAAAATCCCTAAGCCGCGCGGTCACAAATTCAGAAAAAATCTGACGTTTTGCAATTCACTCACAAATGTTGCCAAACTTCTGCAAACAATCTTCTGAAAGCTTTTTTGGTGGAAACGGATGGGTTTTTATCATCGGAAACAGAATTAGCCCTCGACGTCTGAACAACTTTTTTTTCAAAAAAATCCCTAAGCCGCGCGGTCACAAATTCAGAAATATCTGACATTTTGCAATTCACTCAAAAATGGTCCCAAACTGTTGCAAATGATCCCCTGAAAGCTTTTTTGGTGGAAACAGATGGGTTTTTATCATGGGAAACAGAATTAGACCTCGACGTCTGAACATTTTTTTGAAAAAATCCCTAAGCCGCACGGTCACAAATTCAGCAAAAATCTGACGTTTTGCAATTCACTCACAAATGTTGCCAAACTTCTGCAAATGATCTTCTGAAAGCTTTTTTGGTGGAAACGGATGGGTTTTTATCATCGAAAACAGAATTCGCCCTCGACGTCTGAACAACTTTTTTTTCAAAAAATCCCTAAGCCACGCGGTCACAAATTCAGCAAAAATCTGACGTTTTGCAATTCAATCACAAATGTTGCCAAACTTCTGCAAACGATCTTCTGAAAGCTTTTTTGGTGCAAACGGATGGTTTTTATCATCGGAAACAGAATTAGCCCTCGACATCTGAACAACTTTTTTTTTTGAAAAAATCCCTAAGCCGCGCGGTCACAAATTCAGAAAAAATCTGACGTTTTGCAATTCACTCACAAATGTTGCCAAACTTCTGCAAACAATCTTCTGAAAGCTTTTTTGGTGGAAACGGATGGGTTTTTATCATCGGAAACAGAATTAGCCCTCGACGTCTGAACAACTTTTTTTTCAAAAAAATCCCTAAGCCGCGCGGTCACAAATTCAGAAAAAATCTGACATTTTGCAATTCACTCAAAAATGGTCCCAAA
This sequence comes from Podarcis gaigeae, assembly GCF_964106915.1. NCBI lineage: Eukaryota > Metazoa > Chordata > Lepidosauria > Squamata > Lacertidae > Podarcis > Podarcis gaigeae. The sequence continues at coordinate 11,640,633 of NC_139677.1, read as the reverse complement.
CTGTTGCAAACGATCCCCTGAAAGCTTTTTTGGTGGAAACAGATGGGTTTTTATCATGGGAAACAGAATTAGCCCTCGACGTCTGAACAACATTCTTTTGAAAAAATCCCTAAGCCGCGCGGTCACAAATTCAGCAAAAATCTGACCTTTTGCAATTCACTCACAAATGTTGCCAAACTTCTGCAAACGATCTTCTAAAAGCTTTTTTGGTGGAAACGGATGGGTTTTTATCATCGGAAACAGAATTAGCCCTCGACGTCTGAACAACTTTTTTTTCAAAAAATCCCTAAGCCGCGCGGTCACAAATTCAGCAAAAATCTGACGTTTTGCAATTCACTCACAAATGTTGCCAAACTTCTGCAAACGATCTTCTGAAAGCTTTTTTGGTGCAAACGGATGGGTTTTTATCATCGGAAACAGAATTAGCCCTCGACATCTGAACAACTTTTTTTTTTGAAAAAATCCCTAAGCCGCGCGGTCACAATTTCAGCAAAAATCTGACGTTTTGCAATTCACTCACAAATGTTGCCAAACTGTTGCAAACGATCCCCTGAAAGCTTTTTTGGTGGAAACAGATGGGTTTTTATCATCGGAAACAGAATTAGCCCTCGACGTCTGAACAACTTTTTTTTCAAAAAATCCCTAAGCCGCGCGGTCACAATTTCAGCAAAAATCTGACGTTTTGCAATTCACTCACAAATGTTGCCAAACTTCTGCAAACGATCTTCTGAAAGCTTTTTTGGTGGAAACGGATGGGTTTTTTTCATCGGAAACAGAATTAGCCCTCGACGTCTGAACAACTTTTTTTGAAAAAATCCCTAAGCCGCGCGGTCACAATTTCAGCAAAAATCTGACGTTTTGCAATTCACTCAAAAATGTTGCCAAACTGTTGCAAACGATCCCCTGAAAGCTTTTTTGGTGGAAACGGATGGGTTTTTATCAGCGGAAACAGAATTAGCCCTCAACGTCTGAACAACATTTTTTTGAAAAAATCCCTAAGCCGCGCGGTCACAAATTCAGAAAAAATCTGACGTTTTGCAATTCACTCACAAATGTTGCCAAACTTCTGCAAACAATCTTCTGAAAGCTTTTTTGGTGGAAACGGATGGGTTTTTATCATCGGAAACAGAATTAGCCCTCGACGTCTGAACAACATTTTTTTGAAAAAATCCCTAAGCCGCGCGGTCACAAATTCAGAAAAAATCTGACGTTTTGCAATTCACTCACAAATGTTGCCAAACTTCTGCAAACAATCTTCTGAAAGCTTTTTTGGTGGAAACGGATGGGTTTTTATCATCGGAAACAGAATTAGCCCTCGACGTCTGAACAACTTTTTTTTCAAAAAATCCCTAAGCCACGCGGTCACAAATTCAGCAAAAATCTGACGTTTTGCAATTCACTCACAAATGTTGCCAAACTTCTGCAAACGATCTTCTGAAAGCTTTTTTGGTGCAAACGGATGGTTTTTATCATCGGAAACAGAATTAGCCCTCGACATCTGAACAACTTTTTTTTTTGAAAAAATCCCTAAGCCGCGCGGTCACAAATTCAGAAAAAATCTGACGTTTTGCAATTCACTCACAAATGTTGCCAAACTTCTGCAAACAATCTTCTGAAAGCTTTTTTGGTGGAAACGGATGGGTTTTTATCATCGGAAACAGAATTAGCCCTCGACGTCTGAACAACTTTTTTTTCAAAAAAATCCCTAAGCCGCGCGGTCACAAATTCAGAAATATCTGACATTTTGCAATTCACTCAAAAATGGTCCCAAACTGTTGCAAACGATCCCCTGAAAGCTTTTTTGGTGGAAACAGATGGGTTTTTATCATGGGAAACAGAATTAGCCCTCGACGTCTGAACATTTTTTTGAAAAAATCCCTAAGCCGCGCGGTCACAAATTCAGCAAAAATCTGACGTTTTGCAATTCACTCACAAATGTTGCCAAACTTCTGCAAATGATCTTCTGAAAGCTTTTTTGGTGGAAACGGATGGCTTTTTATCATCGAAAACAGAATTCGCCCTCGACGTCTGAACAACTTTTTTTTCAAAAAATCCCTAAGCCGCGCGGTCACAAATTCAGCAAAAATCTGACGTTTTGCAATTCAATCACAAATGTTGCCAAACTTCTGCAAACGATCTTCTGAAAGCTTTTTTGGTGCAAACGGATGGTTTTTATCATCGGAAACAGAATTAGCCCTCGACATCTGAACAACTTTTTTTTTTGAAAAAATCCCTAAGCCGCGCGGTCACAAATTCAGAAAAAATCTGACGTTTTGCAATTCACTCACAAATGTTGCCAAACTTCTGCAAACAATCTTCTGAAAGCTTTTTTGGTGGAAACGGATGGGTTTTTATCATCGGAAACAGAATTAGCCCTCGACGTCTGAACAACTTTTTTTTCAAAAAAATCCCTAAGCCGCGCGGTCACAAATTCAGAAAAAATCTGACATTTTGCAATTCACTCAAAAATGGTCCCAAACTGTTGCAAACGATCCCCTGAAAGCTTTTTTGGTGGAAACAGATGGGTTTTTATCATGGGAAACAGAATTAGCCCTCGACGTCTGAACAACATTTTTTTGAAAAAATCCCTAAGCCGCGCGGTCACAAATTCAGCAAAAATCTGACGTTTTGCAATTCACTCACAAATGTTGCCAAACTTCTGCAAACGATCTTCTAAAAGCTTTTTTGGTGGAAACGGATGGGTTTTTATCATCGGAAACAGAATTAGCCCTCGACGTCTGAACAACTTTTTTTTCAAAAAATCCCTAAGCCGCGCGGTCACAAATTCAGCAAAAATCTGACGTTTTGCAATTCACTCACAAATGTTGCCAAACTTCTGCAAACGATCTTCTGAAAGCTTTTTTGGTGCAAACGGATGGGTTTTTATCATCGGAAACAGAATTAGCCCTCGACATCTGAACAACTTTTTTTTTTGAAAAAATCACTAAGCCGCGCGGTCACAATTTCAGCAAAAATCTGACGTTTTGCAATTCACTCACAAATGTTGCCAAACTGTTGCAAACGATCCCCTGAAAGCTTTTTTGGTGGAAACAGATGGGTTTTTATCATCGGAAACAGAATTAGCCCTCGACGTCTGAAAAACTTTTTTTTCAAAAAATCCCTAAGCCGCGCGGTCACAATTTCAGCAAAAATGTGACGTTTTGCAATTCACTCACAAATGTTGCCAAACTTCTGCAAACGATCTTCTGAAAGCTTTTTTGGTGGAAACGGATGGGTTTTTATCATCGGAAACAGAATTAGCCCTCAAAGTCTGAACAACTTTTTTTGAAAAAATCCCTAAGCCGCGCGGTCACAAATTCAGCAAAAATCTGACGTTTTGCAATTCACTCACAAATGTTGCCAAACTTCTGCAAACGATCTTCTGAAAGCTTTTTTGGTGCAAACGGATGGGTTTTTATCATCGGAAACAGAATTAGCCCTCGACGTCTGAACAACTTTTTTTTCAAAAAATCCCTAAGCCGCGCGGTAACAAATTCAGCAAAAATCTGACGTTTTGCAATTCACTCACAAATGTTGCCAAACTTCTGCAAACGATCTTCTGAAATCTTTTTTGGTGGAAACGGATGGGTTTTTATCATCGGAAACAGAATTAGCCCTCAAAGTCTGAACAACTTTTTTTTTTGAAAAAATCCCTAAGCCGCGCGGTCACAAATTCAGCAAAAATCTGACGTTTTGCAATTCACTCACAAATGTTGCCAAACTTCTGCAAACGATCTTCTGAAAGCTTTTTTGGTGCAAACGGATGGGTTTTTATCATCGGAAACAGAATTAGCCCTCGACGTCTGAACAACTTTTTTTTCAAAAAATCCCTAAGCCGCGCGGTCACAAATTCAGCAAAAATCTGACGTTTTGCAATTCACTCACAAATGTTGCCAAACTTCTGCAAACGATCTTCTGAAAGCTTTTTTGGTGCAAACGGATGGGTTTTTATCATCGGAAACAGAATTAGCCCTCGACATCTGAACAACTTTTTTTTTTGAAAAAATCCCTAAGCCGCGCGGTCACAATTTCAGCAAAAATCTGACGTTTTGCAATTCACTCACAAATGTTGCCAAACTGTTGCAAACGATCCCCTGAAAGCTTTTTTGGTGGAAACAGATGGGTTTTTATCTTCGGAAACAGAATTAGCCCTCGACGTCTGAACAACTTTTTTTTCAAAAAATCCCTAAGCCGCGCGGTCACAATTTCAGCAAAAATCTGATGTTTTGCAATTCACTCACAAATGTTGCCAAACTTCTGCAAACGATCTTCTGAAAGCTTTTTTGGTGGAAACGGATGGGTTTTTATCATTGGAAACAGAATTAGCCCTCGACGTCTGATAAACTTTTTTTAAAAAAAAAATCCCTAAGACGCGCGGTCACAATTTCAGTAAAAATCTGACGTTTTGCAATTCACTCACAAATGTTGCCAAACTTCTGCAGATGATATTCTGAAAGCTTTTTTGGTGCAAACGGATGGGTTTTTATCATTGGAAACAGAATTAGCTCTCGACATCTGAACAACTTTTTTTTTAAAAAAAATCCCTAAGCCGCGCGGTCACAAATTCAGCAAAAATCTGACGTTTTGCAATTCACTCACAAATGGTGCCAAACTGTTGCAAACGATCCCCTGAAAGCTTTTTTGGTGGAAACAGATGGGTTTTTATCATCGGAAACAGAATTAGCCCTTGACGTCTGAACAACATTTTTTTGAAAAAATCCCTAAGCCGCGCGGTCACAATTTCAGTAAAAATCTGACGTTTTGCAATTCACTCACAAATGTTGCCAAACTACTGCAGACGATATTCTGAAAGCTTTTTTGGTGGAAACAGATGGGTTTTTATCTTCGGAAACAGAATTAGCCCTCGACGTCTGAACAACTTTTTTTTCAAAAAATCCCTAAGCCGCGCGGTCACAATTTCAGCAAAAATCTGATGTTTTGCAATTCACTCACAAATGTTGCCAAACTTCTGCAAACGATCTTCTGAAAGCTTTTTTGGTGCAAACGGATGGGTTTTTATCATCGGAAACAGAATTAGCCCTCGACGTCTGAACAACTTTTTTTGAAAAAATCCCTAAGCCGCGCGGTCACAATTTCAGCAAAAATCTGACGTTTTGCAATTCACTCAAAAATGTTGCCAAACTGTTGCAAACGATCCCCTGAAAGCTTTTTTGGTGGAAACGGATGGGTTTTTATCAGCGGAAACAGAATTAGCCCTCAACGTCTGAACAACATTTTTTTGAAAAAATCCCTAAGCCGCGCGGTCACAAATTCAGAAAAAATCTGACGTTTTGCAATTCACTCACAAATGTTGCCAAACCTCTGCAAACAATCTTCTGAAAGCTTTTTTGGTGGAAACGGATGGGTTTTTATCATCGGAAACAGAATTAGCCCTCGACGTCTGAACAACATTTTTTTGAAAAAATCCCTAAGCCGCGCGGTCACAAATTCAGAAAAAATCTGACGTTTTGCAATTCACTCACAAATGTTGCCAAACTTCTGCAAACAATCTTCTGAAAGCTTTCTTGGTGGAAACGGATGGGTTTTTATCATCGGAAACAGAATTAGCCCTCGACGTCTGAACAACATTTTTTTGAAAAAATCCCTAAGCCGCGCGGTCACAAATTCAGAAAAAATCTGACGTTTTGCAATTCACTCACAAATGTTGCCAAACTTCTGCAAACAATCTTCTGAAAGCTTTTTTGGTGGAAACGGATGGGTTTTTATCATCGGAAACAGAATTAGCCCTCGACGTCTGAACAATTTTTTTTTCAAAAAATCCCTAAGCCACGCGGTCACAAATTCAGCAAAAATCTGACGTTTTGCAATTCACTCACAAATGTTGCCAAACTTCTGCAAACGATCTTCTGAAAGCTTTTTTGGTGCAAACGGATGGTTTTTATCATCGGAAACAGAATTAGCCCTCGACATCTGAACAACTTTTTTTTTTGAAAAAATCCCTAAGCCGCGCGTTCACAAATTCAGAAAAAATCTGACGTTTTGCAATTCACTCACAAATGTTGCCAAACTTCTGCAAACAATCTTCTGAAAGCTTTTTTGGTGGAAACGGATGGGTTTTTATCATCGGAAACAGAATTAGCCCTCGACGTCTGAACAACTTTTTTTTCAAAAAAATCCCTAAGCCGCGCGGTCACAAATTCAGAAATATCTGACATTTTGCAATTCACTCAAAAATGGTCCCAAACTGTTGCAAACGATCCCCTGAAAGCTTTTTTGGTGGAAACAGATGGGTTTTTATCATGGGAAACAGAATTAGCCCTCGACGTCTGAACATTTTTTTGAAAAAATCCCTAAGCCGCGCGGTCACAAATTCAGCAAAAATCTGACGTTTTGCAATTCACTCACAAATGTTGCCAAACTTCTGCAAATGATCTTCTGAAAGCTTTTTTGGTGGAAACGGATGGGTTTTTATCATCGAAAACAGAATTCGCCCTCGACGTCTGAACAACTTTTTTTTCAAAAAATCCCTAAGCCGCGCGGTCACAAATTCAGCAAAAATCTGACGTTTTGCAATTCAATCACAAATGTTGCCAAACTTCTGCAAACGATCTTCTGAAAGCTTTTTTGGTGCAAACGGATGGTTTTTATCATCGGAAACAGAATTAGCCCTCGACATCTGAACAACTTTTTTTTTTGAAAAAATCCCTAAGCCGCGCGGTCACAAATTCAGAAAAAATCTGACGTTTTGCAATTCACTCACAAATGTTGCCAAACTTCTGCAAACAATCTTCTGAAAGCTTTTTTGGTGGAAACGGATGGGTTTTTATCATCGGAAACAGAATTAGCCCTCGACGTCTGAACAACTTTTTTTTCAAAAAAATCCCTAAGCCGCGCGGTCACAAATTCAGAAAAAATCTGACATTTTGCAATTCACTCAAAAATGGTCCCAAACTGTTGCAAACGATCCCCTGAAAGCTTTTTTGGTGGAAACAGATGGGTTTTTATCATGGGAAACAGAATTAGCCCTCGACGTCTGAACAACATTTTTTTGAAAAAATCCCTAAGCCGCGCGGTCACAAATTCAGCAAAAATCTGACGTTTTGCAATTCACTCACAAATGTTGCCAAACTTCTGCAAACGATCTTCTAAAAGCTTTTTTGGTGGAAACGGATGGGTTTTTATCATCGGAAACAGAATTAGCCCTCGACGTCTGAACAACTTTTTTTTCAAAAAATCCCTAAGCCGCGCGGTCACAAATTCAGCAAAAATCTGACGTTTTGCAATTCACTCACAAATGTTGCCAAACTTCTGCAAACGATCTTCTGAAAGCTTTTTTGGTGCAAACGGATGGGTTTTTATCATCGGAAACAGAATTAGCCCTCGACATCTGAACAACTTTTTTTTTTGAAAAAATCACTAAGCCGCGCGGTCACAATTTCAGCAAAAATCTGACGTTTTGCAATTCACTCACAAATGTTGCCAAACTGTTGCAAACGATCCCCTGAAAGCTTTTTTGGTGGAAACAGATGGGTTTTTATCATCGGAAACAGAATTAGCCCTCGACGTCTGAAAAACTTTTTTTTCAAAAAATCCCTAAGCCGCGCGGTCACAATTTCAGCAAAAATGTGACGTTTTGCAATTCACTCACAAATGTTGCCAAACTTCTGCAAACGATCTTCTGAAAGCTTTTTTGGTGGAAACGGATGGGTTTTTATCATCGGAAACAGAATTAGCCCTCAAAGTCTGAACAACTTTTTTTGAAAAAATCCCTAAGCCGCGCGGTCACAAATTCAGCAAAAATCTGACGTTTTGCAATTCACTCACAAATGTTGCCAAACTTCTGCAAACGATCTTCTGAAAGCTTTTTTGGTGCAAACGGATGGGTTTTTATCATCGGAAACAGAATTAGCCCTCAAAGTCTGAACAACTTTTTTTTCAAAAAATCCCTAAGCCGCGCGGTAACAATTTCAGCAAAAATCTGACGTTTTGCAATTCACTCACAAATGTTGCCAAACTTCTGCAAACGATCTTCTGAAATCTTTTTTGGTGGAAACGGATGGGTTTTTATCATCGGAAACAGAATTAGCCCTCAAAGTCTGAACAACTTTTTTTTTTGAAAAAATCCCTAAGCCGCGCGGTCACAAATTCAGCAAAAATCTGACGTTTTGCAATTCACTCACAAATGTTGCCAAACTTCTGCAAACGATCTTCTGAAAGCTTTTTTGGTGCAAACGGATGGGTTTTTATCATCGGAAACAGAATTAGCCCTCGACGTCTGAACAACTTTTTTTTCAAAAAATCCCTAAGCCGCGCGGTAACAAATTCAGCAAAAATCTGACGTTTTGCAATTCACTCACAAATGTTGCCAAACTTCTGCAAACGATCTTCTGAAAGCTTTTTTGGTGCAAACGGATGGGTTTTTATCATCGGAAACAGAATTAGCCCTCGACGTCTGAACAACTTTTTTTTCAAAAAATCCCTAAGCCGCGCGGTAACAAATTCAGCAAAAATCTGACGTTTTGCAATTCACTCACAAATGTTGCCAAACTTCTGCAAACGATCTTCTGAAAGCTTTTTTGGTGCAAACGGATGGGTTTTTATCATCGGAAACAGAATTAGCCCTCGACATCTGAACAACTTTTTTTTTTGAAAAAATCACTAAGCCGCGCGGTCACAATTTCAGCAAAAATCTGACGTTTTGCAATTCACTCACAAATGTTGCCAAACTGTTGCAAACGATCCCCTGAAAGCTTTTTTGGTGGAAACAGATGGGTTTTTATCATCGGAAACAGAATTAGCCCTCGACGTCTGAACAACTTTTTTTTCAAAAAATCCCTAAGCCGCGCGGTCACAATTTCAGCAAAAATCTGACGTTTTGCAATTCACTCACAAATGTTGCCAAACTGTTGCAAACGATCCCCTGAAAGCTTTTTTGGTGGAAACAGATGGGTTTTTATCTTCGGAAACAGAATTAGCCCTCAACGTCTGAACAACTTTTTTTTAAAAAAATCCCTAAGCCGCGCGGTCACAAATTCAGCAAAAATCTGACGTTTTGCAATTCACTCACAAATGTTGCCAAACTTCTGCAAACGATCTTCTAAAAGCTTTTTTGGTGGAAACGGATGGGTTTTTATCATCAGAAACAGAATTAGCCCTCAAAGTCTGAACAACTTTTTTTGAAAAAATCCCTAAGCCGCGCGGTCACAATTTCAGCAAAAATCTGACGTTTTGCAATTCACTCACAAATGTTGCCAAACTGTTGCAAACGATCCCCTGAAAGCTTTTTTGGTGGAAACAGATGGGTTTTTATCTTCGGAAACAGAATTAGCCCTCGACGTCTGAACAACTTTTTTTTCAAAAAATCCCTAAGCCGCGCGGTCACAATTTCAGCAAAAATCTGACGTTTTGCAATTCACTCACAAATGTTGCCAAACTTCTGCAAACGATCTTCTGAAAGCTTTTTTGGTGCAAACGGATGGGTTTTTATCATCGGAAACAGAATTAGCCCTCGACATCTGAACAACTTTTTTTTTTGAAAAAATCCCTAAGCCGCGCGGTCACAATTTCAGCAAAAATCTGACGTTTTGCAATTCACTCACAAATGTTGCCAAACTGTTGCAAACGATCCCCTGAAAGCTTTTTTGGTGGAAACAGATGGGTTTTTATCTTCGGAAACAGAATTAGCCCTCGATGTCTGAACAACTTTTTTTTCAAAAAATCCCTAAGCCGCGCGGTCACAAATTCAGAAAAAATCTGACGTTTTGCAATTCACTCACAAATGTTGCCAAACTTCTGCAAACGATCTTCTGAAAGCTTTTTTGGTGGAAACACATGGGTTTTTATCATCGGAAACAGAATTAGCCCTCGACGTCTGAACAACTTTTTTTTCAAAAAATCCCTAAGCCGCGCGGTCACAATTTCAGCAAAAATCTGACGTTTTGCAATTCACTCACAAATGTTGCCAAACTTCTGCAAACGATCTTCTGAAAGCTTTTTTGGTGGAAACGGATGGGTTTTTATCATCGGAAACAGAATTAGCCCTCAAAGTCTGAACAACTTTTTTTGAAAAAATCCCTAAGCCGCGCGGTCACAATTTCAGTAAAAATCTGACGTTTTGCAATTCACTCAAAAATGTTGCCAAACTGTTGCAAACGATCCCCTGAAAGCTTTTTTGGTGGAAACGGATGGGTTTTTATCATCGGAAACAGAATTAGCCCTCAACGTCTGAACAACATTTTTTTGAAAAAATCCCTAAGCCGCGCGGTCACAAATTCAGCAAAAATCTGACGTTTTGCAATTCAATCACAAATGTTGCCAAACTTCTGCAAACAATCTTCTGAAAGCTTTTTTGGTGGAAACGGATGGGTTTTTATCATCGGAAACAGAATTAGCCCTCGACGTCTGAACAACTTTTTTTTCAAAAAATCCCTAAGCCGCGCGGTAACAAATTCAGCAAAAATCTGACGTTTTGCAATTCACTCACAAATGTTGCCAAACTTCTGCAAACGATCTTCTGAAAGCTTTTTTGGTGCAAACGGATGGGTTTTTATCATCGGAAAAAGAATTAGCCCTCGACATCTGAACAACTTTTGTTTTTTGAAAAAATCCCTAAGCCGCGCGGTCACAATTTCAGCAAAAATCTGACGTTTTGCAATTCACTCACAAATGTTGCCAAACTTCTGCAAACAATCTTCTGAAAGCTTTTTTGGTGGAAACGGATGGGTTTTTATCATCGGAAACAGAATTAGCCCTCGAGGTCTGAACAACTTTTTTTAAAAAAAAAATCCCTAAGCCGCGCGGTCACAAATTCAGTAAAAATCTGACGTTTTGCAATTCACTCACAAATGTTGCCAAACTTCTGCAAACAATCTTCTGAAAGCTTTTTTGGTGGAAACGGATGGGTTTTTATCATGGGAAACAGAATTAGCCCTCGACGTCTGAACAACTTTAAAAAAAAAAAAAATCCCTAAGCCGCGCGGTCACAAATTCAGCAAAAATCTGACGTTTTGCAATTCACTCACAAAGGTTGCCAAACTTCTGCTAACGATATTCTGAACACTTTTTTGGTAGAAACGGATGGGTTTTTATCATCGGAAACAGAATTAGCCCTCGACATCTGAACAACTTTTTTTTTTGAAAAAATCCCTAAGCCGCGCGGTCACAATTTCAGCAAAAATCTGACGTTTTGCAATTCACTCACAAATGTTGCCAAACTGTTGCAAACGATCCCCTGAAAGCTTTTTTGGTGGAAACAGATGGGTTTTTATCTTCGGAAACAGAATTATCCCTCAACGTCTGAACAACTTTTTTTTAAAAAAAAATCCCTAAGCCGCGCGGTCACAATTTCAGCAAAAATATGACGTTTTCCAATTCACTCACAAATGTTGCCAAACTTCTGCAAACGATCTTCTGAAAGCTTTTTTGGTGGAAACGGATGGGTTTTTATCATCGGAAACAGAATTAGCCCTCGACGTCTGAACAACTTTTTTTAAAAAAAAAATCCCTAAGCCGCGCGGTCACAATTTCAGCAAAAATATGACGTTTTGCAATTCACTCACAAATGTTGCCAAACTTCTGCAAACGATCTTCTGAAAGCTTTTTTGGTGGAAACGGATGGGTTTTTATCATCGGAAACAGAATTAGCCCTCGACGTCTGAACAACTTTTTTTAAAAAAAAAATCCCTAAGCCGCGCGGTCACAAATTCAGCAAAAATCTGACGTTTTGCAATTCACTCACAAATGTTGCCAAACCTCTGCAAACAATCTTCTGAAAGCTTTTTTGGTGGAAACAGATGGGTTTTTATCATCGGAAACAGAATTAGCCCTCGACATCTGAACAACTTTTTTTTTTGAAAAAATCCCTAAGCCGCGCGGTCACAAATTCAGAAAAAATCTGACGTTTTGCAATTCACTCACAAATGTTGCCAAACTTCTGCAAACAATCTTCTGAAAGCTTTTTTGGTGGAAACGGATGGGTTTTTATCATCGGAAACAGAATTAGCCCTCGACGTCTGAACAACCTTTTTTTTCAAAAAAATCCCTAAGCCGCGCGGTCACAAATTCAGAAAAAATCCGACATTTTGCAATTCACTCAAAAATGGTCCCAAACTGTTGCAAACGATCCCCTGAAAGCTTTTTTGGTGGAAACAGATGGGTTTTTATCATCGGAAACAGAATTAGCCCTCGACGTCTGAACAACATTTTTTTCAAAAAAATCCCTAAGCCGCGCGGTCACAATTTCAGTAAAAATCTGACGTTTTGCAATTCACTCACAAATGTTGCCAAACGTCTGCAAATGATCTTCTGAAAGCTTTTTTGGTGGAAACGGATGGGTTTTTATCATTGAAAACAGAATTAGCCCTCGACGTCTGAACAACTTTTTTTTCAAAAAATCCCTAAGCCACGCGGTCACAAATTCAGCAAAAATCTGACGTTTTGCAATTCACTCACAAATGTTGCCAAACTTCTGCAAACGATCTCCTGAAAGCTTTTTTGGTGGAAACGGATGGGTTTTTATCATCGGAAACAGAATTAGCCCTCAAAGTCTGAACAACTTTTTTTGAAAAAATCCCTAAGCCGCGCGGTCACAATTTCAGTAAAAATCTGACGTTTTGCAATTCACTCAAAAATGTTGCCAAACTGTTTCAAACGATCCCCTGAAAGCTTTTTTGGTGGAAACGGATGGGTTTTTATCATCGGAAACAGAATTAGCCCTCAACGTCTGAACAACATTTTTCTGAAAAAATCCCTAAGCCGCGCGGTCACAAATTCAGTAAAAATCTGACGTTTTGCAATTCACTCACAAATGTTGCCAAACTTCTGCAAACAATCTTCTGAAAGCTTTTTTGGTGGAAACGGATGGGTTTTTATCATGGGAAACAGAATTAGCCCTCGACGTCTGAACAACTTTAAAAAAAAAAAAAATCCCTAAGCCGCGCGGTCACAAATTCAGCAAAAATCTGACGTTTTGCAATTCACTCACAAAGGTTGCCAAACTTCTGCTAACGATATTCTGAACACTTTTTTGGTAGAAACGGATGGGTTTTTATCATCAGAAAAACAATTAGCCCTCGATGTCTGAACAACATTTTTTTGAAAAAATCCCTAAGCCGCGCGGTCACAAATTCAGCAAAAATCTGACGTTTTGCAATTCACTCACAAATGTTGCCAAACTTCTGCAAACAATCTTCTGAAAGCTTTTTTGGTGGAAACGGATGGGTTTTTATCATCGGAAACAGAATTAGCCCTCGACGTCTGAACAACATTTTTTTGAAAAAATCCCTAAGCCGCGCGGTCACAAATTCAGAAAAAATCTGACGTTTTGCAATTCACTCACAAATGTTGCCAAACTTCTGCAAACAATCTTCTGAAAGCTTTTTTGGTGGAAACGGATGGGTTTTTATCATCGGAAACAGAATTAGCCCTCGACGTCTGAACAACTTTTTTTTCAAAAAATCCCTAAGCCGCGCGGTCACAAATTCAGCAAAAATCTGACGTTTTGCAATTCACTCACAAATGTTGCCAAACTTCTGCAAACGATCTTCTGAAAGCTTTTTTGGTGCAAACGGATGGGTTTTTATCATCGGAAACAGAATTAGCCCTCGACGTCTGAACAACATTTTTTTCAAAAAATCCCTAAGCCGCGCGGTCACAAATTCAGCAAAAATCTGACGTTTTGCAATTCACTCACAAATGTTGCCAAACTTCTGCAAACGATCTTCTGAAAGCTTTTTTGGTGCAAACGGATGGGTTTTTATCATCGGAAACAGAATTAGCCCTCGACATCTGAACAACTTTTTTTTTTGAAAAAATCACTAAGCCGCGCGGTCACAATTTCAGCAAAAATCTGACGTTTTGCAATTCACTCACAAATGTTGCCAAACTGTTGCAAACGATCCCCTGAAAGCTTTTTTGGTGGAAACAGATGGGTTTTTATCATCGGAAACAGAATTAGCCCTCGACGTCTGAACAACTTTTTTTTCAAAAAATCCCTAAGCCGCGCGGTCACAATTTCAGCAAAAATCTGACGTTTTGCAATTCACTCACAAATGTTGCCAAACTTCTGCAAACGATCTTCTGAAAGCTTTTTTGGTGGAAACGGATGGGTTTTTATCATCGGAAACAGAATTAGCCCTCAAAGTCTGAACAACCTTTTTTGAAAAAATCCCTAAGCCGCGCGGTCACAATTTCAGTAAAAATCTGACGTTTTGCAATTCACTCAAAAATGTTGCCAAACTGTTGCAAACGATCCCCTGAAAGCTTTTTTGGTGGAAACAGATGGGTTTTTATCTTCGGAAACAGAATTAGCCCTCGACGTCTGAACAACTTTTTTTTCAAAAAATCCCTAAGCCGCGCGGTCACAATTTCAGCAAAAATCTGATGTTTTGCAATTCACTCACAAATGTTGCCAAACTGTTGCAAACGATCCCCTGAAAGCTTTTTTGGTGGAAACAGATGGGTTTTTATCTTCGGAAACAGAATTAGCCCTCAACGTCTGAACAACTTTTTTTTAAAAAAATCCCTAAGCCGCGCGGTCACAAATTCAGCAAAAATCTGACGTTTTGCAATTCACTCACAAATGTTGCCAAACTTCTGCAAACGATCTTCTAAAAGCTTTTTTGGTGGAAACGGATGGGTTTTTATCATCAGAAACAGAATTAGCCCTCAAAGTCTGAACAACTTTTTTTGAAAAAATCCCTAAGCCGCGCGGTCACAATTTCAGCAAAAATCTGACGTTTTGCAATTCACTCACAAATGTTGCCAAACTGTTGCAAACGATCCCCTGAAAGCTTTTTTGGTGGAAACAGATGGGTTTTTATCTTCGGAAACAGAATTAGCCCTCGACGTCTGAACAACTTTTTTTTAAAAAAATCCCTAAGCCGCGCGGTCACAATTTCAGCAAAAATCTGACGTTTTGCAATTCACTCACAAATGTTGCCAAACTTCTGCAAACGATCTTCTGAAAGCTTTTTTGGTGCAAACGGATGGGTTTTTATCATCGGAAACAGAATTAGCCCTCGACATCTGAACAACTTTTTTTTTTGAAAAAATCCCTAAGCCGCGCGGTCACAATTTCAGCAAAAATCTGACGTTTTGCAATTCACTCACAAATGTTGCCAAACTGTTGCAAACGATCCCCTGAAAGCTTTTTTGGTGGAAACAGATGGGTTTTTATCTTCGGAAACAGAATTAGCCCTCGACGTCTGAACAACTTTTTTTTCAAAAAATCCCTAAGCCGCGCGGTCACAATTTCAGCAAAAATCTGATGTTTTGCAATTCACTCACAAATGTTGCCAAACTGTTGCAAACGATCCCCTGAAAGCTTTTTTGGTGGAAACAGATGGGTTTTTATCTTCGGAAACAGAATTAGCCCTCAACGTCTGAACAACTTTTTTTTAAAAAAATCCCTAAGCCGCGCGGTCACAAATTCAGCAAAAATCTGACGTTTTGCAATTCACTCACAAATGTTGCCAAACTTCTGCAAACGATCTTCTGAAAGCTTTTTTGGTGGAAACGGATGGGTTTTTATCATCGGAAACAGAATTAGCCCTCAAAGTCTGAACAACCTTTTTTGAAAAAATCCCTAAGCCGCGCGGTCACAATTTCAGTAAAAATCTGACGTTTTGCAATTCACTCAAAAATGTTGCCAAACTGTTGCAAACGATCCCCTGAAAGCTTTTTTGGTGGAAACAGATGGGTTTTTATCTTCGGAAACAGAATTAGCCCTCGACGTCTGAACAACTTTTTTTTCAAAAAATCCCTAAGCCGCGCGGTCACAATTTCAGCAAAAATCTGATGTTTTGCAATTCACTCACAAATGTTGCCAAACTGTTGCAAACGATCCCCTGAAAGCTTTTTTGGTGGAAACAGATGGGTTTTTATCTTCGGAAACAGAATTAGCCCTCAACGTCTGAACAACTTTTTTTAAAAAAAATCCCTAAGCCGCGCGGTCACAAATTCAGCAAAAATCTGACGTTTTGCAATTCACTCACAAATGTTGCCAAACTTCTGCAAACGATCTTCTAAAAGCTTTTTTGGTGGAAACGGATGGGTTTTTATCATCAGAAACAGAATTAGCCCTCAAAGTCTGAACAACTTTTTTTGAAAAAATCCCTAAGCCGCGCGGTCACAATTTCAGCAAAAATCTGACGTTTTGCAATTCACTCACAAATGTTGCCAAACTGTTGCAAACGATCCCCTGAAAGCTTTTTTGGTGGAAACAGATGGGTTTTTATCTTCGGAAACAGAATTAGCCCTCGACGTCTGAACAACTTTTTTTTCAAAAAATCCCTAAGCCGCGCGGTCACAATTTCAGCAAAAATCTGACGTTTTGCAATTCACTCACAAATGTTGCCAAACTTCTGCAAACGATCTTCTGAAAGCTTTTTTGGTGCAAACGGATGGGTTTTTATCATCGGAAACAGAATTAGCCCTCGACATCTGAACAACTTTTTTTTTTGAAAAAATCCCTAAGCCGCGCGGTCACAATTTCAGCAAAAATCTGACGTTTTGCAATTCACTCACAAATGTTGCCAAACTTCTGCTAACGATATTCTGAACACTTTTTTGGTAGAAACGGATGGGTTTTTATCATCAGAAAAACAATTAGCCCTCGATGTCTGAACAACTTTTTTTTCAAAAAATCCCTAAGCCACGCGGTCACAAATTCAGCAAAAATCTGACGTTTTGCAATTCACTCACAAATGTTGCCAAACTTCTGCAAACGATCTCCTGAAAGCTTTTTTGGTGGAAACGGATGGGTTTTTATCATCGGAAACAGAATTAGCCCTCAAAGTCTGAACAACTTTTTTTGAAAAAATCCCTAAGCCGCGCGGTCACAATTTCAGTAAAAATCTGACGTTTTGCAATTCACTCAAAAATGTTGCCAAACTGTTTCAAACGATCCCCTGAAAGCTTTTTTGGTGGAAACGGATGGGTTTTTATCATCGGAAACAGAATTAGCCCTCAACGTCTGAACAACATTTTTCTGAAAAAATCCCTAAGCCGCGCGGTCACAAATTCAGTAAAAATCTGACGTTTTGCAATTCACTCACAAATGTTGCCAAACTTCTGCAAACAATCTTCTGAAAGCTTTTTTGGTGGAAACGGATGGGTTTTTATCATGGGAAACAGAATTAGCCCTCGACGTCTGAACAACTTTAAAAAAAAAAAAAATCCCTAAGCCGCGCGGTCACAAATTCAGCAAAAATCTGACGTTTTGCAATTCACTCACAAAGGTTGCCAAACTTCTGCTAACGATATTCTGAACACTTTTTTGGTAGAAACGGATGGGTTTTTATCATCAGAAAAACAATTAGCCCTCGATGTCTGAACAACATTTTTTTGAAAAAATCCCTAAGCCGCGCGGTCACAAATTCAGCAAAAATCTGACGTTTTGCAATTCACTCACAAATGTTGCCAAACTTCTGCAAACAATCTTCTGAAAGCTTTTTTGGTGGAAACGGATGGGTTTTTATCATCGGAAACAGAATTAGCCCTCGACGTCTGAACAACCTTTTTTTTCAAAAAAATCCCTAAGCCGCGCGGTCACAAATTCAGAAAAAATCCGACATTTTGCAATTCACTCAAAAATGGTCCCAAACTGTTGCAAACGATCCCCTGAAAGCTTTTTTGGTGGAAACAGATGGGTTTTTATCATCGGAAACAGAATTAGCCCTCGACGTCTGAACAACATTTTTTTCAAAAAAATCCCTAAGCCGCGCGGTCACAATTTCAGTAAAAATCTGACGTTTTGCAATTCACTCACAAATGTTGCCAAACGTCTGCAAATGATCTTCTGAAAGCTTTTTTGGTGGAAACGGATGGGTTTTTATCATTGAAAACAGAATTAGCCCTCGACGTCTGAACAACTTTTTTTTCAAAAAATCCCTAAGCCACGCGGTCACAAATTCAGCAAAAATCTGACGTTTTGCAATTCACTCACAAATGTTGCCAAACTTCTGCAAACGATCTCCTGAAAGCTTTTTTGGTGGAAACGGATGGGTTTTTATCATCGGAAACAGAATTAGCCCTCAAAGTCTGAACAACTTTTTTTGAAAAAATCCCTAAGCCGCGCGGTCACAATTTCAGTAAAAATCTGACGTTTTGCAATTCACTCAAAAATGTTGCCAAACTGTTTCAAACGATCCCCTGAAAGCTTTTTTGGTGGAAACGGATGGGTTTTTATCATCGGAAACAGAATTAGCCCTCAACGTCTGAACAACATTTTTCTGAAAAAATCCCTAAGCCGCGCGGTCACAAATTCAGTAAAAATCTGACGTTTTGCAATTCACTCACAAATGTTGCCAAACTTCTGCAAACAATCTTCTGAAAGCTTTTTTGGTGGAAACGGATGGGTTTTTATCATGGGAAACAGAATTAGCCCTCGACGTCTGAACAACTTTAAAAAAAAAAAAAATCCCTAAGCCGCGCGGTCACAAATTCAGCAAAAATCTGACGTTTTGCAATTCACTCACAAAGGTTGCCAAACTTCTGCTAACGATATTCTGAACACTTTTTTGGTAGAAACGGATGGGTTTTTATCATCAGAAAAACAATTAGCCCTCGATGTCTGAACAACATTTTTTTGAAAAAATCCCTAAGCCGCGCGGTCACAAATTCAGCAAAAATCTGACGTTTTGCAATTCACTCACAAATGTTGCCAAACTTCTGCAAACAATCTTCTGAAAGCTTTTTTGGTGGAAACGGATGGGTTTTTATCATCGGAAACAGAATTAGCCCTCGACGTCTGAACAACATTTTTTTGAAAAAATCCCTAAGCCGCGCGGTCACAAATTCAGAAAAAATCTGACGTTTTGCAATTCACTCACAAATGTTGCCAAACTTCTGCAAACAATCTTCTGAAAGCTTTTTTGGTGGAAACGGATGGGTTTTTATCATCGGAAACAGAATTAGCCCTCGACGTCTGAACAACTTTTTTTTCAAAAAATCCCTAAGCCGCGCGGTCACAAATTCAGCAAAAATCTGACGTTTTGCAATTCACTCACAAATGTTGCCAAACTTCTGCAAACGATCTTCTGAAAGCTTTTTTGGTGCAAACGGATGGGTTTTTATCATCGGAAACAGAATTAGCCCTCGACGTCTGAACAACATTTTTTTCAAAAAATCCCTAAGCCGCGCGGTCACAAATTCAGCAAAAATCTGACGTTTTGCAATTCACTCACAAATGTTGCCAAACTTCTGCAAACGATCTTCTGAAAGCTTTTTTGGTGCAAACGGATGGGTTTTTATCATCGGAAACAGAATTAGCCCTCGACATCTGAACAACTTTTTTTTTTGAAAAAATCACTAAGCCGCGCGGTCACAATTTCAGCAAAAATCTGACGTTTTGCAATTCACTCACAAATGTTGCCAAACTGTTGCAAACGATCCCCTGAAAGCTTTTTTGGTGGAAACAGATGGGTTTTTATCATCGGAAACAGAATTAGCCCTCGACGTCTGAACAACTTTTTTTTCAAAAAATCCCTAAGCCGCGCGGTCACAATTTCAGCAAAAATCTGACGTTTTGCAATTCACTCACAAATGTTGCCAAACTTCTGCAAACGATCTTCTGAAAGCTTTTTTGGTGGAAACGGATGGGTTTTTATCATCGGAAACAGAATTAGCCCTCAAAGTCTGAACAACCTTTTTTGAAAAAATCCCTAAGCCGCGCGGTCACAATTTCAGTAAAAATCTGACGTTTTGCAATTCACTCAAAAATGTTGCCAAACTGTTGCAAACGATCCCCTGAAAGCTTTTTTGGTGGAAACAGATGGGTTTTTATCTTCGGAAACAGAATTAGCCCTCGACGTCTGAACAACTTTTTTTTCAAAAAATCCCTAAGCCGCGCGGTCACAATTTCAGCAAAAATCTGATGTTTTGCAATTCACTCACAAATGTTGCCAAACTGTTGCAAACGATCCCCTGAAAGCTTTTTTGGTGGAAACAGATGGGTTTTTATCTTCGGAAACAGAATTAGCCCTCAACGTCTGAACAACTTTTTTTTAAAAAAATCCCTAAGCCGCGCGGTCACAAATTCAGCAAAAATCTGACGTTTTGCAATTCACTCACAAATGTTGCCAAACTTCTGCAAACGATCTTCTAAAAGCTTTTTTGGTGGAAACGGATGGGTTTTTATCATCAGAAACAGAATTAGCCCTCAAAGTCTGAACAACTTTTTTTGAAAAAATCCCTAAGCCGCGCGGTCACAATTTCAGCAAAAATCTGACGTTTTGCAATTCACTCACAAATGTTGCCAAACTGTTGCAAACGATCCCCTGAAAGCTTTTTTGGTGGAAACAGATGGGTTTTTATCTTCGGAAACAGAATTAGCCCTCGACGTCTGAACAACTTTTTTTTAAAAAAATCCCTAAGCCGCGCGGTCACAATTTCAGCAAAAATCTGACGTTTTGCAATTCACTCACAAATGTTGCCAAACTTCTGCAAACGATCTTCTGAAAGCTTTTTTGGTGCAAACGGATGGGTTTTTATCATCGGAAACAGAATTAGCCCTCGACATCTGAACAACTTTTTTTTTTGAAAAAATCCCTAAGCCGCGCGGTCACAATTTCAGCAAAAATCTGACGTTTTGCAATTCACTCACAAATGTTGCCAAACTGTTGCAAACGATCCCCTGAAAGCTTTTTTGGTGGAAACAGATGGGTTTTTATCTTCGGAAACAGAATTAGCCCTCGACGTCTGAACAACTTTTTTTTCAAAAAATCCCTAAGCCGCGCGGTCACAATTTCAGCAAAAATCTGATGTTTTGCAATTCACTCACAAATGTTGCCAAACTGTTGCAAACGATCCCCTGAAAGCTTTTTTGGTGGAAACAGATGGGTTTTTATCTTCGGAAACAGAATTAGCCCTCAACGTCTGAACAACTTTTTTTTAAAAAAATCCCTAAGCCGCGCGGTCACAAATTCAGCAAAAATCTGACGTTTTGCAATTCACTCACAAATGTTGCCAAACTTCTGCAAACGATCTTCTGAAAGCTTTTTTGGTGGAAACGGATGGGTTTTTATCATCGGAAACAGAATTAGCCCTCAAAGTCTGAACAACCTTTTTTGAAAAAATCCCTAAGCCGCGCGGTCACAATTTCAGTAAAAATCTGACGTTTTGCAATTCACTCAAAAATGTTGCCAAACTGTTGCAAACGATCCCCTGAAAGCTTTTTTGGTGGAAACAGATGGGTTTTTATCTTCGGAAACAGAATTAGCCCTCGACGTCTGAACAACTTTTTTTTCAAAAAATCCCTAAGCCGCGCGGTCACAATTTCAGCAAAAATCTGATGTTTTGCAATTCACTCACAAATGTTGCCAAACTGTTGCAAACGATCCCCTGAAAGCTTTTTTGGTGGAAACAGATGGGTTTTTATCTTCGGAAACAGAATTAGCCCTCAACGTCTGAACAACTTTTTTTAAAAAAAATCCCTAAGCCGCGCGGTCACAAATTCAGCAAAAATCTGACGTTTTGCAATTCACTCACAAATGTTGCCAAACTTCTGCAAACGATCTTCTAAAAGCTTTTTTGGTGGAAACGGATGGGTTTTTATCATCAGAAACAGAATTAGCCCTCAAAGTCTGAACAACTTTTTTTGAAAAAATCCCTAAGCCGCGCGGTCACAATTTCAGCAAAAATCTGACGTTTTGCAATTCACTCACAAATGTTGCCAAACTGTTGCAAACGATCCCCTGAAAGCTTTTTTGGTGGAAACAGATGGGTTTTTATCTTCGGAAACAGAATTAGCCCTCGACGTCTGAACAACTTTTTTTTCAAAAAATCCCTAAGCCGCGCGGTCACAATTTCAGCAAAAATCTGACGTTTTGCAATTCACTCACAAATGTTGCCAAACTTCTGCAAACGATCTTCTGAAAGCTTTTTTGGTGCAAACGGATGGGTTTTTATCATCGGAAACAGAATTAGCCCTCGACATCTGAACAACTTTTTTTTTTGAAAAAATCCCTAAGCCGCGCGGTCACAATTTCAGCAAAAATCTGACGTTTTGCAATTCACTCACAAATGTTGCCAAACTGTTGCAAACGATCCCCTGAAAGCTTTTTTGGTGGAAACAGATGGGTTTTTATCTTCGGAAACAGAATTAGCCCTCGACGTCTGAACAACTTTTTTTTCAAAAAATCCCTAAGCCGCGCGGTCACAATTTCAGCAAAAATCTGATGTTTTGCAATTCACTCACAAATGTTGCCAAACTGTTGCAAACGATCCCCTGAAAGCTTTTTTGGTGGAAACAGATGGGTTTTTATCTTCGGAAACAGAATTAGCCCTCAACGTCTGAACAACTTTTTTTTAAAAAAATCCCTAAGCCGCGCGGTCACAAATTCAGCAAAAATCTGACGTTTTGCAATTCACTCACAAATGTTGCCAAACTTCTGCAAACGATCTTCTAAAAGCTTTTTTGGTGGAAACGGATGGGTTTTTATCATCAGAAACAGAATTAGCCCTCAAAGTCTGAACAACTTTTTTTGAAAAAATCCCTAAGCCGCGCGGTCACAATTTCAGCAAAAATCTGACGTTTTGCAATTCACTCACAAATGTTGCCAAACTGTTGCAAACGATCCCCTGAAAGCTTTTTTGGTGGAAACAGATGGGTTTTTATCTTCGGAAACAGAATTAGCCCTCGACGTCTGAACAACTTTTTTTTCAAAAAATCCCTAAGCCGCGCGGTCACAATTTCAGCAAAAATCTGACGTTTTGCAATTCACTCACAAATGTTGCCAAACTTCTGCAAACGATCTTCTGAAAGCTTTTTTGGTGCAAACGGATGGGTTTTTATCATCGGAAACAGAATTAGCCCTCGACATCTGAACAACTTTTTTTTTTGAAAAAATCCCTAAGCCGCGCGGTCACAATTTCAGCAAAAATCTGACGTTTTGCAATTCACTCACAAATGTTGCCAAACTGTTGCAAACGATCCCCTGAAAGCTTTTTTGGTGGAAACAGATGGGTTTTTATCTTCGGAAACAGAATTAGCCCTCGATGTCTGAACAACTTTTTTTTCAAAAAATCCCTAAGCCGCGCGGTCACAAATTCAGAAAAAATCTGACGTTTTGCAATTCACTCACAAATGTTGCCAAACTTCTGCAAACGATCTTCTGAAAGCTTTTTTGGTGGAAACACATGGGTTTTTATCATCGGAAACAGAATTAGCCCTCGACGTCTGAACAACTTTTTTTTCAAAAAATCCCTAAGCCGCGCGGTCACAATTTCAGCAAAAATCTGACGTTTTGCAATTCACTCACAAATGTTGCCAAACTTCTGCAAACGATCTTCTGAAAGCTTTTTTGGTGGAAACGGATGGGTTTTTATCATCGGAAACAGAATTAGCCCTCAAAGTCTGAACAACTTTTTTTGAAAAAATCCCTAAGCCGCGCGGTCACAATTTCAGTAAAAATCTGACGTTTTGCAATTCACTCAAAAATGTTGCCAAACTGTTGCAAACGATCCCCTGAAAGCTTTTTTGGTGGAAACGGATGGGTTTTTATCATCGGAAACAGAATTAGCCCTCAACGTCTGAACAACATTTTTTTGAAAAAATCCCTAAGCCGCGCGGTCACAAATTCAGCAAAAATCTGACGTTTTGCAATTCAATCACAAATGTTGCCAAACTTCTGCAAACAATCTTCTGAAAGCTTTTTTGGTGGAAACGGATGGGTTTTTATCATCGGAAACAGAATTAGCCCTCGACGTCTGAACAACTTTTTTTTCAAAAAATCCCTAAGCCGCGCGGTAACAAATTCAGCAAAAATCTGACGTTTTGCAATTCACTCACAAATGTTGCCAAACTTCTGCAAACGATCTTCTGAAAGCTTTTTTGGTGCAAACGGATGGGTTTTTATCATCGGAAAAAGAATTAGCCCTCGACATCTGAACAACTTTTGTTTTTTGAATAAATCCCTAAGCCGCGCGGTCACAATTTCAGCAAAAATCTGACGTTTTGCAATTCACTCACAAATGTTGCCAAACTTCTGCAAACAATCTTCTGAAAGCTTTTTTGGTGGAAACGGATGGGTTTTTATCATCGGAAACAGAATTAGCCCTCGAGGTCTGAACAACTTTTTTAAAAAAAAAAATCCCTAAGCCGCGCGGTCACAAATTCAGTAAAAATCTGACGTTTTGCAATTCACTCACAAATGTTGCCAAACTTCTGCAAACAATCTTCTGAAAGCTTTTTTGGTGGAAACGGATGGGTTTTTATCATGGGAAACAGAATTAGCCCTCGACGTCTGAACAACTTTAAAAAAAAAAAAAATCCCTAAGCCGCGCGGTCACAAATTCAGCAAAAATCTGACGTTTTGCAATTCACTCACAAAGGTTGCCAAACTTCTGCTAACGATATTCTGAACACTTTTTTGGTAGAAACGGATGGGTTTTTATCATCGGAAACAGAATTAGCCCTCGACATCTGAACAACTTTTTTTTTTGAAAAAATCCCTAAGCCGCGCGGTCACAATTTCAGCAAAAATCTGACGTTTTGCAATTCACTCACAAATGTTGCCAAACTGTTGCAAACGATCCCCTGAAAGCTTTTTTGGTGGAAACAGATGGGTTTTTATCTTCGGAAACAGAATTAGCCCTCAACGTCTGAACAACTTTTTTTAAAAAAAAAATCCCTAAGCCGCGCGGTCACAATTTCAGCAAAAATATGACGTTTTCCAATTCACTCACAAATGTTGCCAAACTTCTGCAAACGATCTTCTGAAAGCTTTTTTGGTGGAAACGGATGGGTTTTTATCATCGGAAACAGAATTAGCCCTCGACGTCTGAACAACTTTTTTAAAAAAAAAAATCCCTAAGCCGCGCGGTCACAATTTCAGCAAAAATATGACGTTTTGCAATTCACTCACAAATGTTGCCAAACTTCTGCAAACGATCTTCTGAAAGCTTTTTTGGTGGAAACGGATGGGTTTTTATCATCGGAAACAGAATTAGCCCTCGACGTCTGAACAACTTTTTTTAAAAAAAAAATCCCTAAGCCGCGCGGTCACAAATTCAGAAAAAATCTGACGTTTTGCAATTCACTCACAAATGTTGCCAAACCTCTGCAAACAATCTTCTGAAAGCTTTTTTGGTGGAAACAGATGGGTTTTTATCATCGGAAACAGAATTAGCCCTCGACATCTGAACAACTTTTTTTTTTGAAAAAATCCCTAAGCCGCGCGGTCACAAATTCAGAAAAAATCTGACGTTTTGCAATTCACTCACAAATGTTGCCAAACTTCTGCAAACAATCTTCTGAAAGCTTTTTTGGTGGAAACGGATGGGTTTTTATCATCGGAAACAGAATTAGCCCTCGACGTCTGAACAACCTTTTTTTTCAAAAAAATCCCTAAGCCGCGCGGTCACAAATTCAGAAAAAATCCGACATTTTGCAATTCACTCAAAAATGGTCCCAAACTGTTGCAAACGATCCCCTGAAAGCTTTTTTGGTGGAAACAGATGGGTTTTTATCATCGGAAACAGAATTAGCCCTCGACGTCTGAACAACATTTTTTTCAAAAAAATCCCTAAGCCGCGCGGTCACAAATTCAGCAAAAATCTGACGTTTTGCAATTCACTCACAAATGTTGCCAAACGTCTGCAAATGATCTTCTGAAAGCTTTTTTGGTGGAAACGGATGGGTTTTTATCATTGAAAACAGAATTAGCCCTCGACGTCTGAACAACTTTTTTTTCAAAAAATCCCTAAGCCACGCGGTCACAAATTCAGCAAAAATCTGACGTTTTGCAATTCACTCACAAATGTTGCCAAACTTCTGCAAACGATCTCCTGAAAGCTTTTTTGGTGGAAACGGATGGGTTTTTATCATCGGAAACAGAATTAGCCCTCAAAGTCTGAACAACTTTTTTTGAAAAAATCCCTAAGCCGCGCGGTCACAATTTCAGTAAAAATCTGACGTTTTGCAATTCACTCAAAAATGTTGCCAAACTGTTTCAAACGATCCCCTGAAAGCTTTTTTGGTGGAAACGGATGGGTTTTTATCATCGGAAACAGAATTAGCCCTCAACGTCTGAACAACATTTTTCTGAAAAAATCCCTAAGCCGCGCGGTCACAAATTCAGTAAAAATCTGACGTTTTGCAATTCACTCACAAATGTTGCCAAACTTCTGCAAACAATCTTCTGAAAGCTTTTTTGGTGGAAACGGATGGGTTTTTATCATGGGAAACAGAATTAGCCCTCGACGTCTGAACAACTTTTAAAAAAAAAAAAATCCCTAAGCCGCGCGGTCACAAATTCAGCAAAAATCTGACGTTTTGCAATTCACTCACAAAGGTTGCCAAACTTCTGCTAACGATATTCTGAACACTTTTTTGGTAGAAACGGATGGGTTTTTATCATCAGAAAAACAATTAGCCCTCGATGTCTGAACAACATTTTTTTGAAAAAATCCCTAAGCCGCGCGGTCACAAATTCAGCAAAAATCTGTTGTTTTGCAATTCACTCACAAATGTTGCCAAACTTCTGCAAACGATCTTCTGAAAGCTTTTTTGGTGGAAACGGATGGGTTTTTATCATCGGAAACAGAATTAGCCCTCGACATCTGAACAACTTTTTTTTTTGAAAAAATCCCTAAGGCGCGCGGTCACAATTTCAGCAAAAATCTGACGTTTTGCAATTCACTCACAAATGTTGCCAAACTGTTGCAAACGATCCCCTGAAAGCTTTTTTGGTGGAAACGGATGGGTTTTTATCATTGAAAACAGAATTAGCCCTCGACGTCTGAACAACTTTTTTTTCAAAAAATCCCTAAGCCACGCGGTCACAAATTCAGCAAAAATCTGACGTTTTGCAATTCACTCACAAATGTTGCCAAACTTCTGCAAACGATCTCCTGAAAGCTTTTTTGGTGGAAACGGATGGGTTTTTATCATCGGAAACAGAATTAGCCCTCAAAGTCTGAACAACTTTTTTTGAAAAAATCCCTAAGCCGCGCGGTCACAATTTCAGTAAAAATCTGACGTTTTGCAATTCACTCAAAAATGTTGCCAAACTGTTTCAAACGATCCCCTGAAAGCTTTTTTGGTGGAAACGGATGGGTTTTTATCATCGGAAACAGAATTAGCCCTCAACGTCTGAACAACATTTTTCTGAAAAAATCCCTAAGCCGCGCGGTCACAAATTCAGTAAAAATCTGACGTTTTGCAATTCACTCACAAATGTTGCCAAACTTCTGCAAACAATCTTCTGAAAGCTTTTTTGGTGGAAACGGATGGGTTTTTATCATGGGAAACAGAATTAGCCCTCGACGTCTGAACAACTTTAAAAAAAAAAAAAATCCCTAAGCCGCGCGGTCACAAATTCAGCAAAAATCTGACGTTTTGCAATTCACTCACAAAGGTTGCCAAACTTCTGCTAACGATATTCTGAACACTTTTTTGGTAGAAACGGATGGGTTTTTATCATCAGAAAAACAATTAGCCCTCGATGTCTGAACAACATTTTTTTGAAAAAATCCCTAAGCCGCGCGGTCACAAATTCAGCAAAAATCTGTTGTTTTGCAATTCACTCACAAATGTTGCCAAACTTCTGCAAACGATCTTCTGAAAGCTTTTTTGGTGGAAACGGATGGGTTTTTATCATCGGAAACAGAATTAGCCCTCGACATCTGAACAACTTTTTTTTTTGAAAAAATCCCTAAGGCGCGCGGTCACAATTTCAGCAAAAATCTGACGTTTTGCAATTCACTCACAAATGTTGCCAAACTGTTGCAAACGATCCCCTGAAAGCTTTTTTGGTGGAAACGGATGGGTTTTTATCATTGAAAACAGAATTAGCCCTCGACGTCTGAACAACTTTTTTTTCAAAAAATCCCTAAGCCACGCGGTCACAAATTCAGCAAAAATCTGAAGTTTTGCAATTCACTCACAAATGTTGCCAAACTTCTGCAAACGATCTCCTGAAAGCTTTTTTGGTGGAAACGGATGGGTTTTTATCATCGGAAACAGAATTAGCCCTCAAAGTCTGAACAACTTTTTTTGAAAAAATCCCTAAGCCGCGCGGTCACAATTTCAGCAAAAATCTGACGTTTTGCAATTCACTCACAAATGTTGCCAAACTGTTGCAAACGATCCCCTGAAAGCTTTTTTGGTGGAAACAGATGGGTTTTTATCTTCGGAAACAGAATTAGCCCTCGACGTCTGAACAACTTTTTTTTCAAAAAATCCCTAAGCCGCGCGGTCACAAATTCAGAAAAAATCTGACGTTTTGCAATTCACTCACAAATGTTGCCAAACTTCTGCAAACGATCTTCTGAAAGCTTTTTTGGTGGAAACACATGGGTTTTTATCATCGGAAACAGAATTAGCCCTCGACGTCTGAACAACTTTTTTTTCAAAAAATCCCTAAGCCGCGCGGTCACAATTTCAGCAAAAATCTGACGTTTTGCAATTCACTCACAAATGTTGCCAAACTTCTGCAAACGATCTTCTGAAAGCTTTTTTGGTGGAAACGGATGGGTTTTTATCATCGGAAACAGAATTAGCCCTCAAAGTCTGAACAACTTTTTTTGAAAAAATCCCTAAGCCGCGCGGTCACAATTTCAGTAAAAATCTGACGTTTTGCAATTCACTCAAAAATGTTGCCAAACTGTTGCAAACGATCCCCTGAAAGCTTTTTTGGTGGAAACGGATGGGTTTTTATCATCGGAAACAGAATTAGCCCTCAACGTCTGAACAACATTTTTTTGAAAAAATCCCTAAGCCGCGCGGTCACAAATTCAGCAAAAATCTGACGTTTTGCAATTCAATCACAAATGTTGCCAAACTTCTGCAAACAATCTTCTGAAAGCTTTTTTGGTGGAAACGGATGGGTTTTTATCATCGGAAACAGAATTAGCCCTCGACGTCTGAACAACTTTTTTTTCAAAAAATCCCTAAGCCGCGCGGTAACAAATTCAGCAAAAATCTGACGTTTTGCAATTCACTCACAAATGTTGCCAAACTTCTGCAAACGATCTTCTGAAAGCTTTTTTGGTGCAAACAGATGGGTTTTTATCATCGGAAAAAGAATTAGCCCTCGACATCTGAACAACTTTTGTTTTTTGAATAAATCCCTAAGCCGCGCAGTCACAATTTCAGCAAAAATCTGACGTTTTGCAATTCACTCACAAATGTTGCCAAACTTCTGCAAACAATCTTCTGAAAGCTTTTTTGGTGGAAACGGATGGGTTTTTATCATCGGAAACAGAATTAGCCCTCGAGGTCTGAACAACTTTTTTAAAAAAAAAAATCCCTAAGCCGCGCGGTCACAAATTCAGTAAAAATCTGACGTTTTGCAATTCACTCACAAATGTTGCCAAACTTCTGCAAACAATCTTCTGAAAGCTTTTTTGGTGGAAACGGATGGGTTTTTATCATGGGAAACAGAATTAGCCCTCGACGTCTGAACAACTTTAAAAAAAAAAAAAATCCCTAAGCCGCGCGGTCACAAATTCAGCAAAAATCTGACGTTTTGCAATTCACTCACAAAGGTTGCCAAACTTCTGCTAACGATATTCTGAACACTTTTTTGGTAGAAACGGATGGGTTTTTATCATCGGAAACAGAATTAGCCCTCGACATCTGAACAACTTTTTTTTTTGAAAAAATCCCTAAGCCGCGCGGTCACAATTTCAGCAAAAATCTGACGTTTTGCAATTCACTCACAAATGTTGCCAAACTGTTGCAAACGATCCCCTAAAAGCTTTTTTGGTGGAAACAGATGGGTTTTTATCTTCGGAAACAGAATTAGCCCTCAACGTCTGAACAACTTTTTTTAAAAAAAAAATCCCTAAGCCGCGCGGTCACAATTTCAGCAAAAATATGACGTTTTGCAATTCACTCACAAATGTTGCCAAACTTCTGCAAACGATCTTCTGAAAGCTTTTTTGGTGGAAACGGATGGGTTTTTATCATCGGAAACAGAATTAGCCCTCGACGTCTGAACAACTTTTTTTAAAAAAAAAATCCCTAAGCCGCGCGGTCACAATTTCAGCAAAAATATGACGTTTTGCAATTCACTCACAAATGTTGCCAAACTTCTGCAAACGATCTTCTGAAAGCTTTTTTGGTGGAAACGGATGGGCTTTTATCATCGGAAACAGAATTAGCCCTCGACGTCTCAACAACTTTTTTTAAAAAAAAAAATCCCTAAGCCGCGCGGTCACAAATTCAGAAAAAATCTGACGTTTTGCAATTCACTCACAAATGTTGCCAAACCTCTGCAAACAATCTTCTGAAAGCTTTTTTGGTGGAAACAGATGGGTTTTTATCATCGGAAACAGAATTAGCCCTCGACATCTGAACAACTTTTTTTTTTGAAAAAATCCCTAAGCCGCGCGGTCACAAATTCAGAAAAAATCTGACGTTTTGCAATTCACTCACAAATGTTGCCAAACTTCTGCAAACAATCTTCTGAAAGCTTTTTTGGTGGAAACGGATGGGTTTTTATCATCGGAAACAGAATTAGCCCTCGACGTCTGAACAACCTTTTTTTTCAAAAAAATCCCTAAGCCGCGCGGTCACAAATTCAGAAAAAATCCGACATTTTGCAATTCACTCAAAAATGGTCCCAAACTGTTGCAAACGATCCCCTGAAAGCTTTTTTGGTGGAAACAGATGGGTTTTTATCATCGGAAACAGAATTAGCCCTCGACGTCTGAACAACATTTTTTTCAAAAAAATCCCTAAGCCGCGCGGTCACAAATTCAGCAAAAATCTGACGTTTTGCAATTCACTCACAAATGTTGCCAAACGTCTGCAAATGATCTTCTGAAAGCTTTTTTGGTGGAAACGGATGGGTTTTTATCATTGAAAACAGAATTAGCCCTCGACGTCTGAACAACTTTTTTTTCAAAAAATCCCTAAGCCACGCGGTCACAAATTCAGCAAAAATCTGACGTTTTGCAATTCACTCACAAATGTTGCCAAACTTCTGCAAACGATCTCCTGAAAGCTTTTTTGGTGGAAACGGATGGGTTTTTATCATCGGAAACAGAATTAGCCCTCAAAGTCTGAACAACTTTTTTTGAAAAAATCCCTAAGCCGCGCGGTCACAATTTCAGTAAAAATCTGACGTTTTGCAATTCACTCAAAAATGTTGCCAAACTGTTTCAAACGATCCCCTGAAAGCTTTTTTGGTGGAAACGGATGGGTTTTTATCATCGGAAACAGAATTAGCCCTCAACGTCTGAACAACATTTTTCTGAAAAAATCCCTAAGCCGCGCGGTCACAAATTCAGTAAAAATCTGACGTTTTGCAATTCACTCACAAATGTTGCCAAACTTCTGCAAACAATCTTCTGAAAGCTTTTTTGGTGGAAACGGATGGGTTTTTATCATGGGAAACAGAATTAGCCCTCGACGTCTGAACAACTTTAAAAAAAAAAAAAATCCCTAAGCCGCGCGGTCACAAATTCAGCAAAAATCTGACGTTTTGCAATTCACTCACAAAGGTTGCCAAACTTCTGCTAACGATATTCTGAACACTTTTTTGGTAGAAACGGATGGGTTTTTATCATCAGAAAAACAATTAGCCCTCGATGTCTGAACAACATTTTTTTGAAAAAATCCCTAAGCCGCGCGGTCACAAATTCAGCAAAAATCTGTTGTTTTGCAATTCACTCACAAATGTTGCCAAACTTCTGCAAACGATCTTCTGAAAGCTTTTTTGGTGGAAACGGATGGGTTTTTATCATCGGAAACAGAATTAGCCCTCGACATCTGAACAACTTTTTTTTTTGAAAAAATCCCTAAGGCGCGCGGTCACAATTTCAGCAAAAATCTGACGTTTTGCAATTCACTCACAAATGTTGCCAAACTGTTGCAAACGATCCCCTGAAAGCTTTTTTGGTGGAAACGGATGGGTTTTTATCATTGAAAACAGAATTAGCCCTCGACGTCTGAACAACTTTTTTTTCAAAAAATCCCTGAGCCACGCGGTCACAAATTCAGCAAAAATCTGACGTTTTGCAATTCACTCACAAATGTTGCCAAACTTCTGCAAACGATCTCCTGAAAGCTTTTTTGGTGGAAACGGATGGGTTTTTATCATCGGAAACAGAATTAGCCCTCAAAGTCTGAACAACTTTTTTTGAAAAAATCCCTAAGCCGCGCGGTCACAATTTCAGTAAAAATCTGACGTTTTGCAATTCACTCAAAAATGTTGCCAAACTGTTTCAAACGATCCCCTGAAAGCTTTTTTGGTGGAAACGGATGGGTTTTTATCATCGGAAACAGAATTAGCCCTCAACGTCTGAACAACATTTTTCTGAAAAAATCCCTAAGCCGCGCGGTCACAAATTCAGTAAAAATCTGACGTTTTGCAATTCACTCACAAATGTTGCCAAACTTCTGCAAACAATCTTCTGAAAGCTTTTTTGGTGGAAACGGATGGGTTTTTATCATGGGAAACAGAATTAGCCCTCGACGTCTGAACAACTTTAAAAAAAAAAAAAATCCCTAAGCCGCGCGGTCACAAATTCAGCAAAAATCTGACGTTTTGCAATTCACTCACAAAGGTTGCCAAACTTCTGCTAACGATATTCTGAACACTTTTTTGGTAGAAACGGATGGGTTTTTATCATCAGAAAAACAATTAGCCCTCGATGTCTGAACAACATTTTTTTGAAAAAATCCCTAAGCCGCGCGGTCACAAATTCAGCAAAAATCTGTTGTTTTGCAATTCACTCACAAATGTTGCCAAACTTCTGCAAACGATCTTCTGAAAGCTTTTTTGGTGGAAACGGATGGGTTTTTATCATCGGAAACAGAATTAGCCCTCGACATCTGAACAACTTTTTTTTTTGAAAAAATCCCTAAGGCGCGCGGTCACAATTTCAGCAAAAATCTGACGTTTTGCAATTCACTCACAAATGTTGCCAAACTGTTGCAAACGATCCCCTGAAAGCTTTTTTGGTGGAAACAGATGGGTTTTTATCTTCGGAAACAGAATTAGCCCTCAACGTCTGAACAACTTTTTTTAAAAAAAAAATCCCTAAGCCGCGCGGTCACAATTTCAGCAAAAATATGACGTTTTGCAATTCACTCACAAATGTTGCCAAACTTCTGCAAACGATCTTCTGAAAGCTTTTTTGGTGGAAACGGATGGGTTTTTATCATCGAAAACAGAATTAGCCCTCGACGTCTGAACAACTTTTTTTTCAAAAAATCCCTAAGCCGCGCGGTCACAAATTCAGCAAAAATCTGACGTTTTGCAATTCAATCACAAATGTTGCCAAACTTCTGCAAACGATCTTCTGAAAGCTTTTTTGGTGGAAACGGATGGGTTTTTATCATCGGAAACAGAATTAGCCCTCGACGTCTATACAACTTTTTTTTCAAAAAATCCCTAAGCCGCGCGGTCACAAATTCAGAAAAAATCTGACGTTTTGCAATTCACTCACAAATGTTGCCAAACTTCTGCAAACGATCTTCTGAAAGCTTTTTTGGTGCAAACGGATGGGTTTTTATCATCGGAAACAGAATTAGCCCTCGACATCTGAACAACTTTTTTTTTTGAAAAAATCACTAAGCCGTGCGGTCACAATTTCAGCAAAAATCTGACGTTTTGCAATTCACTCACAAATGTTGCCAAACTGTTGCAAACGATCCCCTGAAAGCTTTTTTGTTGGAAACAGATGGGTTTTTATCATCGGAAACAGAATTAGCCCTCGACGTCTGAACAACTTTTTTTTCAAAAAATCCCTAAGCCGCGCGGTCACAATTTCAGCAAAAATCTGAAGTTTTGCAATTCACTCTCAAATGTTGCCAAACTTCTGCAAACGATCTTCTGAAAGCTTTTTTGGTGGAAACGGATGGGTTTTTATCATCGGAAACAGAATTAGCCCTCAAAGTCTGAACAACCTTTTTTGAAAAAATCCCTAAGCCGCGCGGTCACAATTTCAGTAAAAATCTGACGTTTTGCAATTCACTCACAAATGTTGCCAAACTGTTGCAAACGATCCCCTGAAAGCTTTTTTGGTGGAAACGGATGGGTTTTTATCATCGGAAACAGAATTAGCCCTCAACGTCTGAACAACATTTTTTTGAAAAAATCCCTAAGCCGCGCGGTCACAAATTCAGAAAAAATCTGACGTTTTGCAATTCACTCACAAATGTTGCCAAACTTCTGCAAACAATCTTCTGAAAGCTTTTTTGGTGGAAACGGATGGGTTTTTATCATCGGAAACAGAATTAGCCCTCGACGTCTGAACAACTTTTTTTTCAAAAAATCCCTAAGCCGCGCGGTAACAAATTCAGCAAAAATCTGACGTTTTGCAATTCACTCACAAATGTTGCCAAACTTCTGCAAACGATCTTCTGAAAGCTTTTTTGGTGGAAACGGATGGGTTTTTATCATCGGAAACAGAATTAGCCCTCGACATCTGAACAACTTTTTTTTTTAAAAAAATCCCTAAGCCGCGCGGTCACAATTTCAGCAAAAATCTGACGTTTTGCAATTCACTCACAAATGTTGCCAAACTGTTGCAAACGATCCCCTGAAAGCTTTTTTGGTGGAAACAGATGGGTTTTTATCTTCGGAAACAGAATTAGCCCTCGACGTCTGAACAACTTTTTTTTCAAAAAATCCCTAAGCCGCGCGGTCACAAATTCAGCAAAAATCTGATGTTTTGCAATTCACTCACAAATGTTGCCAAACTTCTGCAAACGATCTTCTGAAAGCTTTTTTGGTGGAAACGGATGGGTTTTTATCATCGGAAACAGAATTAGCCCTCAAAGTCTGAACAACCTTTTTTTAAAAAATCCCTAAGCCGCGCGGTCACAATTTCAGTAAAAATCTGACGTTTTGCAATTCACTCAAAAATGTTGCCAAACTGTTGCAAACGATCCCCTGAAAGCTTTTTTCGTGGAAACGGATGGGTTTTTATCATCGGAAACAGAATTAGCCCTCAACGTCTGAACAACATTTTTTTGAAAAAATCCCTAAGCCGCGCGGTCACAAATTCAGAAAAAATCTGACGTTTTGCAATTCAATCACAAATGTTGCCAAACTTCTGCAAACAATCTTCCGAAAGCTTTTTTGGTGGAAACGGATGGGTTTTTATCATCGGAAACAGAATTAGCCCTCGACGTCTGAACAACTTTTTTTTCAAAAAATCCCTAAGCCGCGCGGTAACAAATTCAGCAAAAATCTGACGTTTTGCAATTCACTCACAAATGTTGCCAAACTTCTGCAAACGATCTTCTGAAAGCTTTTTTGGTGCAAACGGATGGGTTTTTATCATCGGAAACAGAATTAGCCCTCGACATCTGAACAACTTTTTTTTTTGAAAAAATCCCTAAGCCGCGCGGTCACAATTTCAGCAAAAATCTGACGTTTTGCAATTCACTCACAAATGTTGCCAAACTGTTGCAAACGATCCCCTGAAAGCTTTTTTGGTGGAAACAGATGGGTTTTTATCTTCGGAAACAGAATTAGCCCTCGACGTCTGAACAACTTTTTTTTCAAAAAATCCCTAAGCCGCGCGGTCACAATTTCAGCAAAAATCTGATGTTTTGCAATTCACTCACAAATGTTGCCAAACTTCTGCAAACGATCTTCTGAAAGCTTTTTTGGTGGAAACGGATGGGTTTTTATCATCGGAAACAGAATTAGCCCTCGACGTCTGAACAACTTTTTTTTCAAAAAATCCCTAAGCCGCGCGGTCACAAATTCAGCAAAAATCTGATGTTTTGCAATTCACTCACAAATGTTGCCAAACTTCTGCAAACGATCTTCTGAAAGCTTTTTTGGTGGAAACGGATGGGTTTTTATCATCGGAAACAGAATTAGCCCTCAAAGTCTGAACAACCTTTTTTTAAAAAATCCCTAAGCCGCGCGGTCACAATTTCAGTAAAAATCTGACGTTTTGCAATTCACTCAAAAATGTTGCCAAACTGTTGCAAACGATCCCCTGAAAGCTTTTTTCGTGGAAACGGATGGGTTTTTATCATCGGAAACAGAATTAGCCCTCAACGTCTGAACAACATTTTTTTGAAAAAATCCCTAAGCCGCGCGGTCACAAATTCAGAAAAAATCTGACGTTTTGCAATTCAATCACAAATGTTGCCAAACTTCTGCAAACA
Organism: Podarcis gaigeae; assembly: GCF_964106915.1. Taxonomy (NCBI): domain Eukaryota; kingdom Metazoa; phylum Chordata; class Lepidosauria; order Squamata; family Lacertidae; genus Podarcis; species Podarcis gaigeae. The sequence goes on along the minus strand of NC_139677.1, from coordinate 11,604,590 downwards.
ATCTTCCGAAAGCTTTTTTGGTGGAAACGGATGGGTTTTTATCATCGGAAACAGAATTAGCCCTCGACGTCTGAACAACTTTTTTTTCAAAAAATCCCTAAGCCGCGCGGTAACAAATTCAGCAAAAATCTGACGTTTTGCAATTCACTCACAAATGTTGCCAAACTTCTGCAAACGATCTTCTGAAAGCTTTTTTGGTGCAAACGGATGGGTTTTTATCATCGGAAACAGAATTAGCCCTCGACATCTGAACAACTTTTTTTTTTGAAAAAATCCCTAAGCCGCGCGGTCACAATTTCAGCAAAAATCTGACGTTTTGCAATTCACTCACAAATGTTGCCAAACTGTTGCAAACGATCCCCTGAAAGCTTTTTTGGTGGAAACAGATGGGTTTTTATCTTCGGAAACAGAATTAGCCCTCGACGTCTGAACAACTTTTTTTTCAAAAAATCCCTAAGCCGCGCGGTCACAATTTCAGCAAAAATCTGATGTTTTGCAATTCACTCACAAATGTTGCCAAACTTCTGCAAACGATCTTCTGAAAGCTTTTTTGGTGGAAACGGATGGGTTTTTATCATCGGAAACAGAATTAGCCCTCGACGTCTGATCAACTTTTTTTGAAAAAATCCCTAAGCCGCGCGGTCACAATTTCAGTAAAAATCTGACGTTTTGCAATTCACTCAAAAATGTTGCCAAACTGTTGCAAACGATCCCCTGAAAGCTTTTTTGGTGGAAACGGATGGGTTTTTATCAGCGGAAACAGAATTAGCCCTCAACGTCTGAACAACATTTTTTTGAAAAAATCCCTAAGCCGCGCGGTCACAAATTCAGAAAAAATCTGACGTTTTGCAATTCACTCACAAATGTTGCCAAACTTCTGCAAACAATCTTCTGAAAGCTTTTTTGGTGGAAACGGATGGGTTTTTATCATCGGAAACAGAATTAGCCCTCGACGTCTGAACAACATTTTTTTGAAAAAATCCCTAAGCCGCGCGGTCACAAATTCAGAAAAAATCTGACGTTTTGCAATTCACTCACAAATGTTGCCAAACTTCTGCAAACAATCTTCTGAAAGCTTTTTTGGTGGAAACGGATGGGTTTTTATCATCGGAAACAGAATTAGCCCTCGACGTCTGAACAACTTTTTTTTCAAAAAATCCCTAAGCCGCGCGGTCACAAATTCAGCAAAAATCTGACGTTTTGCAATTCACTCACAAATGTTGCCAAACTTCTGCAAACGATCTTCTGAAAGCTTTTTTGGTGCAAACGGATGGTTTTTATCATCGGAAACAGAATTAGCCCTCGACATCTGAACAACTTTTTTTTTTGAAAAAATCCCTAAGCCGCGCGGTCACAAATTCAGAAAAAATCTGACGTTTTGCAATTCACTCACAAATGTTGCCAAACTTCTGCAAACAATCTTCTGAAAGCTTTTTTGGTGGAAACGGATGGGTTTTTATCATCGGAAACAGAATTAGCCCTCGACGTCTGAACAACTTTTTTTTCAAAAAAATCCCTAAGCCGCGCGGTCACAAATTCAGAAAAAATCTGACATTTTGCAATTCACTCAAAAATGGTCCCAAACTGTTGCAAACGATCCCCTGAAAGCTTTTTTGGTGGAAACAGATGGGTTTTTATCATGGGAAACAGAATTAGCCCTCGACGTCTGAACAACATTTTTTTGAAAAAATCCCTAAGCCGCGCGGTCACAAATTCAGCAAAAATCTGACGTTTTGCAATTCACTCACAAATGTTGCCAAACTTCTGCAAATGATCTTCTGAAAGCTTTTTTGGTGGAAATGGATGGGTTTTTATCATCGAAAACAGAATTAGCCCTCGACGTCTGAACAACTTTTTTTTCAAAAAATCCCTAAGCCGCGCGGTCACAAATTCAGCAAAAATCTGACGTTTTACAATTCAATCACAAATGTTGCCAAACTTCTGCAAACGATCTTCTGAAAGCTTTTTTGGTGGAAACGGATGGGTTTTTATCATCGGAAACAGAATTAGCCCTCGACGTCTGAACAACTTTTTTTTCAAAAAATCCCTAAGCCGCGCGGTCACAAATTCAGCAAAAATCTGACGTTTTGCAATTCACTCACAAATGTTGCCAAACTTCTGCAAACGATCTTCTGAAAGCTTTTTTGGTGCAAACGGATGGGTTTTTATCATCGGAAACAGAATTAGCCCTCGACATCTGAACAACTTTTTTTTTTGAAAAAATCACTAAGCCGCGCGGTCACAATTTCAGCAAAAATCTGACGTTTTGCAATTCACTCACAAATGTTGCCAAACTGTTGCAAACGATCCCCTGAAAGCTTTTTTGGTGGAAACAGATGGGTTTTTATCATCGGAAACAGAATTAGCCCTCGACGTCTGAACAACTTTTTTTTCAAAAAAATCCCTAAGCCGCGCGGTCACAATTTCAGCAAAAATCTGACGTTTTGCAATTCACTCACAAATGTTGCCAAACTTCTGCAAACGATCTTCTGAAAGCTTTTTTGGTGGAAACGGATGGGTTTTTTATCATCGAAAACAGAATTAGCCCTCAAAGTCTGAACAACTTTTTTTGAAAAAATCCCTAAGCCGCGCGGTCACAATTTCAGCAAAAATCTGATGTTTTGCAATTCACTCACAAATGTTGCCAAACTTCTGCAAACGATCTTCTGAAAGCTTTTTTGGTGGAAACGGATGGGTTTTTATCATCGGAAACAGAATTAGCCCTCGACGTCTGAACAACTTTTTTTGAAAAAATCCCTAAGCCGCGCGGTCACAATTTCAGTAAAAATCTGACGTTTTGCAATTCACTCAAAAATGTTGCCAAACTGTTGCAAACGATCCCCTGAAAGCTTTTTTGGTGGAAACGGATGGGTTTTTATCAGCGGAAACAGAATTAGCCCTCAACGTCTGAACAACATTTTTTTGAAAAAATCCCTAAGCCGCGCGGTCACAAATTCAGAAAAAATCTGACGTTTTGCAATTCACTCACAAATGTTGCCAAACTTCTGCAAACAATCTTCTGAAAGCTTTTTTGGTGGAAACGGATGGGTTTTTATCATCGGAAACAGAATTAGCCCTCGACGTCTGAACAACATTTTTTTGAAAAAATCCCTAAGCCGCGCGGTCACAAATTCAGAAAAAATCTGACGTTTTGCAATTCACTCACAAATGTTGCCAAACTTCTGCAAACAATCTTCTGAAAGCTTTTTTGGTGGAAACGGATGGGTTTTTATCATCGGAAACAGAATTAGCCCTCGACGTCTGAACAACTTTTTTTTCAAAAAATCCCTAAGCCGCGCGGTCACAAATTCAGCAAAAATCTGACGTTTTGCAATTCACTCACAAATGTTGCCAAACTTCTGCAAACAATCTTCTGAAAGCTTTTTTGGTGGAAACGGATGGGTTTTTATCATCGGAAACAGAATTAGCCCTCGACGTCTGAACAACTTTTTTTTCAAAAAAATCCCTAAGCCGCGCGGTCACAAATTCAGAAAAAATCTGACATTTTGCAATTCACTCAAAAATGGTCCCAAACTGTTGCAAACGATCCCCTGAAAGCTTTTTTGGTGGAAACAGATGGGTTTTTATCATGGGAAACAGAATTAGCCCTCGACGTCTGAACAACATTTTTTTCAAAAAATCCCTAAGCCGCGCGGTCACAAATTCAGCAAAAATCTGACGTTTTGCAGTTCACTCACAAATGTTGCCAAACTTCTGCAAACGATCTTCTGAAAGCTTTTTTGGTGCAAACGGATGGGTTTTTATCATCGGAAACAGAATTAGCCCTCGACATCTGAACAACTTTTTTTTTTGAAAAAATCACTAAGCCGCGCGGTCACAATTTCAGCAAAAATCTGACGTTTTGCAATTCACTCACAAATGTTGCCAAACTGTTGCAAACGATCCCCTGAAAGCTTTTTTGGTGGAAACAGATGGGTTTTTATCATCGGAAACAGAATTAGCCCTCGACGTCTGAACAACTTTTTTTTCAAAAAATCCCTAAGCCGCGCGGTCACAATTTCAGCAAAAATCTGACGTTTTGCAATTCACTCACAAATGTTGCCAAACTTCTGCAAACGATCTTCTGAAAGCTTTTTTGGTGGAAACGGATGGGTTTTTATCATCGGAAACAGAATTAGCCCTCAAAGTCTGAACAACCTTTTTTGAAAAAATCCCTAAGCCGCGCGGTCACAATTTCAGTAAAAATCTGACGTTTTGCAATTCACTCAAAAATGTTGCCAAACTGTTGCAAACGATCCCCTGAAAGCTTTTTTGGTGGAAACAGATGGGTTTTTATCTTCGGAAACAGAATTAGCCCTCGACGTCTGAACAACTTTTTTTTCAAAAAATCCCTAAGCCGCGCGGTCACAATTTCAGCAAAAATCTGATGTTTTGCAATTCACTCACAAATGTTGCCAAACTGTTGCAAACGATCCCCTGAAAGCTTTTTTGGTGGAAACAGATGGGTTTTTATCATTGGAAACAGAATTAGCCCTCGACGTCTGAACAACTTTTTTTTTAAAAAAAATCCCTAAGCCGCGCGGTCACAATTTCAGCAAAAATCTGACGTTTTGCAATTCACTCACAAATGTTGCCAAACTTCTGCAAACGATCTTCTGAAAGCTTTTTTGGTGGAAACGGATGGGTTTTTATAATTGGAAACAGAATTAGCCCTCAACGTCTGAACAACATTTTTTTGAAAAAATCCCTAAGCCGCGCGGTCACAAATTCAGCAAAAATCTGACGTTTTGCAATTCACTCACAAATGTTGCCAAACTTCTGCAAATGATCTTCTGAAAGCTTTTTTGGTGGAAACGGATGGGTTTTTATCATCGAAAACAGAATTAGCCCTCGACATCTGAACAACTTTTTTTTGAAAAAATCCCTAAGCCGCGCGGTCACAAATTCAGCAAAAATCTGACGTTTTGCAATTCACTCACAAATGTTGCCAAACTTCTGCAAACGATCTTCTAAAAGCTTTTTTGGTGGAAACGGATGGGTTTTTATCATCGGAAACAGAATTAGCCCTCGACGTCTGAACAACTTTTTTTTCAAAAAATCCCTAAGCCGCGCGGTCACAAATTCAGCAAAAATCTGACGTTTTGCAATTCACTCACAAATGTTGCCAAACTTCTGCAAACGATCTTCTGAAAGCTTTTTTGGTGCAAACGGATGGGTTTTTATCATCGGAAACAGAATTAGCCCTCGACATCTGAACAACTTTTTTTTTTGAAAAAATCACTAAGCCGCGCGGTCACAATTTCAGCAAAAATCTGATGTTTTGCAATTCACTCACAAATGTTGTCAAACTGTTGCAAACGATCCCCTGAAAGCTTTTTTGGTGGAAACAGATGGGTTTTTATCATCGGAAACAGAATTAGCCCTCGACGTCTGAACAACTTTTTTTTCAAAAAATCCCTAAGCCGCGCGGTCACAATTTCAGCAAAAATCTGACGTTTTGCAATTCACTCACAAATGTTGCCAAACTTCTGCAAACGATCTTCTGAAAGCTTTTTTGGTGGAAACGGATGGGTTTTTTATCATCGGAAACAGAATTAGCCCTCAAAGTCTGAACAACTTTTTTTGAAAAAATCCCTAAGCCGCGCGGTCACAATTTCAGTAAAAATCTGACGTTTTGCAATTCACTCACAAATGTTGCCAAACTGTTGCAAACGATCCCCTGAAAGTTTTTTTGGTGGAAACGGATGGGTTTTTATCATCGGAAACAGAATTAGCCCTCAACGTCTGAACAACATTTTTTTGAAAAAATCCCTAAGCCGCGCGGTCACAAATTCAGAAAAAATCTGACGTTTTGCAATTCACTCACAAATGTTGCCAAACTTCTGCAAACAATCTTCTGAAAGCTTTTTTGGTGGAAACGGATGGGTTTTTATCATCGGAAACAGAATTAGCCCTCGACGTCTGAACAACTTTTTTTTCAAAAAATCCCTAAGCCGCGCGGTAACAAATTCAGCAAAAATCTGACGTTTTGCAATTCACTCACAAATGTTGCCAAACTTCTGCAAACGATCTTCTGAAAGCTTTTTTGGTGGAAACGGATGGGTTTTTATCATCGGAAACAGAATTAGCCCTCGACATCTGAACAACTTTTTTTTTTGAAAAAATCCCTAAGCCGCGCGGTCACAATTTCAGCAAAAATCTGACGTTTTGCAATTCACTCACAAATGTTGCCAAACTGTTGCAAACGATCCCCTGAAAGCTTTTTTGGTGGAAACAGATGGGTTTTTATCTTCGGAAACAGAATTAGCCCTCGACGTCTGAACAACTTTTTTTTCAAAAAATCCCTAAGCCGCGCGGTCACAATTTCAGCAAAAATCTGATGTTTTGCAATTCACTCACAAATGTTGCCAAACTTCTGCAAACGATCTTCTGAAAGCTTTTTTGGTGGAAACGGATGGGTTTTTATCATTGGAAACAGAATTAGCCCTCGACGTCTGAACAACTTTTTTTAAAAAAAAAATCCCTAAGCCGCGCGGTCACAATTTCAGCAAAAATATGACGTTTTGCAATTCACTCACAAATGTTGCCAAACTTCTGCAAACGATCTTCTGAAAGCTTTTTTGTTGGAAACGGATGGGTTTTTATCATCGGAAACAGAATTAGCCCTCGACGTCTGATAAACTTTTTTTTAAAAAAAAATCCCTAAGACGCGCGGTCACAATTTCAGTAAAAATCTGACGTTTTGCAATTCACTCACAAATGTTGCCAAACTTCTGCAGACGATATTCTGAAAGCTTTTTTGGTGGAAACAGATGGGTTTTTATCATGGGAAACAGAATTAGCCCTCGACGTCTGAACAACATTTTTTTCAAAAAATCCCTAAGCCGCGCGGTCACAAATTCAGCAAAAATCTGACGTTTTGCAATTCACTCACAAATGTTGCCAAACTTCTGCAAACGATCTTCTGAAAGCTTTTTTGGTGCAAACGGATGGGTTTTTATCATCGGAAACAGAATTAGCCCTCGACATCTGAACAACTTTTTTTTTTGAAAAAATCACTAAGCCGCGCGGTCACAATTTCAGCAAAAATCTGACGTTTTGCAATTCACTCACAAATGTTGCCAAACTGTTGCAAACGATCCCCTGAAAGCTTTTTTGGTGGAAACAGATGGGTTTTTATCATCGGAAACAGAATTAGCCCTCGACGTCTGAACAACTTTTTTTTCAAAAAATCCCTAAGCCGCGCGGTCACAATTTCAGCAAAAATCTGACGTTTTGCAATTCACTCACAAATGTTGCCAAACTTCTGCAAACGATCTTCTGAAAGCTTTTTTGGTGGAAACGGATGGGTTTTTATCATCGGAAACAGAATTAGCCCTCAAAGTCTGAACAACCTTTTTTGAAAAAATCCCTAAGCCGCGCGGTCACAATTTCAGTAAAAATCTGACGTTTTGCAATTCACTCAAAAATGTTGCCAAACTGTTGCAAACGATCCCCTGAAAGCTTTTTTGGTGGAAACAGATGGGTTTTTATCTTCGGAAACAGAATTAGCCCTCGACGTCTGAACAACTTTTTTTTCAAAAAATCCCTAAGCCGCGCGGTCACAATTTCAGCAAAAATCTGATGTTTTGCAATTCACTCACAAATGTTGCCAAACTGTTGCAAACGATCCCCTGAAAGCTTTTTTGGTGGAAACAGATGGCTTTTTATCATTGGAAACAGAATTAGCCCTCGACGTCTGAACAACTTTTTTTTTAAAAAAAATCCCTAAGCCGCGCGGTCACAATTTCAGCAAAAATCTGACGTTTTGCAATTCACTCACAAATGTTGCCAAACTTCTGCAAACGATCTTCTGAAAGCTTTTTTGGTGGAAACGGATGGGTTTTTATAATTGGAAACAGAATTAGCCCTCGACGTCTGAACAACCTTTTTTTTTCAAAAAAATCCCTAAGCCGCGCGGTCACAAATTCAGAAAAAATCTGACATTTTGCAATTCACTCAAAAATGGTCCCAAACTGTTGCAAACGATCCCCTGAAAGCTTTTTTGGTGGAAACAGATGGGTTTTTATCATCGGAAACAGAATTAGCCCTCAACGTCTGAACAACATTTTTTTGAAAAAATCCCTAAGCCGCGCGGTCACAAATTCAGCAAAAATCTGACGTTTTGCAATTCACTCACAAATCTTGCCAAACTTCTGCAAATGATCTTCTGAAAGCTTTTTTGGTGGAAACGGATGGGTTTTTATCATCGAAAACAGAATTAGCCCTCGACATCTGAACAACTTTTTTTTGAAAAAATCCCTAAGCCGCGCGGTCACAAATTCAGCAAAAATCTGACGTTTTGCAATTCACTCACAAATGTTGCCAAACTTCTGCAAACGATCTTCTAAAAGCTTTTTTGGTGGAAACGGATGGGTTTTTATCATCGGAAACAGAATTAGCCCTCGACGTCTGAACAACTTTTTTTTCAAAAAATCCCTAAGCCGCGCGGTCACAAATTCAGCAAAAATCTGACGTTTTGCAATTCACTCACAAATGTTGCCAAACTTCTGCAAACGATCTTCTGAAAGCTTTTTTGGTGCAAACGGATGGGTTTTTATCATCGGAAACAGAATTAGCCCTCGACATCTGAACAACTTTTTTTTTTGAAAAAATCACTAAGCCGCGCGGTCACAATTTCAGCAAAAATCTGACGTTTTGCAATTCACTCACAAATGTTGCCAAACTGTTGCAAACGATCCCCTGAAAGCTTTTTTGGTGGAAACAGATGGGTTTTTATCATCGGAAACAGAATTAGCCCTCGACGTCTGAACAACTTTTTTTTCAAAAAATCCCTAAGCCGCGCGGTCACAATTTCAGCAAAAATCTGACGTTTTGCAATTCACTCACAAATGTTGCCAAACTTCTGCAAACGATCTTCTGAAAGCTTTTTTGGTGGAAACGGATGGGTTTTTTATCATCGGAAACAGAATTAGCCCTCAAAGTCTGAACAACTTTTTTTGAAAAAATCCCTAAGCCGCGCGGTCACAATTTCAGTAAAAATCTGACGTTTTGCAATTCACTCACAAATGTTGCCAAACTGTTGCAAACGATCCCCTGAAAGCTTTTTTGGTGGAAACGGATGGGTTTTTATCATCGGAAACAGAATTAGCCCTCAACGTCTGAACAACATTTTTTTGAAAAAATCCCTAAGCCGCGCGGTCACAAATTCAGAAAAAATCTGACGTTTTGCAATTCACTCACAAATGTTGCCAAACTTCTGCAAACAATCTTCTGAAAGCTTTTTTGGTGGAAACGGATGGGTTTTTATCATCGGAAACAGAATTAGCCCTCGACGTCTGAACAACTTTTTTTTCAAAAAATCCCTAAGCCGCGCGGTAACAAATTCAGCAAAAATCTGACGTTTTGCAATTCACTCACAAATGTTGCCAAACTTCTGCAAACGATCTTCTGAAAGCTTTTTTGGTGGAAACGGATGGGTTTTTATCATCGGAAACAGAATTAGCCCTCGACATCTGAACAACTTTTTTTTTTAAAAAAATCCCTAAGCCGCGCGGTCACAATTTCAGCAAAAATCTGACGTTTTGCAATTCACTCACAAATGTTGCCAAACTGTTGCAAACGATCCCCTGAAAGCTTTTTTGGTGGAAACAGATGGGTTTTTATCTTCGGAAACAGAATTAGCCCTCGACGTCTGAACAACTTTTTTTTCAAAAAATCCCTAAGCCGCGCGGTCACAATTTCAGCAAAAATCTGACGTTTTGCAATTCACTCACAAATGTTGCCAAACTTCTGCAAACGATCTTCTGAAAGCTTTTTTGGTGCAAACGGATGGGTTTTTATCATCGGAAACAGAATTAGCCCTCGACATCTGAACAACTTTTTTTTTTGAAAAAATCCCTAAGCCGCGCGGTCACAATTTCAGCAAAAATCTGACGTTTTGCAATTCACTCACAAATGTTGCCAAACTGTTGCAAACGATCCCCTGAAAGCTTTTTTGGTGGAAACAGATGGGTTTTTATCTTCGGAAACAGAATTAGCCCTCGACGTCTGAACAACTTTTTTTTCAAAAAATCCCTAAGCCGCGCGGTAACAAATTCAGCAAAAATCTGACGTTTTGCAATTCACTCACAAATGTTGCCAAACTTCTGCAAACGATCTTCTGAAAGCTTTTTTGGTGCAAACGGATGGGTTTTTATCATCGGAAACAGAATTAGCCCTCGACATCTGAACAACTTTTTTTTTTGAAAAAATCCCTAAGCCGCGCGGTCACAATTTCAGCAAAAATCTGACGTTTTGCAATTCACTCACAAATGTTGCCAAACTGTTGCAAACGATCCCCTGAAAGCTTTTTTGGTGGAAACAGATGGGTTTTTATCTTCGGAAACAGAATTAGCCCTCGACGTCTGAACAACTTTTTTTTCAAAAAATCCCTAAGCCGCGCGGTCACAATTTCAGCAAAAATCAGATGTTTTGCAATTCACTCACAAATGTTGCCAAACTTCTGCAAACGATCTTCTGAAAGCTTTTTTGGTGGAAACGGATGGGTTTTTATCATTGGAAACAGAATTAGCCCTCGACGTCTGAACAACTTTTTTTAAAAAAAAAATCCCTAAGCCGCGCGGTCACAATTTCAGCAAAAATATGACGTTTTGCAATTCACTCACAAATGTTGCCAAACTTCTGCAAACGATCTTCTGAAAGCTTTTTTGTTGGAAACGGATGGGTTTTTATCATCGGAAACAGAATTAGCCCTCGACGTCTGATAAACTTTTTTTTTAAAAAAAATCCCTAAGACGCGCGGTCACAATTTCAGTAAAAATCTGACGTTTTGCAATTCACTCACAAATGTTGCCAAACTTCTGCAGACGATATTCTGAAAGCTTTTTTGGTGGAAACAGATGGGTTTTTATCATGGGAAACAGAATTAGCCCTCGACGTCTGAACAACATTTTTTTCAAAAAATCCCTAAGCCGCGCGGTCACAAATTCAGCAAAAATCTGACGTTTTGCAATTCACTCACAAATGTTGCCAAACTTCTGCAAACGATCTTCTGAAAGCTTTTTTGGTGCAAACGGATGGGTTTTTATCATCGGAAACAGAATTAGCCCTCGACATCTGAACAACTTTTTTTTTTGAAAAAATCACTAAGCCGCGCGGTCACAATTTCAGCAAAAATCTGACGTTTTGCAATTCACTCACAAATGTTGCCAAACTGTTGCAAACGATCCCCTGAAAGCTTTTTTGGTGGAAACAGATGGGTTTTTATCATCGGAAACAGAATTAGCCCTCGACGTCTGAACAACTTTTTTTTCAAAAAATCCCTAAGCCGCGCGGTCACAATTTCAGTAAAAATCTGACGTTTTGCAATTCACTCAAAAATGTTGCCAAACTGTTGCAAACGATCCCCTGAAAGCTTTTTTGGTGGAAACAGATGGGTTTTTATCTTCGGAAACAGAATTAGCCCTCGACGTCTGAACAACTTTTTTTTCAAAAAATCCCTAAGCCGCGCGGTCACAATTTCAGCAAAAATCTGATGTTTTGCAATTCACTCACAAATGTTGCCAAACTGTTGCAAACGATCCCCTGAAAGCTTTTTTGGTGGAAACAGATGGGTTTTTATCATTGGAAACAGAATTAGCCCTCGACGTCTGAACAACTTTTTTTTTAAAAAAAATCCCTAAGCCGCGCGGTCACAATTTCAGCAAAAATCTGACGTTTTGCAATTCACTCACAAATGTTGCCAAACTTCTGCAAACGATCTTCTGAAAGCTTTTTTGGTGGAAACGGATGGGTTTTTATAATTGGAAACAGAATTAGCCCTCGACGTCTGAACAACCTTTTTTTTTCAAAAAAATCCCTAAGCCGCGCGGTCACAAATTCAGAAAAAATCTGACATTTTGCAATTCACTCAAAAATGGTCCCAAACTGTTGCAAACGATCCCCTGAAAGCTTTTTTGGTGGAAACAGATGGGTTTTTATCATCGGAAACAGAATTAGCCCTCAACGTCTGAACAACATTTTTTTGAAAAAATCCCTAAGCCGCGCGGTCACAAATTCAGCAAAAATCTGACGTTTTGCAATTCACTCACAAATGTTGCCAAACTTCTGCAAATGATCTTCTGAAAGCTTTTTTGGTGGAAACGGATGGGTTTTTATCATCGGAAACAGAATTAGCCCTCGACATCTGAACAACTTTTTTTTTTGAAAAAATCACTAAGCCGCGCGGTCACAATTTCAGCAAAAATCTGACGTTTTGCAATTCAGTCACAAATGTTGCCAAACTGTTGCAAACGATCCCCTGAAAGCTTTTTTGGTGGAAACAGATGGGTTTTTATCATCGGAAACAGAATTAGCCCTCGACGTCTGAACAACTTTTTTTTCAAAAAATCCCTAAGCCGCGCGGTCACAATTTCAGCAAAAATCTGACGTTTTGCAATTCACTCACAAATGTTGCCAAACTTCTGCAAACGATCTTCTGAAAGCTTTTTTGGTGGAAACGGATGGGTTTTTTATCATCGGAAACAGAATTAGCCCTAACAGTCTGAACAACTTTTTTTGAAAAAATCCCTAAGCCGCGCGGTCACAATTTCAGTAAAAATCTGACGTTTTGCAATTCACTCACAAATGTTGCCAAACTGTTGCAAACGATCCCCTGAAAGCTTTTTTGGTGGAAACGGATGGGTTTTTATCATCGGAAACAGAATTAGCCCTCAACGTCTGAACAACATTTTTTTGAAAAAATCCCTAAGCCGCGCGGTCACAAATTCAGAAAAAATCTGACGTTTTGCAATTCACTCACAAATGTTGCCAAACTTCTGCAAACAATCTTCTGAAAGCTTTTTTGGTGGAAACGGATGGGTTTTTATCATCGGAAACAGAATTAGCCCTCGACGTCTGAACAACTTTTTTTTCAAAAAATCCCTAAGCCGCGCGGTAACAATTTCAGCAAAAATCTGACGTTTTGCAATTCACTCACAAATGTTGCCAAACTTCTGCAAACGATCTTCTGAAAGCTTTTTTGGTGCAAACGGATGGGTTTTTATCATCGGAAACAGAATTAGCCCTCGACATCTGAACAACTTTTTTTTTTGAAAAAATCCCTAAGCCGCGCGGTCACAATTTCAGCAAAAATCTGACGTTTTGCAATTCACTCACAAATGTTGCCAAACTGTTGCAAACGATCCCCTGAAAGCTTTTTTGGTGGAAACAGATGGGTTTTTATCTTCGGAAACAGAATTAGCCCTCGACGTCTGAACAACTTTTTTTTCAAAAAATCCCTAAGCCGCGCGGTCACAATTTCAGCAAAAATCTGACGTTTTGCAATTCACTCACAAATGTTGCCAAACTTCTGCAAACGATCTTCTGAAAGCTTTTTTGGTGCAAACGGATGGGTTTTTATCATCGGAAACAGAATTAGCCCTCGACATCTGAACAACTTTTTTTTTTGAAAAAATCCCTAAGCCGCGCGGTCACAATTTCAGCAAAAATCTGACGTTTTGCAATTCACTCACAAATGTTGCCAAACTGTTGCAAACGATCCCCTGAAAGCTTTTTTGGTGGAAACAGATGGGTTTTTATCTTCGGAAACAGAATTAGCCCTCGACGTCTGAACAACTTTTTTTTCAAAAAATCCCTAAGCCGCGCGGTCACAATTTCAGCAAAAATCTGATGTTTTGCAATTCACTCACAAATGTTGCCAAACTTCTGCAAACGATCTTCTGAAAGCTTTTTTGGTGGAAACGGATGGGTTTTTATCATTGGAAACAGAATTAGCCCTCGACGTCTGAACAACTTTTTTAAAAAAAAAAATCCCTAAGCCGCGCGGTCACAATTTCAGCAAAAATCTGACGTTTTGCAATTCACTCACAAATGTTGCCAAACTGTTGCAAACGATCCCCTGAAAGCTTTTTTGGTGGAAACGGATGGGTTTTTATGATCGGAAACAGAATTAGCCCTCAACGTCTGAACAACATTTTTTTGAAAAAATCCCTAAGCCGCGCGGTCACAAATTCAGCAAAAATCTGACGTTTTGCAATTCACTCACAAATGTTGCCAAACTTCTGCAAACGATCTTCTGAAAGCTTTTTTGGTGCAAACGGATGGTTTTTATCATCGGAAACAGAATTAGCCCTCGACATCTGAACAACTTTTTTTTTTGAAAAAATCCCTAAGCCGCGCGGTCACAATTTCAGCAAAAATCTGACGTTTTGCAATTCACTCACAAATGTTGCCAAACTTCTGCAAACGATCTTCTGAAAGCTTTTTTGGTGGAAACGGATGGGTTTTTATCATCGGAAACAGAATTAGCCCTCGACGTCTGAACAACTTCTTTTTCAAAAAATCCCTAAGCCACGCGGTCACAAATTCAGCAAAAATCTGACGTTTTGCAATTCACTCACAAATGTTGCCAAACTTCTGCAAACGATCTTCTGAAAGCTTTTTTGGTGGAAACAGATGGGTTTTTATCATCGGAAACAGAATTAGCCCTCGACGTCTGAACAACTTTTTTTTCAAAAAATCCCTAAGCCGCGCGGTCACAATTTCAGCAAAAATCTGACGTTTTGCAATTCACTCACAAATGTTGCCAAACTTCTGCAAACGATCTTCTGAAAGCTTTTTTGGTGGAAACGGATGGGTTTTTATCATCGGAAACAGAATTAGCCCTCAAAGTCTGAACAACTTTTTTTGAAAAAATCCCTAAGCCGCGCGGTCACAATTTCAGTAAAAATCTGACGTTTTGCAATTCACTCACAAATGTTGCCAAACTGTTGCAAACGATCCCCTGAAAGCTTTTTTGGTGGAAACAGATGGGTTTTTATCTTCGGAAACAGAATTAGCCCTCGACGTCTGAACAACTTTTTTTTCAAAAAATCCCTAAGCCGCGCGGTCACAAATTCAGAAAAAATCTGACGTTTTGCAATTCACTCACAAATGTTGCCAAACTGTTGCAAACGATCCCCTGAAAGCTTTTTTGGTGGAAACGGATGGGTTTTTATCATCGGAAACAGAATTAGCCCTCGACGTCTGAACAACATTTTTTTGAAAAAATCCCTAAGCCGCGCGGTCACAAATTCAGAAAAAATCTGACATTTTGCAATTCACTCACAAATGTTGCCAAACTTCTGCAAACAATCTTCTGAAAGCTTTTTTGGTGGAAACGGATGGGTTTTTATCATGGGAAACAGAATTAGCCCTCGACGTCTGAACAACTTTTTTTTCAAAAAATCCCTAAGCCGCGCGGTCACAAATTCAGCAAAAATCTGACGTTTTGCAATTCACTCACAAATGTTGCCAAACTTCTGCAAACGATCTTCTGAAAGCTTTTTTGGTGGAAACGGATGGGTTTTTATCATCGGAAACAGAATTAGCCTTCGACGTCTGAACAACTTTTTTTAAAAAAAAAATCCCTAAGCCGCGCGGTCACAATTTCAGCAAAAATATGACGTTTTGCAATTCACTCACAAATGTTGCCAAACTTCTGCAAACGATCTTCTGAAAGCTTTTTTGTTGGAAACGGATGGGTTTTTATCATCGGAAACAGAATTAGCCCTCGACGTCTGATAAACTTTTTTAAAAAAAAAAATCCCTAAGACGCGCGGTCACAATTTCAGTAAAAATCTGACGTTTTGCAATTCACTCACAAATGTTGCCAAACTTCTGCAGACGATATTCTGAAAGCTTTTTTGGTGCAAACGGATGGGTTTTTATCATTGGAAACAGAATTAGCCCTCGACATCTGAACAACTTTTTTTTTTGAAAAAATCCCTAAGCCGCGCGGTCACAATTTCAGCAAAAATCTGACGTTTTGCAATTCACTCACAAATGTTGCCAAACTTCTGCAAACGATCTTCTGAAAGCTTTTTTGGTGGAAACGGATGGGTTTTATCATCGGAAACAGAATTAGCCCTCGACATCTGAACAACTTTTTTTTTTGAAAAAATCCCTAAGCCGCGCGGTCACAATTTCAGCAAAAATATGACGTTTTGCAATTCACTCACAAATGTTGCCAAACTTCTGCAAACGATCTTCTGAAAGCTTTTTTGTTGGAAACGGATGGGTTTTTATCATCGGAAACAGAATTAGCCCTCGACGTCTGATAAACTTTTTTAAAAAAAAAAAATCCCTAAGACGCGCGGTCACAATTTCAGTAAAAATCTGACGTTTTGCAATTCACTCACAAATGTTGCCAAACTTCTGCAGACGATATTCTGAAAGCTTTTTTGGTGCAAACGGATGGGTTTTTATCATTGGAAACAGAATTAGCCCTCGACATCTGAACAACTTTTTTTTTTGAAAAAATCCCTAAGCCGCGCGGTCACAATTTCAGCAAAAATCTGACGTTTTGCAATTCACTCACAAATGTTGCCAAACTGTTGCAAACGATCCCCTGAAAGCTTTTTTGGTGGAAACGGATGGGTTTTTATCATTGGAAACAGAATTAGCCCTCGACGTCTGAACAACCTTTTTTTTCAAAAAAATCCCTAAGCCGCGCGGTCACAAATTCAGAAAAAATCTGACATTTTGCAATTCACTCACAAATGTTGCCAAACTGTTGCAAACGATCCCCTGAAAGCTTTTTTGGTGGAAACGGATGGGTTTTTATCATTGGAAACAGAATGAGCCCTCGACGTCTGAACAACCTTTTTTTTCAAAAAAATCCCTAAGCCGCGCGGTCACAAATTCAGAAAAAATCTGACATTTTGCAATTCACTCAAAAATGGTCCCAAACTGTTGCAAACGATCCCCTGAAAGCTTTTTTGGTGGAAACAGATGGGTTTTTATCATCGGAAACAGAATTAGCCCTCGACATCTGAACAACTTTTTTTTGAAAAAATCCCTAAGCCGCGCGGTCACAAATTCAGCAAAAATCTGACGTTTTGCAATTCACTCACAAATGTTGCCAAACTTCTGCAAACGATCTTCTAAAAGCTTTTTTGGTGGAAACGGATGGGTTTTTATCATCAGAAACAGAATTAGCCCTCAAAGTCTGAACAACTTTTTTTGAAAAAATCCCTAAGCCGCGCGGTCACAATTTCAGCAAAAATCTGACGTTTTGCAATTCACTCATAAATGTTGCCAAACTGTTGCAAACGATCCCCTGAAAGCTTTTTTGGTGGAAACAGATGGGTTTTTATCTTCGGAAACAGAATTAGCCCTCGACGTCTGAACAACTTTTTTTTCAAAAAATCCCTAAGCCGCGCGGTCACAATTTCAGCAAAAATATGACGTTTTGCAATTCACTCACAAATGTTGCCAAACTTCTGCAAACGATCTTCTGAAAGCTTTTTTGTTGGAAACGGATGGGTTTTTATCATCGGAAACAGAATTAGCCCTCGACGTCTGATAAACTTTTTTAAAAAAAAAAATCCCTAAGACGCGCGGTCACAATTTCAGTAAAAATCTGACGTTTTGCAATTCACTCACAAATGTTGCCAAACTTCTGCAGACGATATTCTGAAAGCTTTTTTGGTGCAAACGGATGGGTTTTTATCATTGGAAACAGAATTAGCCCTCGACATCTGAACAACTTTTTTTTTTGAAAAAATCCCTAAGCCGCGCGGTCACAATTTCAGCAAAAATCTGACGTTTTGCAATTCACTCACAAATGTTGCCAAACTGTTGCAAACGATCCCCTGAAAGCTTTTTTGGTGGAAACGGATGGGTTTTTATCATTGGAAACAGAATTAGCCCTCGACGTCTGAACAACCTTTTTTTTCAAAAAAATCCCTAAGCCGCGCGGTCACAAATTCAGAAAAAATCTGACATTTTGCAATTCACTCACAAATGTTGCCAAACTGTTGCAAACGATCCCCTGAAAGCTTTTTTGGTGGAAACGGATGGGTTTTTATCATTGGAAACAGAATGAGCCCTCGACGTCTGAACAAACTTTTTTTTCAAAAAAATCCCTAAGCCGCGCGGTCACAAATTCAGAAAAAATCTGACATTTTGCAATTCACTCAAAAATGGTCCCAAACTGTTGCAAACGATCCCCTGAAAGCTTTTTTGGTGGAAACAGATGGGTTTTTATCATCGGAAACAGAATTAGCCCTCGACATCTGAACAACTTTTTTTTGAAAAAATCCCTAAGCCGCGCGGTCACAAATTCAGCAAAAATCTGACGTTTTGCAATTCACTCACAAATGTTGCCAAACTTCTGCAAACGATCTTCTAAAAGCTTTTTTGGTGGAAACGGATGGGTTTTTATCATCAGAAACAGAATTAGCCCTCAAAGTCTGAACAACTTTTTTTGAAAAAATCCCTAAGCCGCGCGGTCACAATTTCAGCAAAAATCTGACGTTTTGCAATTCACTCACAAATGTTGCCAAACTGTTGCAAACGATCCCCTGAAAGCTTTTTTGGTGGAAACAGATGGGTTTTTATCTTCGGAAACAGAATTAGCCCTCGACGTCTGAACAACTTTTTTTTCAAAAAATCCCTAAGCCGCGCGGTCACAATTTCAGCAAAAATCTGACGTTTTGCAATTCACTCACAAATGTTGCCAAACTTCTGCAAACGATCTTCTGAAAGCTTTTTTGGTGGAAACGGATGGGTTTTTATCATCGGAAACAGAATTAGCCCTCGACATCTGAACAACTTTTTTTTTTGAAAAAATCCCTAAGCCGCGCGGTCACAATTTCAGTAAAAATCTGACGTTTTGCAATTCACTCAAAAATGTTGCCAAACTGTTGCAAACGATCCCCTGAAAGCTTTTTTGGTGGAAACGGATGGGTTTTTATCATCGGAAACAGAATTAGCCCTCGACGTCTGAACAACATTTTTTTGAAAAAATCCCTAAGCCGCGCGGTCACAAATTCAGTAAAAATCTGACGTTTTGCAATTCACTCACAAATGTTGCCAAACTTCTGCAAACAATCTTCTGAAAGCTTTTTTGGTGGAAACGGATGGGTTTTTATCATGGGAAACAGAATTAGCCCTCGACGTCTGAACAACTTTTTTTTCAAAAAATCCCTAAGCCGCGCGGTCACAAATTCAGCAAAAATCTGACGTTTTGCAATTCACTCACAAATGTTGCCAAACTTCTGCAAACGATCTTCTGAAAGCTTTTTTGGTGCAAACGGATGGTTTTTATCATCGGAAACAGAATTAGCCCTCGACATCTGAACAACTTTTTTTTTTGAAAAAATCCCTAAGCCGCGCGGTCACAAATTCAGCAAAAATCTGACGTTTTGCAATTCACTCACAAATGTTGCCAAACTTCTGCAAACGATCTTCTGAAAGCTTTTTTGGTGGAAACGGATGGGTTTTTATCATTGGAAACAGAATTAGCCCTCGACGTCTGAACAACTTTTTTAAAAAAAAAAATCCCTAAGCCGCGCGGTCACAATTTCAGCAAAAATATGACGTTTTGCAATTCACTCACAAATGTTGCCAAACTTCTGCAAACGATCTTCTGAAAGCTTTTTTGTTGGAAACGGATGGGTTTTTATCATCGGAAACAGAATTAGCCCTCGACGTCTGATAAACTTTTTTTTAAAAAAAAATCCCTAAGACGCGCGGTCACAATTTCAGTAAAAATCTGACGTTTTGCAATTCACTCACAAATGTTGCCAAACTTCTGCAGACGATATTCTGAAAGCTTTTTTGGTGCAAACGGATGGGTTTTTATCATTGGAAACAGAATTAGCCCTCGACATCTGAACAACTTTTTTTTTTGAAAAAATCCCTAAGCCGCGCGGTCACAATTTCAGCAAAAATCTGACGTTTTGCAATTCACTCACAAATGTTGCCAAACTGTTGCAAACGATCCCCTGAAAGCTTTTTTGGTGGAAACGGATGGGTTTTTATCATTGGAAACAGAATTAGCCCTCGGCGTCTGAACAACCTTTTTTTTCAAAAAAATCCCTAAGCCGCGCGGTCACAAATTCAGAAAAAATCTGACATTTTGCAATTCACTCACAAATGTTGCCAAACTTCTGCAAACGATCTTCTAAAAGCTTTTTTGGTGGAAACGGATGGGTTTTTATCATCAGAAACAGAATTAGCCCTCAAAGTCTGAACAACTTTTTTTGAAAAAATCCCTAAGCCGCGCGGTCACAATTTCAGCAAAAATCTGACGTTTTGCAATTCACTCACAAATGTTGCCAAACTGTTGCAAACGATCCCCTGAAAGCTTTTTTGGTGGAAACAGATGGGTTTTTATCTTCGGAAACAGAATTAGCCCTCGACGTCTGAACAACTTTTTTTTCAAAAAATCCCTAAGCCGCGCGGTCACAATTTCAGCAAAAATCTGACGTTTTGCAATTCACTCACAAATGTTGCCAAACTTCTGCAAACGATCTTCTGAAAGCTTTTTTGGTGCAAACGGATGGGTTTTTATCATCGGAAACAGAATTAGCCCTCGACATCTGAACAACTTTTTTTTTTGAAAAAATCCCTAAGCCGCGCGGTCACAATTTCAGCAAAAATCTGACGTTTTGCAATTCACTCACAAATGTTGCCAAACTGTTGCAAACGATCCCCTGAAAGCTTTTTTGGTGGAAACAGATGGGTTTTTATCTTCGGAAACAGAATTAGCCCTCGACGTCTGAACAACTTTTTTTTCAAAAAATCCCTAAGCCGCGCGGTCACAAATTCAGAAAAAATCTGACGTTTTGCAATTCACTCACAAATGTTGCCAAACTTCTGCAAACGATCTTCTGAAAGCTTTTTTGGTGGAAACGGATGGGTTTTTATCATCGGAAACAGAATTAGCCCTCAAAGTCTGAACAACTTTTTTTGAAAAAATCCCTAAGCCGCGCGGTCACAATTTCAGTAAAAATCTGACGTTTTGCAATTCACTCACAAATGTTGCCAAACTGTTGCAAACGATCCCCTGAAAGCTTTTTTGGTGGAAACGGATGGGTTTTTATGATCGGAAACAGAATTAGCCCTCAACGTCTGAACAACATTTTTTTGAAAAAATCCCTAAGCCGCGCGGTCACAAATTCAGCAAAAATCTGACGTTTTGCAATTCACTCACAAATGTTGCCAAACTTCTGCAAACGATCTTCTGAAAGCTTTTTTGGTGCAAACGGATGGTTTTTATCATCGGAAACAGAATTAGCCCTCGACATCTGAACAACTTTTTTTTTTGAAAAAATCCCTAAGCCGCGCGGTCACAAATTCAGCAAAAATCTGACGTTTTGCAATTCACTCACAAATGTTGCCAAACTTCTGCAAACGATCTTCTGAAAGCTTTTTTGGTGGAAACGGATGGGTTTTTATCATCGGAAACAGAATTAGCCCTCGACGTCTGAACAACTTTTTTTTCAAAAAATCCCTAAGCCACGCGGTCACAAATTCAGCAAAAATCTGACGTTTTGCAATTCACTCACAAATGTTGCCAAACTTCTGCAAACGATCTTCTGAAAGCTTTTTTGGTGGAAACAGATGGGTTTTTATCATCGGAAACAGAATTAGCCCTCGACGTCTGAACAACTTTTTTTTCAAAAAATCCCTAAGCCGCGCGGTCACAATTTCAGCAAAAATCTGACGTTTTGCAATTCACTCACAAATGTTGCCAAACTTCTGCAAACGATCTTCTGAAAGCTTTTTTGGTGGAAACGGATGGGTTTTTATCATCGGAAACAGAATTAGCCCTCAAAGTCTGAACAACTTTTTTTGAAAAAATCCCTAAGCCGCGCGGTCACAATTTCAGTAAAAATCTGACGTTTTGCAATTCACTCAAAAATGTTGCCAAACTGTTGCAAACGATCCCCTGAAAGCTTTTTTGGTGGAAACGGATGGGTTTTTATCATCGGAAACAGAATTAGCCCTCAACGTCTGAACAACATTTTTTTGAAAAAATCCCTAAGCCGCGCGGTCACAAATTCAGAAAAATTCTGACGTTTTGCAATTCAATCACAAATGTTGCCAAACTTCTGCAAACAATCTTCTGAAAGCTTTTTTGGTGGAAACGGATGGGTTTTTATCATCGGAAACAGAATTAGCCCTCGACGTCTGAACAACTTTTTTTTCAAAAAATCCCTAAGCCGCGCGGTAACAAATTCAGCAAAAATCTGACGTTTTGCAATTCACTCACAAATGTTGCCAAACTTCTGCAAACGATCTTCTGAAAGCTTTTTTGGTGCAAACGGATGGGTTTTTATCATCGGAAACAGAATTAGCCCTCGACATCTGAACAACTTTTGTTTTTTGAAAAAATCCCTAAGCCGCGCGGTCACAATTTCAGCAAAAATCTGACGTTTTGCAATTCACTCACAAATGTTGCCAAACTTCTGCAAACGATCTTCTGAAAGCTTTTTTGGTGGAAACGGATGGGTTTTTATCATCGGAAACAGAATTAGCCCTCGAGGTCTGAACAACTTTTTTAAAAAAAAAAATCCCTAAGCCGCGCGGTCACAAATTCAGTAAAAATCTGAGTTTTTGCAATTCACTCACAAATGTTGCCAAACTTCTGCAAACAATCTTCTGAAAGCTTTTTTGGTGGAAACGGATGGGTTTTTATCATGGGAAACAGAATTAGCCCTCGACATCTGAACAACTTTTTTTTTTGAAAAAATCCCTAAGCCGCGCGGTCACAATTTCAGCAAAAATCTGACGTTTTGCAATTCACTCACAAATGTTGCCAAACTGTTGCAAACGATCCCCTGAAAGCTTTTTTGGTGGAAACAGATGGGTTTTTATCTTCGGAAACAGAATTAGCCCTCGACGTCTGAACAACTTTTTTTCAAAAAATCCCTAAGCCGCGCGGTCACAAATTCAGCAAAAATCTGACGTTTTGCAATTCACTCACAAATGTTGCCAAACTTCTGCAAACGATCTTCTGAAAGCTTTTTTGGTGCAAACGGATGGTTTTTATCATCGGAAACAGAATTAGCCCTCGACATCTGAACAACTTTTTTTTTTGAAAAAATCCCTAAGCCGCGCGGTCACAAATTCAGCAAAAATCTGACGTTTTGCAATTCACTCACAAATGTTGCCAAACTTCTGCAAACGATCTTCTGAAAGCTTTTTTGGTGGAAACGGATGGGTTTTTATCATTGGAAACAGAATTAGCCCTCGACGTCTGAACAACTTTTTTTAAAAAAAAAATCCCTAAGCCGCGCGGTCACAATTTCAGCAAAAATATGACGTTTTGCAATTCACTCACAAATGTTGCCAAACTTCTGCAAACGATCTTCTGAAAGCTTTTTTGTTGGAAACGGATGGGTTTTTATCATCGGAAACAGAATTAGCCCTCGACGTCTGATAAACTTTTTTTTAAAAAAAAATCCCTAAGACGCGCGGTCACAATTTCAGTAAAAATCTGACGTTTTGCAATTCACTCACAAATGTTGCCAAACTTCTGCAGACGATATTCTGAAAGCTTTTTTGGTGCAAACGGATGGGTTTTTATCATTGGAAACAGAATTAGCCCTCGACATCTGAACAACTTTTTTTTTTAAAAAAATCCCTAAGCCGCGCGGTCACAATTTCAGCAAAAATCTGACGTTTTGCAATTCACTCACAAATGTTGCCAAACTGTTGCAAACGATCCCCTGAAAGCTTTTTTGGTGGAAACGGATGGGTTTTTATCATTGGAAACAGAATTAGCCCTCGGCGTCTGAACAACCTTTTTTTTCAAAAAAATCCCTAAGCCGCGCGGTCACAAATTCAGAAAAAATCTGACATTTTGCAATTCACTCACAAATGTTGCCAAACTTCTGCAAACGATCTTCTAAAAGCTTTTTTGGTGGAAACGGATGGGTTTTTATCATCAGAAACAGAATTAGCCCTCAAAGTCTGAACAACTTTTTTTGAAAAAATCCCTAAGCCGCGCGATCACAATTTCAGCAAAAATCTGACGTTTTGCAATTCACTCACAAATGTTGCCAAACTGTTGCAAACGATCCCCTGAAAGCTTTTTTGGTGGAAACAGATGGGTTTTTATCTTCGGAAACAGAATTAGCCCTCGACGTCTGAACAACTTTTTTTTCAAAAAATCCCTAAGCCGCGCGGTCACAATTTCAGCAAAAATCTGACGTTTTGCAATTCACTCACAAATGTTGCCAAACTTCTGCAAACGATCTTCTGAAAGCTTTTTTGGTGCAAACGGATGGGTTTTTATCATCGGAAACAGAATTAGCCCTCGACATCTGAACAACTTTTTTTTTTGAAAAAATCCCTAAGCCGCGCGGTCACAATTTCAGCAAAAATCTGACGTTTTGCAATTCACTCACAAATGTTGCCAAACTGTTGCAAACGATCCCCTGAAAGCTTTTTTGGTGGAAACAGATGGGTTTTTATCTTCGGAAACAGAATTAGCCCTCGACGTCTGAACAACTTTTTTTTCAAAAAATCCCTAAGCCGCGCGGTCACAAATTCAGAAAAAATCTGACGTTTTGCAATTCACTCACAAATGTTGCCAAACTTCTGCAAACGATCTTCTGAAAGCTTTTTTGGTGGAAACGGATGGGTTTTTATCATCGGAAACAGAATTAGCCCTCAAAGTCTGAACAACTTTTTTTGAAAAAATCCCTAAGCCGCGCGGTCACAATTTCAGTAAAAATCTGACGTTTTGCAATTCACTCACAAATGTTGCCAAACTGTTGCAAACGATCCCCTGAAAGCTTTTTTGGTGGAAACGGATGGGTTTTTATGATCGGAAACAGAATTAGCCCTCAACGTCTGAACAACATTTTTTTGAAAAAATCCCTAAGCCGCGCGGTCACAAATTCAGCAAAAATCTGACGTTTTGCAATTCACTCACAAATGTTGCCAAACTTCTGCAAACGATCTTCTGAAAGCTTTTTTGGTGCAAACGGATGGTTTTTATCATCGGAAACAGAATTAGCCCTCGACATCTGAACAACTTTTTTTTTTGAAAAAATCCCTAAGCCGCGCGGTCACAAATTCAGCAAAAATCTGACGTTTTGCAATTCACTCACAAATGTTGCCAAACTTCTGCAAACGATCTTCTGAAAGCTTTTTTGGTGGAAACGGATGGGTTTTTATCATCGGAAACAGAATTAGCCCTCGACGTCTGAACAACTTTTTTTTCAAAAAATCCCTAAGCCACGCGGTCACAAATTCAGCAAAAATCTGACGTTTTGCAATTCACTCACAAATGTTGCCAAACTTCTGCAAACGATCTTCTGAAAGCTTTTTTGGTGGAAACAGATGGGTTTTTATCATCGGAAACAGAATTAGCCCTCGACGTCTGAACAACTTTTTTTTCAAAAAATCCCTAAGCCGCGCGGTCACAATTTCAGCAAAAATCTGACGTTTTGCAATTCACTCACAAATGTTGCCAAACTTCTGCAAACGATCTTCTGAAAGCTTTTTTGGTGGAAACGGATGGGTTTTTATCATCGGAAACAGAATTAGCCCTCAAAGTCTGAACAACTTTTTTTGAAAAAATCCCTAAGCCGCGCGGTCACAATTTCAGTAAAAATCTGACGTTTTGCAATTCACTCAAAAATGTTGCCAAACTGTTGCAAACGATCCCCTGAAAGCTTTTTTGGTGGAAACGGATGGGTTTTTATCATCGGAAACAGAATTAGCCCTCAACGTCTGAACAACATTTTTTTGAAAAAATCCCTAAGCCGCGCGGTCACAAATTCAGAAAAATTCTGACGTTTTGCAATTCAATCACAAATGTTGCCAAACTTCTGCAAACAATCTTCTGAAAGCTTTTTTGGTGGAAACGGATGGGTTTTTATCATCGGAAACAGAATTAGCCCTCGACGTCTGAACAACTTTTTTTTCAAAAAATCCCTAAGCCGCGCGGTAACAAATTCAGCAAAAATCTGACGTTTTGCAATTCACTCACAAATGTTGCCAAACTTCTGCAAACGATCTTCTGAAAGCTTTTTTGGTGCAAACGGATGGGTTTTTATCATCGGAAACAGAATTAGCCCTCGACATCTGAACAACTTTTGTTTTTTGAAAAAATCCCTAAGCCGCGCGGTCACAATTTCAGCAAAAATCTGACGTTTTGCAATTCACTCACAAATGTTGCCAAACTTCTGCAAACGATCTTCTGAAAGCTTTTTTGGTGGAAACGGATGGGTTTTTATCATCGGAAACAGAATTAGCCCTCGAGGTCTGAACAACTTTTTTAAAAAAAAAAATCCCTAAGCCGCGCGGTCACAAATTCAGTAAAAATCTGAGTTTTTGCAATTCACTCACAAATGTTGCCAAACTTCTGCAAACAATCTTCTGAAAGCTTTTTTGGTGGAAACGGATGGGTTTTTATCATGGGAAACAGAATTAGCCCTCGACATCTGAACAACTTTTTTTTTTGAAAAAATCCCTAAGCCGCGCGGTCACAATTTCAGCAAAAATCTGACGTTTTGCAATTCACTCACAAATGTTGCCAAACTGTTGCAAACGATCCCCTGAAAGCTTTTTTGGTGGAAACAGATGGGTTTTTATCTTCGGAAACAGAATTAGCCCTCGACGTCTGAACAACTTTTTTTTCAAAAAATCCCTAAGCCGCGCGGTCACAAATTCAGAAAAAATCTGACGTTTTGCAATTCACTCACAAATGTTGCCAAACTTCTGCAAACGATCTTCTGAAAGCTTTTTTGGTGGAAACGGATGGGTTTTTATCATCGGAAACAGAATTAGCCCTCAAAGTCTGAACAACTTTTTTTGAAAAAATCCCTAAGCCGCGCGGTCACAATTTCAGTAAAAATCTGACGTTTTGCAATTCACTCACAAATGTTGCCAAACTGTTGCAAACGATCCCCTGAAAGCTTTTTTGGTGGAAACGGATGGGTTTTTATGATCGGAAACAGAATTAGCCCTCAACGTCTGAACAACATTTTTTTGAAAAAATCCCTAAGCCGCGCGGTCACAAATTCAGCAAAAATCTGACGTTTTGCAATTCACTCACAAATGTTGCCAAACTTCTGCAAACGATCTTCTGAAAGCTTTTTTGGTGCAAACGGATGGTTTTTATCATCGGAAACAGAATTAGCCCTCGACATCTGAACAACTTTTTTTTTTGAAAAAATCCCTAAGCCGCGCGGTCACAAATTCAGCAAAAATCTGACGTTTTGCAATTCACTCACAAATGTTGCCAAACTTCTGCAAACGATCTTCTGAAAGCTTTTTTGGTGGAAACGGATGGGTTTTTATCATCGGAAACAGAATTAGCCCTCGACGTCTGAACAACTTTTTTTTCAAAAAATCCCTAAGCCACGCGGTCACAAATTCAGCAAAAATCTGACGTTTTGCAATTCACTCACAAATGTTGCCAAACTTCTGCAAACGATCTTCTGAAAGCTTCTTTGGTGGAAACAGATGGGTTTTTATCATCGGAAACAGAATTAGCCCTCGACGTCTGAACAACTTTTTTTTCAAAAAATCCCTAAGCCGCGCGGTCACAATTTCAGCAAAAATCTGACGTTTTGCAATTCACTCACAAATGTTGCCAAACTTCTGCAAACGATCTTCTGAAAGCTTTTTTGGTGGAAACGGATGGGTTTTTATCATCGGAAACAGAATTAGCCCTCAAAGTCTGAACAACTTTTTTTGAAAAAATCCCTAAGCCGCGCGGTCACAATTTCAGTAAAAATCTGACGTTTTGCAATTCACTCAAAAATGTTGCCAAACTGTTGCAAACGATCCCCTGAAAGCTTTTTTGGTGGAAACGGATGGGTTTTTATCATCGGAAACAGAATTAGCCCTCAACGTCTGAACAACATTTTTTTGAAAAAATCCCTAAGCCGCGCGGTCACAAATTCAGAAAAATTCTGACGTTTTGCAATTCAATCACAAATGTTGCCAAACTTCTGCAAACAATCTTCTGAAAGCTTTTTTGGTGGAAACGGATGGGTTTTTATCATCGGAAACAGAATTAGCCCTCGACGTCTGAACAACTTTTTTTTCAAAAAATCCCTAAGCCGCGCGGTAACAAATTCAGCAAAAATCTGACGTTTTGCAATTCACTCACAAATGTTGCCAAACTTCTGCAAACGATCTTCTGAAAGCTTTTTTGGTGCAAACGGATGGGTTTTTATCATCGGAAACAGAATTAGCCCTCGACATCTGAACAACTTTTGTTTTTTGAAAAAATCCCTAAGCCGCGCGGTCACAATTTCAGCAAAAATCTGACGTTTTGCAATTCACTCACAAATGTTGCCAAACTTCTGCAAACAATCTTCTGAAAGCTTTTTTGGTGGAAACGGATGGGTTTTTATCATCGGAAACAGAATTAGCCCTCGAGGTCTGAACAACTTTTTTAAAAAAAAAAATCCCTAAGCCGCGCGGTCACAAATTCAGTAAAAATCTGAGTTTTTGCAATTCACTCACAAATGTTGCCAAACTTCTGCAAACAATCTTCTGAAAGCTTTTTTGGTGGAAACGGATGGGTTTTTATCATGGGAAACAGAATTAGCCCTCGACGTCTGAACAACTTTAAAAAAAAAAAAAATCCCTAAGCCGCGCGGTCACAAATTCAGCAAAAATCTGACGTTTTGCAATTCACTCACAAAGGTTGCCAAACTTCTGCTAACGATATTCTGAACACTTTTTTGGTAGAAACGGATGGGTTTTTATCATCAGAAAAACAATTAGCCCTCGATGTCTGAACAACATTTTTTTGAAAAAATCCCTAAGCCGCGCGGTCACAAATTCAGCAAAAATCTGATGTTTTGCAATTCACTCACAAATGTTGCCAAACTTCTGCAAACAATCTTCTGAAAGCTTTTTTGGTGGAAACGGATGGGTTTTTATCATCGGAAACAGAATTAGCCCTCGACGTCTGAACAACCTTTTTTTTCAAAAAAATCCCTAAGCCGCGCGGTCACAAATTCAGAAAAAATCCGACATTTTGCAATTCACTCAAAAATGGTCCCAAACTGTTGCAAACGATCCCCTGAAAGCTTTTTTGGTGGAAACAGATGGGTTTTTATCATCGGAAACAGAATTAGCCCTCGACGTCTGAACAACATTTTTTTCAAAAAAATCCCTAAGCCGCGCGGTCACAAATTCAGCAAAAATCTGACGTTTTGCAATTCACTCACAAATGTTGCCAAACGTCTGCAAATGATCTTCTGAAAGCTTTTTTGGTGGAAACGGATGGGTTTTTATCATTGAAAACAGAATTAGCCCTCGACGTCTGAACAACTTTTTTTTCAAAAAATCCCTAAGCCACGCGGTCACAAATTCAGCAAAAATCTGACGTTTTGCAATTCACTCGCAAATGTTGCCAAACTTCTGCAAACGATCTCCTGAAAGCTTTTTTGGTGGAAACGGATGGCTTTTTATCATCGGAAACAGAATTAGCCCTCAAAGTCTGAACAACTTTTTTTGAAAAAATCCCTAAGCCGCGCGGTCACAATTTCAGTAAAAATCTGACGTTTTGCAATTCACTCAAAAATGTTGCCAAACTGTTTCAAACGATCCCCTGAAAGCTTTTTTGGTGGAAACGGATGGGTTTTTATCATCGGAAACAGAATTAGCCCTCAACGTCTGAACAACATTTTTCTGAAAAAATCCCTAAGCCGCGCGGTCACAAATTCAGAAAAAATCTGACGTTTTGCAATTCACTCACAAATGTTGCCAAACTTCTGCAAACAATCTTCTGAAAGCTTTTTTGGTGGAAACGGATGGGTTTTTATCATCGGAAACAGAATTAGCCCTCGACGTCTGAACAACTTTTTTTTCAAAAAATCCCTAACCCGCGCGGTCACAAATTCAGCAAAAATCTGACGTTTTGCAATTCACTCAAAAATGTTGCCAAACTTCTGCAAACGATCTTCTGAAAGCTTTTTTGGTGCAAACGGATGGGTTTTTATCATCGGAAACAGAACTAGCCCTCGACATCTGAACAACTTTTTTTTTGGAAAAAATCCCTAAGCCGTGCGGTCACAATTTCAGCAAAAATCTGACGTTTTGCTATTCGCTAACAAATGGTGCCAAACTTCTGCAAACGATCTTCTGAAAGCTTCTTTGGTGGAAACAGAACGGTTTTTATCATCGGAAACAGAATTAGCCCTCGACATCTGAACAACTTTTTTTAAAAAAAAAAAAAATCCCTTAGCCGCGCGGGCACAAATTCAGCAAAAATCTGACGTTTTGCAATTCACTCACAAATGTTGCCAAACTTCTGCTAAAGATCTTCTGAAAGCTTTTTTGGTGGAAACGGATGGGTTTTTATCATTGGAAACAGAATTAGCCCTCGACGTCTGAACAACTTTTTTTTCAAAAAATCCCTAAGCCGCGCGGTCACAAATTCAGAAAAAATCTGACGTTTTGCAATTCACTCACAAATGTTGCCAAACTTCTGCAAACATTCTTCTGAAAGCTTTTTTGGTGGAAACAGATGGGTTTTTATCATCGGAAACAGAATTAGCCCTCGACATCTGAACAACTTTTTTTTTTGAAAAATCCCTAAGCCGCGCGGTCACAAATTCAGAAAAAATCTGACGTTTTGCAATTCACTCACAAATGTTGCCAAACTTCTGCAAACGATCCCCTGAAAGCTTTTTTGGTGGAAACAGATGGGTTTTTATCATCGGAAACAGAATTAGCCCTCGACGTCTGAACAACTTTTTTTTCAAAAAATCCCTAAGCCGCGCGGTCACAATTTCAGCAAAAATCTGACGTTTTGCAATTCACTCACAAATGTTGCCAAACTTCTGCAAACGATCTTCTGAAAGCTTTTTTGGTGGAAACGGATGGGTTTTTATCATCGGAAACAGAATTAGCCCTCAAAGTCTGAACAACTTTTTTTTCAAAAAATCCCTAAGCCGCGCGGTCACAATTTCAGCAAAAATCTGATGTTTTGCAATTCACTCACAAATGTTGCCAAACTTCTGCAAACGATCTTCTGAAAGCTTTTTTGGTGGAAACGGATGGGTTTTTATCATCGGAAACAGAATTAGCCCTCGACGTCTGAACAACTTTTTTTGAAAAAATCCCTAAGCCGCGCGGTCACAATTTCAGTAAAAATCTGACGTTTTGCAATTCACTCACAAATGTTGCCAAACTTCTGCAAACATTCTTCTGAAAGCTTTTTTGGTGGAAACAGATGGGTTTTTATCATTGGAAACAGAATTAGCCCTCGACATCTGAACAACTTTTTTTTTTGAAAAAATCCCTAAGCCGCGCGGTCACAAATTCAGAAAAAATCTGACGTTTTGCAATTCACTCACAAATGTTGCCAAACTTCTGCAAACAATCTTCTGAAAGCTTTTTTGGTGGAAACGGATGGGTTTTTATCATCGGAAACAGAATTAGCCCTCGACGTCTGAACAACCTTTTTTTTCAAAAAAATCCCTAAGCCGCGCGGTCACAAATTCAGAAAAAATCCGACATTTTGCAATTCACTCAAAAATGGTCCCAAACTGTTGCAAACGATCCCCTGAAAGCTTTTTTGGTGGAAACAGATGGGTTTTTATCATCGGAAACAGAATTAGCCCTCGACGTCTGAACAACATTTTTTTCAAAAAAATCCCTAAGCCGCGCGGTCACAAATTCAGCAAAAATCTGACGTTTTGCAATTCACTCACAAATGTTGCCAAACGTCTGCAAATGATCTTCTGAAAGCTTTTTTGGTGGAAACGGATGGGTTTTTATCATTGAAAACAGAATTAGCCCTCGACGTCTGAACAACTTTTTTTTCAAAAAATCCCTAAGCCACGCGGTCACAAATTCAGCAAAAATCTGACGTTTTGCAATTCACTCACAAATGTTGCAAAACTTCTGCAAACGATCTCCTGAAAGCTTTTTTGGTGGAAACGGATGGGTTTTTATCATCGGAAACAGAATTAGCCCTCAAAGTCTGAACAACTTTTTTTGAAAAAATCCCTAAGCCGCGCGGTCACAATTTCAGTAAAAATCTGACGTTTTGCAATTCACTCAAAAATGTTGCCAAACTGTTTCAAACGATCCCCTGAAAGCTTTTTTGGTGGAAACGGATGGGTTTTTATCATCGGAAACAGAATTAGCCCTCAACGTCTGAACAACATTTTTCTGAAAAAATCCCTAAGCCGCGCGGTCACAAATTCAGAAAAAATCTGACGTTTTGCAATTCACTCACAAATGTTGCCAAACTTCTGCAAACAATCTTCTGAAAGCTTTTTTGGTGGAAACGGATGGGTTTTTATCATCGGAAACAGAATTAGCCCTCGACGTCTGAACAACTTTTTTTTCAAAAAATCCCTAAGCCGCGCGGTCACAAATTCAGCAAAAATCTGACGTTTTGCAATTCACTCAAAAATGTTGCCAAACTTCTGCAAACGATCTTCTGAAAGCTTTTTTGGTGCAAACGGATGGGTTTTTATCATCGGAAACAGAACTAGCCCTCGACATCTGAACAACTTTTTTTTTGGAAAAAATCCCTAAGCCGTGCGGTCACAATTTCAGCAAAAATCTGACGTTTTGCTATTCGCTAACAAATGGTGCCAAACTTCTGCAAACGATCTTCTGAAAGCTTCTTTGGTGGAAACAGAACGGTTTTTATCATCGGAAACAGAATTAGCCCTCGACATCTGAACAACTTTTTTTTAAAAAAAAAAATCCCTTAGCCGCGCGGGCACAAATTCAGCAAAAATCTGACGTTTTGCAATTCACTCACAAATGTTGCCAAACTTCTGCTAAAGATCTTCTGAAAGCTTTTTTGGTGGAAACGGATGGGTTTTTATCATCGGAAACAGAATTAGCCCTCGACGTCTGAACAACTTTTTTTTCAAAAAATCCCTAAGCCGCGCGGTCACAAATTCAGAAAAAATCTGACGTTTTGCAATTCACTCACAAATGTTGCCAAACTTCTGCAAACATTCTTCTGAAAGCTTTTTTGGTGGAAACAGATGGGTTTTTATCATCGGAAACAGAATTAGCCCTCGACATCTGAACAACTTTTTTTTTTGAAAAAATCCCTAAGCCGCGCGGTCACAAATTCAGAAAAAATCTGACGTTTTGCAATTCACTCACAAATGTTGCCAAACTTCTGCAAACGATCCCCTGAAAGCTTTTTTGGTGGAAACAGATGGGTTTTTATCATCGGAAACAGAATTAGCCCTCGACGTCTGAACAACTTTTTTTTCAAAAAATCCCTAAGCCGCGCGGTCACAATTTCAGCAAAAATCTGACGTTTTGCAATTCACTCACAAATGTTGCCAAACTTCTGCAAACGATCTTCTGAAAGCTTTTTTGGTGGAAACGGATGGGTTTTTATCATCGGAAACAGAATTAGCCCTCAAAGTCTGAACAACTTTTTTTTCAAAAAATCCCTAAGCCGCGCGGTCACAATTTCAGCAAAAATCTGATGTTTTGCAATTCACTCACAAATGTTGCCAAACTTCTGCAAACGATCTTCTGAAAGCTTTTTTGGTGGAAACGGATGGGTTTTTATCATCGGAAACAGAATTAGCCCTCGACGTCTGAACAACTTTTTTTGAAAAAATCCCTAAGCCGCGCGGTCACAATTTCAGTAAAAATCTGACGTTTTGCAATTCACTCAAAAATGTTGCCAAACTTCTGCAAACATTCTTCTGAAAGCTTTTTTGGTGGAAACAGATGGGTTTTTATCATCGGAAACAGAATTAGCCCTCGACATCTGAACAACTTTTTTTTTTGAAAAAATCCCTAAGCCGCGCGGTCACAAATTCAGAAAAAATCTGACGTTTTGCAATTCACTCACAAATGTTGCCAAACTTCTGCAAACAATCTTCTGAAAGCTTTTTTGGTGGAAACGGATGGGTTTTTATCATCGGAAACAGAATTAGCCCTCGACGTCTGAACAACCTTTTTTTCCAAAAAAATCCCTAAGCCGCGCGGTCACAAATTCAGAAAAAATCCGACATTTTGCAATTCACTCAAAAATGGTCCCAAACTGTTGCAAACGATCCCCTGAAAGCTTTTTTGGTGGAAACAGATGGGTTTTTATCATCGGAAACAGAATTAGCCCTCGACGTCTGAACAACATTTTTTTCAAAAAAATCCCTAAGCCGCGCGGTCACAAATTCAGCAAAAATCTGACGTTTTGCAATTCACTCACAAATGTTGCCAAACGTCTGCAAATGATCTTCTGAAAGCTTTTTTGGTGGAAACGGATGGGTTTTTATCATTGAAAACAGAATTAGCCCTCGACGTCTGAACAACTTTTTTTTCAAAAAATCCCTAAGCCACGCTGTAGTAAAGTAGGAATATTTAGAAAATTATTCTTTGGCCAAGCAAAGGAGAGTGAGGCCTTGTGGGAGTTTCGTCAGCCACAAGGACCCTGGGAACGGAATTGTGTATCTTTAAAATTCTAGACAACTGACTCCTCAGCTGAAAGGTTTATTAGAACCCAGGATGTCTTGATTAATGAAGGATCTAACACCTGAGTTCAATGATGTAAACATCCCCCCTCCCAGTGTTGTTATCTGCCCTTGAATTGCCTGGGAATGTGTCTCTGGCGGGAGGGAGGAACCCCTTTGATTTAAAAGTTTGAATTCCAAATTGGCCCAGCTGTCAAGAGGTAAATTGATAGACTAGCAAGCCGATCATTGGTGCATTCAAAAAATAATTTGAGTTTATGATTGGCTTGAAAGTTACGACGCAGGTTGCGAATTGGAAATAAAAGATCAGAGAATCCTCTGCTCTTGGCCTCTCTGCCTTTGCCCTGCAAATCGCAAAGATGCCCGGCTCTATGGTTCCAGCTTAATAGGCCGCTATTCATCTTTTGAAATGGAGATCTTCGATCGTCTTCTACTTGCAGAGGCTTAAGGAACAACGACTATCCTATCTTTGTGTTAGAGTTGTAAGTATGTAATCTTAGTTAGTCTATGTAGCTTTGTTGTTTTCTTACCTGTAACGTTCTAAAAGATGTGCCTGCTATTTTAGCATGTTTCTTATGTTATTTTAAAATAAACATTTTAAAGATGAAACTGTTTTAGTTGTGTGCCTTTTCAAAAGGGAATAGCTAAGTCCTAGCCTTACGCTTGGTTACGCTATACCGTAGAACTTCTGCCTGCAAGTCTGTGGATACAGCTTGTAGAGAAGGGGACAGCCAGGCTAACGGGTCACAGCCTTCTCCCTGGGTTGTGATTCTGGGTCCCCTGGACAAGAGGGAGTGGTGGCAGCCCTACCGGGTTTTGTTTGTTCTGTTTTGCAAAAACGTATGTTCGTCCGCCAACCCTGTCCTGGGCGTCCTGGTCTAGCCGGAGAGCAGAGACAGGAGAAGGGAGGGGCAAGAGGTTGGGGACGAGCATTACTACATGTTGGCAGCGTGGTGGGATTGGACTTCCCGTGGAAAGGCACTTTGATTTTTTAAACTTGGCACGAATCTTTTGTGGGCTACAGGTGGTTTGTTTTTTTGGATAGTGATAGTTAGGAGCATGGAGGACAGTTCCGCAACTTCGCAGCAGCAATCGTTGCAAACTTTAGATCAATGGGGAGGAGAGGGAGAAGACAGCTCTCTCCCGGTGGAAACCGAACCCCCTAAAGCTGTGAGTCCTGGAGTGAAATCCGCTTCCTGGTTTTCAAATGACTCGGAAACAGGGTCAGAGGAAGAACTGGTGGATGCCAGCGTAATCCGGAAGGGTCAGAGAGAGTCCTGCATTGTGGACGGAGGGAGGGGCACTCCCGGTAAACAAAAGTTATCTCCTCGTGAGGAGGTGGAGGCGGTGAGGGCCTCCACCCGTCCTAGGAAGAACTATTCTGTTTATGCAGAACCCAGAGAGATGGATGTCTCGCAGAGTTATGATGTTGAGTGGGTTCGTGATCCGGTGAACGGTGGATTCCGCTGCCGGGAGAAGTTTCCCCAGATGGGCTACTTCATGAGACCAAGAGTTAGCCGGATGGCACCTGACTATCAAGAATCGCCACAGCAGTCCCAGGATGTGACTGTGGGAGACTGCCGTCGGGAACAGCTTGCGCCTGACGCCCGTCGGAAGGTGAGACAGCGCTCATTCAGCCCAGGCAGAGTCTACTCGCCGGTTGCGGCTCGAGAGGTGCGCGTGCCGGCGCGAAGGTACGTGGCAGAGGAGGAGGAGTACTTCCAGAGACCCCTGCGTGGATACGCAACAACGGCAGCGGAGCAGCTACGTGCCGAGGGGCAACCGCCTCCTGTGCCTGCGCCGAGGTATGGACTAGTCCCGAGGAGGGGGGGAGATCAAAATCAACAGTCCCCTCCAGGACTGACTTTAAGTAATCTCAACTGGAAGGTGTTCCAGAAATACCACCCCCCCACTGATGTCCTTAGTTACCTAAATTTGTTTGAGGTGACGTGCCGGGACATGGGCGTAGCCCCAGAACTTTACATGGCTGTGCTTCGGCCCCTAGTTTGTGGTGATTTGTCAGAACTTATGGGACATCTCCCTTTGGAAGAAATAAATGACTATGAAAGCTTCAAGAGGCTAGTCATGCAGCGGCATGGCTTGCACCCTGAACATTATCGTAAAGCTTTCAGGAAAGTGGAAAAGGGTGGGCTTACTGACAACATTGCGGTTTTTTCTGCAAAAATGGCCCAAAATTTCGAACTGTGGCTGGCGGCTGAAGGGGTGGAGGATGTGAAAGAAATCAAACAGCTGATGCTGATTGAACAACTAATGCGCTCCCTGCCCCCTGAAATTGTTAGCCTGGTGGCTGATAAAAAACCAAAGACACTAGCAGAAGCTACTGCTCTTGCCGAATCTTTTTGGCTGAACCGCACCCATCTTGTTAATAAAGGACAGAGTAATATGTATAAAGCTACAGCGTCATCGGGGAGGACCGCCCCCCCCATTAAAGAATCCAGCAAGGGATTGTCTACACCTGCTAAAGACTCTGTTGCAGCTGGGGGAGAGCGTGCTAAAGTGCCCCCGAGTTCTGGACTGTGTTTCTTTTGCAAAAAACCGGGGCACATGAAAGCAGCATGTCCCCAGTTGGCTGGGAAAAAGTCCACCGTCCTTACCTCCACGCCTGCTGTTCGCATGATACAGCAGCAGGAAGAAGATTGGGAGGAGGGGCCGGCCAAATCTGGAGCGGTGGAGAGCTTGGCTCCGGAGGAGGAGGGTGAGGTGACCCCTGTTGGGAACAAACCTGAAAAAACTAGTATCACCGTGGGTCCTGTTTGCACCCGGGGAACTCGAAAATCACCCCATGTGAATTGGGCGAACTTGGAGTTTTCTGCTCCTATTGAAATCAATAAAACTGTTGTGAACTCGTACCGGGACACTGGGTCTGACATCACTAGCGTCTCAAAAGATTTGGTTTTGCCTAATCAGATGCAGGAAAGACCCTTAAAAATCAGTCCTTATGGGGTAGAAGAAATTTTGCAGCCCACAGCAATAGTCCCCCTTAAATACAAAGGTTACAGTGGGGACCATCTGGTAATTGTTCATGATCCAGAAGTTTGCAAAAGCCCAGTTTTGGTTGGGAATGATCTTGGGTTTCAAGTTTACTTGCAACAACAGCTAAATGGGGAATCGGTAACTGTAGCAACCTCCCTCACCCCCTCCCCGGCAGGGAAGGATGTGGTGGAGTCTGAGACTGGGTTGAATGAAAAACCCGGAGGGGAGGGAGAGTTACCTGCCTTGGATGAGGATGCCAAGAAGGACCTTGGTGGTTCTATTGAACTGGGAGATCTGGGAGAGTTTGCTGCTGAACAAAGGGCTGACCCCTCCTTGCAGGGATGTCGGGAGGCGGTTGGAGCCCCTCTTCGAGGATCAAAGAAGGCCCAATTTGTGTATAAAAAGGGACTTTTGTATCGGCAATTTGTACCAAAAAAGGTGAAAGACAAGGATTTTGTTTTGCAGCTAGTGGTTCCAGAGAAGAAGCGATCTACTGTTCTTAGCTTAGCCCATGAAGACGGCTTAGCAGGTCATATGGGACTGCAAAAGACTTTAGAAAGACTTACTCGTTATTTTTACTGGCCTGAGGTGTATCAAACAACTAAAGCATTTGTACGTTCTTGTGTGATTTGCCAGAAGGTGGGGAATGACCGTGATAACTTGCCCAATGAGTTACAGAGTGTCCCCTTAGAAGCAAATGTTTTGGAAAAATGGGGAATTGATCTAGTGGGCCCCTTACCAAAAACCCGCTCAGGAAAGCAGTATCTATGCGTGATCATTGATTATGCCTCTCGTTATGTGTATGCCACAAGTTTGACCAATACCTCTGCTAATAGTCTGGTTAAGGCTTTAATTTCTGCCTTTTGTTCCCTAGGAATTCCTAAGGTTTTGGTGAGCGATTTGGGAACTAATTTTATGGCTAAGGTCACCCAAGAGGTTTTGCGTTTGTCTGAGGTGCGCCATCATACCTCTATTGCTTATCAACATCAAGGAAATGGGTTGGTGGAAAGAGTGCAAAAGACCTTGGTTCAAATGCTGCGCAAGTATGCCCTGGCCCATGGTTCCAGTTGGGACCAAGATTTGCCTTTGGTGGTGGCTGCTTACAATGATGCCCATCAAAGAAGCCTTGGGTTTGCACCTAACCAGCTAATTTTTGGAAGGCTTCTGAATACCCCCCTCTCAATGCTTCGAAGAGAGTGGGAAGGTTCAGAAGAAGAGATAAAACTGCCTTCTGTCAGTGAGTACTTTGCTCAACTAAAAGGAACTCTAGCCGACGTTTGGCAATTGGCCAAAGAGAATTTAGAGAATGCCCGATTAGAACAAAAAAGAGTACATGATGCCAGAGCGGTGTGCAAACAGTTTGAGGTGGGAGATCAAGTATGGATTTTAAGACCGTCTCGCCCCCACAAGTTAGATGTGAAATGGCAAGGTCCTGGTGTTGTGGAAGCAAGGCTGAGTCCTGTGCGTTACCTTGTAAATTGCAAGGAATTGCACCCTACTGCTCGCGAGTATCATGTTAATTCCTTGAAAGAATGTGTTGAACAAAAGATCTCTGTACTGGCCATTACGCGTAGTCAGGAAGAGGTGCCTGCTTCGCCTGTGGATCTTTTAACTGAGTACAAACAGGCTGGAAGCATTTCTGATGTATTGCAGTTGCCGAATTTAAGTGAGACTCAGGCTAAAGAGCTTTATGAGGCACTGCAACCCTATAGCAACACTTTCAGCAACAAACCTGGTAAGACTCATCTGGCTCAGCATCATTTTGTCACGGGGGATGCCCCCCCTATTTCCTCACGTCCTTATCGGGTCGGTGAGGCACATGCGCAGAATATTGAAACTGAGCTGAAAGAAATGCTGGAGTTGGGAGTTATAGAACCTAGTAAAAGTGCTTGGGCTTCGCCCATAGTGCTGGTTCCAAAACCCGACGGATCTATTCGTTTTTGCGTGGACTATCGAAAAATTAATTTAGTCACTGTTCCTGATGTGTTTCCTTTGCCTAGAATTGACACATTGATTGAGAAGCTGGGGCGGGCGAAATTCATCACAGTTATGGATTTGACGAAAGGTTATTGGCAAATCCCGCTGTCCCCAGAAGCTTCTGAGAAGTCTGCCTTTGTCACTCATGTAGGCTTGTACCAGTTCAAGGTGTTGCCGTTTGGATTGCGAAATGCTCCCGCAGCCTTCCAAAGGCTAATTAATTCCTTGATTCATGACCTAAATGAGTTTTGCTGTGCTTATTTGGATGACCTGGCAATATTTTCTGAGACATGGCCAGAACATCTTAAACATGTGCAGAGAGTTTTGGCCCGGTTGCAGGAGGCAAACCTGACTGTTAAAATATCTAAATGTCAGTTTGCCCAAGGAGAAGTGGTGTATTTAGGATTCAGAGTGGGGTCGGGAAACATCAAGACCTTAGAGGCCAAAGTGCAGTGCATTCAAGAATGGCCTCGCCCCATCGTGAAAAAGGATGTACAGTCTTTTATAGGGTTGGTGAATTATTACAGGCGCTTCGTTAATCACTTCTCAACTCTAGCTGTACCTCTTACTGACCTTTGTAAGAAATCCCTGCCAGTCAAAGTAAATTGGACTGAGGAGTGTCAGAGGGCTTTTGATTTGTTAAAGCACGCCCTTATGAGCTCCCAAGTCATGCTGGCTCCTGATCAGAGACGTCCGTTTGTAGTGCAAACTGATGCCAGTCAAACAGGGCTAGGAGCAGTTTTGCTTCAAGAAGATGAAGAAGGGAATTGGCGTCCTGTGGTTTACTTAAGTAAAAAGTTGTCCACTGCTGAACAAAATTATTCAACCATAGAGAAAGAGTGTTTTGCTTTGGTCTGGGCCCTAACCAAACTGCGGCCTTATCTGTGGGGTAACACCTTTGAGGTTCAAACGGACCATTCTCCCCTGTGTTGGTTGGAAAGGGTAAAATCATCCAATCAGAAACTGCTTAGGTGGAGTATGGCCCTTCAAGATTTTCAGTTTAATGTCACTCACATTGCAGGAAAGAACAACGTTGTTGCTGATACTTTGTCTAGAATGTACCAATCTGTGCCATGAAACTGTGTAAATATCGGATTAAGGGGGTGCTGCTAGTGATGTATGGTTTTAAAAGCTGCTAAAGCCCCCTGGACCGGATGATCTACCTCAGTGTGTAAATAATTTTCTTCGATGAAATTAGGGGACTTTACCCTTAATTTCATTCTAGAGGGGAGGGTGTAGTAAAGTAGGAATATTTAGAAAATTATTCTTTGGCCAAGCAAAGGAGAGTGAGGCCTTGTGGGAGTTTCGTCAGCCACAAGGACCCTGGGAACGGAATTGTGTATCTTTAAAATTCTAGACAACTGACTCCTCAGCTGAAAGGTTTATTAGAACCCAGGATGTCTTGATTAATGAAGGATCTAACACCTGAGTTCAATGATGTAAACATCCCCCCTCCCAGTGTTGTTATCTGCCCTTGAATTGCCTGGGAATGTGTCTCTGGCGGAAGGGAGGAACCCCTTTGATTTAAAAGTTTGAATTCCAAATTGGCCCAGCTGTCAAGAGGTAAATTGATAGACTAGCAAGCCGATCATTGGTGCATTCAAAAAATAATTTGAGTTTATGATTGGCTTGAAAGTTACGACGCAGGTTGCGAATTGGAAATAAAAGATCAGAGAATCCTCTGCTCTTGGCCTCTCTGCCTTTGCCCTGCAAATCGCAAAGATGCCCGGCTCTATGGTTCCAGCTTAATAGGCCGCTATTCATCTTTTGAAATGGAGATCTTCGATCGTCTTCTACTTGCAGAGGCTTAAGGAACAACAACTATCCTATCTTTGTGTTAGAGTTGTAAGTATGTAATCTTAGTTAGTCTATGTAGCTTTGTTGTTTTCTTACCTGTAACGTTCTAAAAGATGTGCCTGCTATTTTAGCATGTTTCTTATGTTATTTTAAAATAAACATTTTAAAGATGAAACTGTTTTAGTTGTGTGCCTTTTCAAAAGGGAATAGCTAAGTCCTAGCCTTACGCTTGGTTACGCTATACCGTAGAACTTCTGCCTGCAAGTCTGTGGATACAGCTTGTAGAGAAGGGGACAGCCAGGCTAACGGGTCACAGCCTTCTCCCTGGGTTGTGATTCTGGGTCCCCTGGACAAGAGGGAGTGGTGGCAGCCCTACCGGGTTTTGTTTGTTCTGTTTTGCAAAAACGTATGTTCGTCCGCCAACCCTGTCCTGGGCGTCCTGGTCTAGCCGGAGAGCAGAGACAGGAGAAGGGAGGGGCAAGAGGTTGGGGACGAGCATTACTACACACGCGGTCACAAATTCAGCAAAAATCTGACGTTTTGCAATTCACTCACAAATGTTGCAAAACTTCTGCAAACGATCTCCTGAAAGCTTTTTTGGTGGAAACGGATGGGTTTTTATCATCGGAAACAGAATTAGCCCTCAAAGTCTGAACAACTTTTTTTGAAAAAATCCCTAAGCCGCGCGGTCACAATTTCAGTAAAAATCTGACGTTTTGCAATTCACTCAAAAATGTTGCCAAACTGTTTCAAACGATCCCCTGAAAGCTTTTTTGGTGGAAACGGATGGGTTTTTATCGTCGGAAACAGAATTAGCCCTCAACGTCTGAACAACATTTTTCTGAAAAAATCCCTAAGCCGCGCGGTCACAAATTCAGTAAAAATCTGACGTTTTGCAATTCACTCACAAATGTTGCCAAACTTCTGCAAACAATCTTCTGAAAGCTTTTTTGGTGGAAACGGATGGGTTTTTATCATGGGAAACAGAATTAGCCCTCGACGTCTGAACAACTTTTAAAAAAAAAAAAATCCCTAAGCCGCGCGGTCACAAATTCAGCAAAAATCTGACGTTTTGCAATTCACTCACAAAGGTTGCCAAACTTCTGCTAACGATATTCTGAACACTTTTTTGGTAGAAACGGATGGGTTTTTATCATCAGAAAAACAATTAGCCCTCGATGTCTGAACAACATTTTTTTGAAAAAATCCCTAAGCCGCGCGTTCACAAATTCAGCAAAAATCTGATGTTTTGCAATTCACTCACAAATGTTGCCAAACTTCTGCAAACGATCTTCTGAAAGCTTTTTTGGTGGAAACGGATGGGTTTTTATCATCGGAAACAGAATTAGCCCTCGACATCTGAACAACTTTTTTTTTTGAAAAAATCCCTAAGGCTCGCGGTCACAATTTCAGCAAAAATCTGACGTTTTGCAATTCACTCACAAATGTTGCCAAACTGTTGCAAACGATCCCCTGAAAGCTTTTTTGGTGGAAACAGATGGGTTTTTATCTTCGGAAACAGAATTAGCCCTCAACGTCTGAACAACTTTTTTTAAAAAAAAAATCCCTAAGCCGCGCGGTCACAATTTCAGCAAAAATATGACGTTTTGCAATTCACTGACAAATGTTGCCAAACTTCTGCAAACGATCTTCTGAAAGCTTTTTTGGTGGAAACGGATGGGTTTTTATCATCGGAAACAGAATTAGCCCTCGACGTCTGAACAACTTTTTAAAAAAAAAAAATC
This sequence comes from Podarcis gaigeae, assembly GCF_964106915.1. Classification (NCBI taxonomy): domain Eukaryota; kingdom Metazoa; phylum Chordata; class Lepidosauria; order Squamata; family Lacertidae; genus Podarcis; species Podarcis gaigeae. The sequence goes on along the minus strand of NC_139677.1, from coordinate 11,561,896 downwards.
CCTAAGCCGCGCGGTCACAATTTCAGCAAAAATATGACGTTTTGCAATTCACTCACAAATGTTGCCAAACTTCTGCAAACGATCTTCTGAAAGCTTTTTTGGTGGAAACGGATGGGTTTTTATCATCGGAAACAGAATTAGCCCTCGACGTCTGAACAACTTTTTTAAAAAAAAAAAATCCCTAAGCCGCGCGGTCACAAATTCAGAAAAAATCTGACGTTTTGCAATTCACTCACAAATGTTGCCAAACCTCTGCAAACAATCTTCTGAAAGCTTTTTTGGTGGAAACAGATGGGTTTTTATCATCGGAAACAGAATTAGCCCTCGACATCTGAACAACTTTTTTTTTTGAAAAAATCCCTAAGCCGCGCGGTCACAAATTCAGAAAAAATCTGACGTTTTGCAATTCACTCACAAATGTTGCCAAACTTCTGCAAACAATCTTCTGAAAGCTTTTTTGGTGGAAACGGATGGGTTTTTATCATCGGAAACAGAATTAGCCCTCGACGTCTGAACAACCTTTTTTTTCAAAAAAATCCCTAAGCCGCGCGGTCACAAATTCAGAAAAAATCCGACATTTTGCAATTCACTCAAAAATGGTCCCAAACTGTTGCAAACGATCCCCTGAAAGCTTTTTTGGTGGAAACAGATGGGTTTTTATCATCGGAAACAGAATTAGCCCTCGACGTCTGAACAACATTTTTTTCAAAAAAATCCCTAAGCCGCGCGGTCACAAATTCAGCAAAAATCTGACGTTTTGCAATTCACTCACAAATGTTGCCAAACGTCTGCAAATGATCTTCTGAAAGCTTTTTTGGTGGAAACGGATGGGTTTTTATCATTGAAAACAGAATTAGCCCTCGACGTCTGAACAACTTTTTTTTCAAAAAATCCCTAAGCCACGCGGTCACAAATTCAGCAAAAATCTGACGTTTTGCAATTCACTCGCAAATGTTGCCAAACTTCTGCAAACGATCTCCTGAAAGCTTTTTTGGTGGAAACGGATGGGTTTTTATCATCGGAAACAGAATTAGCCCTCGACATCTGAACAACTTTTTTTTTTGAAAAAATCCCTAAGGCTCGCGGTCACAATTTCAGCAAAAATCTGACGTTTTGCAATTCACTCACAAATGTTGCCAAACTGTTGCAAACGATCCCCTGAAAGCTTTTTTGGTGGAAACAGATGGGTTTTTATCTTCGGAAACAGAATTAGCCCTCAACGTCTGAACAACTTTTTTAAAAAAAAAAATCCCTAAGCCGCGCGGTCACAATTTCAGCAAAAATATGACGTTTTGCAATTCACTGACAAATGTTGCCAAACTTCTGCAAACGATCTTCTGAAAGCTTTTTTGGTGGAAACGGATGGGTTTTTATCATCGGAAACAGAATTAGCCCTCGACGTCTGAACAACTTTTTTAAAAAAAAAAATCCCTAAGCCGCGCGGTCACAATTTCAGCAAAAATATGACGTTTTGCAATTCACTCACAAATGTTGCCAAACTTCTGCAAACGATCTTCTGAAAGCTTTTTTGGTGGAAACGGATGGGTTTTTATCATCGGAAACAGAATTAGCCCTCGACGTCTGAACAACTTTTTTAAAAAAAAAAAATCCCTAAGCCGCGCGGTCACAAATTCAGAAAAAATCTGACGTTTTGCAATTCACTCACAAATGTTGCCAAACCTCTGCAAACAATCTTCTGAAAGCTTTTTTGGTGGAAACAGATGGGTTTTTATCATCGGAAACAGAATTAGCCCTCGACATCTGAACAACTTTTTTTTTTTAAAAAATCCCTAAGCCGCGCGGTCACAAATTCAGAAAAAATCTGACGTTTTGCAATTCACTCACAAATGTTGCCAAACTTCTGCAAACAATCTTCTGAAAGCTTTTTTGGTGGAAACGGATGGGTTTTTATCATCGGAAACAGAATTAGCCCTCGACGTCTGAACAACCTTTTTTTTCAAAAAAATCCCTAAGCCGCGCGGTCACAAATTCAGAAAAAATCCGACATTTTGCAATTCACTCAAAAATGGTCCCAAACTGTTGCAAACGATCCCCTGAAAGCTTTTTTGGTGGAAACAGATGGGTTTTTATCATCGGAAACAGAATTAGCCCTCGACGTCTGAACAACATTTTTTTCAAAAAAATCCCTAAGCCGCGCGGTCACAAATTCAGCAAAAATCTGACGTTTTGCAATTCACTCACAAATGTTGCCAAACGTCTGCAAATGATCTTCTGAAAGCTTTTTTGGTGGAAACGGATGGGTTTTTATCATTGAAAACAGAATTAGCCCTCGACGTCTGAACAACTTTTTTTTCAAAAAATCCCTAAGCCACGCGGTCACAAATTCAGCAAAAATCTGACGTTTTGCAATTCACTCGCAAATGTTGCCAAACTTCTGCAAACGATCTCCTGAAAGCTTTTTTGGTGGAAACGGATGGCTTTTTATCATCGGAAACAGAATTAGCCCTCAAAGTCTGAACAACTTTTTTTGAAAAAATCCCTAAGCCGCGCGGTCACAATTTCAGTAAAAATCTGACGTTTTGCAATTCACTCAAAAATGTTGCCAAACTGTTTCAAACGATCCCCTGAAAGCTTTTTTGGTGGAAACGGATGGGTTTTTATCATCGGAAACAGAATTAGCCCTCAACGTCTGAACAACATTTTTCTGAAAAAATCCCTAAGCCGCGCGGTCACAAATTCAGAAAAAATCTGACGTTTTGCAATTCACTCACAAATGTTGCCAAACTTCTGCAAACAATCTTCTGAAAGCTTTTTTGGTGCAAACGGATGGGATTTTATCATCGGAAACAGAACTAGCCCTCGACATCTGAACAACTTTTTTTTTGGAAAAAATCCCTAAGCCGCGCGGTCACAATTTCAGCAAAAATCTGACGTTTTGCTATTCGCTAACAAATGGTGCCAAACTTCTGCAAACGATCTTCTGAAAGCTTCTTTGGTGGAAACAGAACGGTTTTTATCATCGGAAACAGAATTAGCCCTCGACATCTGAACAACTTTTTTAAAAAAAAAAAAAATCCCTTAGCCGCGCGGGCACAAATTCAGCAAAAATCTGACGTTTTGCAATTCACTCACAAATGTTGCCAAACTTCTGCTAAAGATCTTCTGAAAGCTTTTTTGGTGGAAACGGATGGGTTTTTATCATCGGAAACAGAATTAGCCCTCGACGTCTGAACAACTTTTTTTTCAAAAAATCCCTAAGCCGCGCGGTCACAAATTCAGAAAAAATCTGACGTTTTGCAATTCACTCACAAATGTTGCCAAACTTCTGCAAACATTCTTCTGAAAGCTTTTTTGGTGGAAACAGATGGGTTTTTATCATCGGAAACAGAATTAGCCCTCGACATCTGAACAACTTTTTTTTTTGAAAAAATCCCTAAGCCGCGCGGTCACAAATTCAGAAAAAATCTGACGTTTTGCAATTCACTCACAAATGTTGCCAAACTTCTGCAAACGATCCCCTGAAAGCTTTTTTGGTGGAAACAGATGGGTTTTTATCATCGGAAACAGAATTAGCCCTCGACGTCTGAACAACTTTTTTTTCAAAAAATCCCTAAGCCGCGCGGTCACAATTTCAGCAAAAATCTGACGTTTTGCAATTCACTCACAAATGTTGCCAAACTTCTGCAAACGATCTTCTGAAAGCTTTTTTGGTGGAAACGGATGGGTTTTTATCATCGGAAACAGAATTAGCCCTCAAAGTCTGAACAACTTTTTTTTCAAAAAATCCCTAAGCCGCGCGGTCACAATTTCAGCAAAAATCTGATGTTTTGCAATTCACTCACAAATGTTGCCAAACTTCTGCAAACGATCTTCTGAAAGCTTTTTTGGTGGAAACGGATGGGTTTTTATCATCGGAAACAGAATTAGCCCTCGACGTCTGAACAACTTTTTTTGAAAAAATCCCTAAGCCGCGCGGTCACAATTTCAGTAAAAATCTGACGTTTTGCAATTCACTCAAAAATGTTGCCAAACTGTTGCAAACGATCCCCTGAAAGCTTTTTTGGTGGAAACGGATGGGTTTTTATCAGCGGAAACAGAATTAGCCCTCAACGTCTGAACAACATTTTTTTGAAAAAATCCCTAAGCCGCGCGGTCACAAATTCAGAAAAAATCTGACGTTTTGCAATTCACTCACAAATGTTGCCAAACTTCTGCAAACAATCTTCTGAAAGCTTTTTTGGTGGAAACGGATGGGTTTTTATCATCGGAAACAGAATTAGCCCTCGACGTCTGAACAACATTTTTTTGAAAAAATCCCTAAGCCGCGCGGTCACAAATTCAGAAAAAATCTGACGTTTTGCAATTCACTCACAAATGTTGCCAAACTTCTGCAAACAATCTTCTGAAAGCTTTTTTGGTGGAAACGGATGGGTTTTTATCATCGGAAACAGAATTAGCCCTCGACGTCTGAACAACTTTTTTTTCAAAAAATCCCTAAGCCGCGCGGTCACAAATTCAGCAAAAATCTGACGTTTTGCAATTCACTCACAAATGTTGCCAAACTTCTGCAAACAATCTTCTGAAAGCTTTTTTGGTGGAAACGGATGGGTTTTTATCATCGGAAACAGAATTAGCCCTGGACGTCTGAACAACTTTTTTTCAAAAAAATCCCTAAGCCGCGCGGTCACAAATTCAGAAAAAATCTGACATTTTGCAATTCACTCAAAAATGGTCCCAAACTGTTGCAAACGATCCCCTGAAAGCTTTTTTGGTGGAAACAGATGGGTTTTTATCATGGGAAACAGAATTAGCCCTCGACGTCTGAACAACATTTTTTTCAAAAAATCCCTAAGCCGCGCGGTCACATATTCAGAAAAAATCTGACGTTTTGCAATTCACTCACAAATGTTGCCAAACTTCTGCAAACGATCTTCTGAAAGCTTTTTTGGTGCAAACGGATGGGTTTTTATCATCGGAAACAGAATTAGCCCTCGACATCTGAACAACTTTTTTTTTTGAAAAAATCACTAAGCCGCGCGGTCACAATTTCAGCAAAAATCTGACGTTTTGCAATTCACTCACAAATGTTGCCAAACTGTTGCAAACGATCCCCTGAAAGCTTTTTTGGTGGAAACAGATGGGTTTTTATCATCGGAAACAGAATTAGCCCTCGACGTCTGAACAACTTTTTTTTTCAAAAAATCCCTAAGCCGCGCGGTCACAATTTCAGCAAAAATCTGACGTTTTGCAATTCACTCACAATTGTTGCCAAACTTCTGCAAACGATCTTCTGAAAGCTTTTTTGGTGGAAACGGATGGGTTTTTATCATCGGAAACAGAATTAGCCCTCAAAGTCTGAACAACCTTTTTTGAAAAAATCCCTAAGCCGCGCGGTCACAATTTCAGTAAAAATCTGACGTTTTGCAATTCACTCAAAAATGTTGCCAAACTGTTGCAAACGATCCCCTGAAAGCTTTTTTGGTGGAAACAGATGGGTTTTTATCTTCGGAAACAGAATTAGCCCTCGACGTCTGAACAACTTTTTTTTCAAAAAATCCCTAAGCCGCGCGGTCACAATTTCAGCAAAAATCTGATGTTTTGCAATTCACTCACAAATGTTGCCAAACTTCTGCAAACGATCTTCTGAAAGCTTTTTTGGTGGAAACGGATGGGTTTTTATCATTGGAAACAGAATTAGCCCTCGACGTCTGAACAACTTTTTTTAAAAAAAAAATCCCTAAGCCGCGCGGTCACAATTTCAGCAAAAATCTGACGTTTTGCAATTCACTCACAAATGTTGCCAAACTTCTGCAAACGATCTTCTGAAAGCTTTTTTGGTGGAAACGGATGGGTTTTTATCATTGGAAACAGAATTAGCCCTCGACGTCTGAACAACCTTTTTTTTTCAAAAAAATCCCTAAGCCGCGCGGTCACAAATTCAGAAAAAATCTGACATTTTGCAATTCACTCAAAAATGGTCCCAAACTGTTGCAAACGATCCCCTGAAAGCTTTTTTGGTGGAAACAGATGGGTTTTTATCATCGGAAACAGAATTAGCCCTCAACGTCTGAACAACATTTTTTTGAAAAAATCCCTAAGCCGCGCGGTCACAAATTCAGCAAAAATCTGACGTTTTGCAATTCACTCACAAATGTTGCCAAACTTCTGCAAACAATCTTCTGAAAGCTTTTTTGGTGGAAACGGATGGGTTTTTATCATCGGAAACAGAATTAGCCCTGGACGTCTGAACAACTTTTTTTTCAAAAAAATCCCTAAGCCGCGCGGTCACAAATTCAGAAAAAATCTGACATTTTGCAATTCACTCAAAAATGGTCCCAAACTGTTGCAAACGATCCCCTGAAAGCTTTTTTGGTGGAAACAGATGGGTTTTTATCATGGGAAACAGAATTAGCCCTCGACGTCTGAACAACATTTTTTTCAAAAAATCCCTAAGCCGCGCGGTCACATATTCAGAAAAAATCTGACGTTTTGCAATTCACTCACAAATGTTGCCAAACTTCTGCAAACGATCTTCTGAAAGCTTTTTTGGTGCAAACGGATGGGTTTTTATCATCGGAAACAGAATTAGCCCTCGACATCTGAACAACTTTTTTTTTTGAAAAAATCACTAAGCCGCGCGGTCACAATTTCAGCAAAAATCTGACGTTTTGCAATTCACTCACAAATGTTGCCAAACTGTTGCAAACGATCCCCTGAAAGCTTTTTTGGTGGAAACAGATGGGTTTTTATCATCGGAAACAGAATTAGCCCTCGACGTCTGAACAACTTTTTTTTTCAAAAAATCCCTAAGCCGCGCGGTCACAATTTCAGCAAAAATCTGACGTTTTGCAATTCACTCACAAATGTTGCCAAACTTCTGCAAACGATCTTCTGAAAGCTTTTTTGGTGGAAACGGATGGGTTTTTATCATCGGAAACAGAATTAGCCCTCAAAGTCTGAACAACCTTTTTTGAAAAAATCCCTAAGCCGCGCGGTCACAATTTCAGTAAAAATCTGACGTTTTGCAATTCACTCAAAAATGTTGCCAAACTGTTGCAAACGATCCCCTGAAAGCTTTTTTGGTGGAAACAGATGGGTTTTTATCTTCGGAAACAGAATTAGCCCTCGACGTCTGAACAACTTTTTTTTCAAAAAATCCCTAAGCCGCGCGGTCACAATTTCAGCAAAAATCTGATGTTTTGCAATTCACTCACAAATGTTGCCAAACTTCTGCAAACGATCTTCTGAAAGCTTTTTTGGTGGAAACGGATGGGTTTTTATCATTGGAAACAGAATTAGCCCTCGACGTCTGAACAACTTTTTTTAAAAAAAAAATCCCTAAGCCGCGCGGTCACAATTTCAGCAAAAATCTGACGTTTTGCAATTCACTCACAAATGTTGCCAAACTTCTGCAAACGATCTTCTGAAAGCTTTTTTGGTGGAAACGGATGGGTTTTTATCATTGGAAACAGAATTAGCCCTCGACGTCTGAACAACCTTTTTTTTTCAAAAAAATCCCTAAGCCGCGCGGTCACAAATTCAGAAAAAATCTGACATTTTGCAATTCACTCAAAAATGGTCCCAAACTGTTGCAAACGATCCCCTGAAAGCTTTTTTGGTGGAAACAGATGGGTTTTTATCATCGGAAACAGAATTAGCCCTCAACGTCTGAACAACTTTTTTTTGAAAAAATCCCTAAGCCACGCGGTCACAAATTCAGCAAAAATCTGACGTTTTGCAATTCACTCACAAATGTTGCCAAACTTCTGCAAACGATCTTCTAAAAGCTTTTTTGGTGGAAACGGATGGATTTTTATCATCGGAAACAGAATTAGCCCTCGACGTCTGAACAACTTCTTTTTCAAAAAATCCCTAAGCCGCGCGGTCACAAATTCAGCAAAAATCTGACGTTTTGCAATTCACTCACAAATGTTGCCAAACTTCTGCAAATGATCTTCTGAAAGCTTTTTTGGTGCAAACGGATGGGTTTTTATCATCGGAAACAGAATTAGCCCTCGACATCTGAACAACTTTTTTTTTTGAAAAAATCACTAATCCGCGCGGTCACAATTTCAGCAAAAATCTGACGTTTTGCAATTCACTCACAAATGTTGCCAAACTGTTGCAAACGATCCCCTGAAAGCTTTTTTGGTGGAAACAGATGGGTTTTTATCATCGGAAACAGAATTAGCCCTCGACGTCTGAACAACTTTTTTTTCAAAAAATCCCTAAGCCGCGCGGTCACAATTTCAGCAAAAATCTGACGTTTTGCAATTCACTCACAAATGTTGCCAAACTTCTGCAAACGATCTTTGTAAAGCTTTTTTGGTGGAAACGGATGGGTTTTTTATCATCGGAAACAGAATTAGCCCTCAAAGTCTGAACAACTTTTTTTGAAAAAATCCCTAAGCCGCGCAGTCACAATTTCAGTAAAAATCTGACGTTTTGCAATTCACTCACAAATGTTGCCAAACTGTTGCAAACGATCCCCTGAAAGCTTTTTTGGTGGAAACGGATGGGTTTTTATCATCGGAAACAGAATTAGCCCTCAACGTCTGAACAACATTTTTTTGAAAAAATCCCTAAGCCGAGCGGTCACAAATTCAGAAAAAATCTGACGTTTTGCAATTCACTCACAAATGTTGCCAAACTTCTGCAAACAATCTTCTGAAAGCTTTTTTGGTGGAAACGGATGGGTTTTTATCATCGGAAACAGAATTAGCCCTCGACGTCTGAACAACTTTTTTTTCAAAAAATCCCTAAGCCGCGCGGTAACAAATTCAGCAAAAATCTGACGTTTTGCAATTCACTCACAAATGTTGCCAAACTTCTGCAAACGATCTTCTGAAAGCTTTTTTGGTGCAAACGGATGGGTTTTTATCATCGGAAACAGAATTAGCCCTCGACATCTGAACAACTTTTTTTTTTGAAAAAATCCCTAAGCCGCGCGGTCACAATTTCAGCAAAAATCTGACGTTTTGCAATTCACTCACAAATGTTGCCAAACTGTTGCAAACGATCCCCTGAAAGCTTTTTTGGTGGAAACAGATGGGTTTTTATCTTCGGAAACAGAATTAGCCCTCGACGTCTGAACAACTTTTTTTTCAAAAAATCCCTAAGCCGCGCGGTCACAATTTCAGCAAAAATCTGATGTTTTGCAATTCACTCACAAATGTTGCCAAACTTCTGCAAACGATCTTCTGAAAGCTTTTTTGGTGGAAACGGATGGGTTTTTATCATCGGAAACAGAATTAGCCCTCAAAGTCTGAACAACCTTTTTTGAAAAAATCCCTAAGCCGCGCGGTCACAATTTCAGTAAAAATCTGACGTTTTGCAATTCACTCACAAATGTTGCCAAACTGTTGCAAACGATCCCCTGAAAGCTTTTTTGGTGGAAACAGATGGGTTTTTATCATCGGAAACAGAATTAGCCCTCGACGTCTGAACAACTTTTTTTAAAAAAAAAATCCCTAAGCCGCGCGGTCACAATTTCAGCAAAAATCTGACGTTTTGCAATTCACTCACAAATGTTGCCAAACTTCTGCAAACGATCTTCTGAAAGCTTTTTTGGTGGAAACGGATGGGTTTTTTATCATCGGAAACAGAATTAGCCCTCAAAGTCTGAACAACTTTTTTTGAAAAAATCCCTAAGCCGCGCGGTCACAATTTCAGTAAAAATCTGACGTTTTGCAATTCACTCACAAATGTTGCCAAACTGTTGCAAACGATCCCCTGAAAGCTTTTTTGGTGGAAACGGATGGGTTTTTATCATCGGAAACAGAATTAGCCCTCAACGTCTGAACAACATTTTTTTGAAAAAATCCCTAAGCCGCGCGGTCACAAATTCAGAAAAAATCTGACGTTTTGCAATTCACTCACAAATGTTGCCAAACTTCTGCAAACAATCTTCTGAAAGCTTTTTTGGTGGAAACGGATGGGTTTTTATCATCGGAAACAGAATTAGCCCTCGACGTCTGAACAACCTTTTTTTTCAAAAAAATCCCTAAGCCGCGCGGTCACAAATTCAGAAAAAATCCGACATTTTGCAATTCACTCAAAAATGGTCCCAAACTGTTGCAAACGATCCCCTGAAAGCTTTTTTGGTGGAAACAGATGGGTTTTTATCATCGGAAACAGAATTAGCCCTCGACGTCTGAACAACATTTTTTTCAAAAAAATCCCTAAGCTGCGCGGTCACAAATTCAGCAAAAATCTGACGTTTTGCAATTCACTCACAAATGTTGCCAAACGTCTGCAAATGATCTTCTGAAAGCTTTTTTGGTGGAAACGGATGGGTTTTTATCATTGAAAACAGAATTAGCCCTCGACGTCTGAACAACTTTTTTTTCAAAAAATCCCTAAGCCACGCGGTCACAAATTCAGCAAAAATCTGACGTTTTGCAATTCACTCACAAATGTTGCAAAACTTCTGCAAACGATCTCCTGAAAGCTTTTTTGGTGGAAACGGATGGGTTTTTATCATCGGAAACAGAATTAGCCCTCAAAGTCTGAACAACTTTTTTTGAAAAAATCCCTAAGCCGCGCGGTCACAATTTCAGTAAAAATCTGACGTTTTGCAATTCACTCAAAAATGTTGCCAAACTGTTTCAAACGATCCCCTGAAAGCTTTTTTGGTGGAAACGGATGGGTTTTTATCATCGGAAACAGAATTAGCCCTCAACGTCTGAACAACATTTTTCTGAAAAAATCCCTAAGCCGCGCGGTCACAAATTCAGTAAAAATCTGACGTTTTGCAATTCACTCACAAATGTTGCCAAACTTCTGCAAACAATCTTCTGAAAGCTTTTTTGGTGGAAACGGATGGGTTTTTATCATGGGAAACAGAATTAGCCCTCGACGTCTGAACAACTTTAAAAAAAAAAAAAATCCCTAAGCCGCGCGGTCACAAATTCAGCAAAAATCTGACGTTTTGCAATTCACTCACAAAGGTTGCCAAACTTCTGCTAACGATATTCTGAACACTTTTTTGGTAGAAACGGATGGGTTTTTATCATCAGAAAAACAATTAGCCCTCGATGTCTGAACAACATTTTTTTGAAAAAATCCCTAAGCCGCGCGGTCACAAATTCAGCAAAAATCTGATGTTTTGCAATTCACTCACAAATGTTGCCAAACTTCTGCAAACGATCTTCTGAAAGCTTTTTTGGTGGAAACGGATGGGTTTTTATCATCGGAAACAGAATTAGCCCTCGACATCTGAACAACTTTTTTTTTTGAAAAAATCCCTAAGGCTCGCGGTCACAAATTCAGCAAAAATCTGACGTTTTGCAATTCACTCACAAATGTTGCCAAACTGTTGCAAACGATCCCCTGAAAGCTTTTTTGGTGGAAACAGATGGGTTTTTATCTTCGGAAACAGAATTAGCCCTCAACGTCTGAACAACTTTTTTTAAAAAAAAAATCCCTAAGCCGCGCGGTCACAATTTCAGCAAAAATATGACGTTTTGCAATTCACTGACAAATGTTGCCAAACTTCTGCAAACGATCTTCTGAAAGCTTTTTTGGTGGAAACGGATGGGTTTTTATCATCGGAAACAGAATTAGCCCTCGACGTCTGAACAACTTTTTAAAAAAAAAAAATCCCTAAGCCGCGCGGTCACAATTTCAGCAAAAATATGACGTTTTGCAATTCACTGACAAATGTTGCCAAACTTCTGCAAACGATCTTCTGAAAGCTTTTTTGGTGGAAACGGATGGGTTTTTATCATCGGAAACAGAATTAGCCCTCGACGTCTGAACAACTTTTTAAAAAAAAAAAATCCCTAAGCCGCGCGGTCACAATTTCAGCAAAAATATGACGTTTTGCAATTCACTCACAAATGTTGCCAAACTTCTGCAAACGATCTTCTGAAAGCTTTTTTGGTGGAAACGGATGGGTTTTTATCATCGGAAACAGAATTAGCCCTCGACGTCTGAACAACTTTTTTTAAAAAAAAAAATCCCTAAGCCGCGCGGTCACAAATTCAGAAAAAATCTGACGTTTTGCAATTCACTCACAAATGTTGCCAAACTTCTGCAAACAATCTTCTGAAAGCTTTTTTGGTGGAAACGGATGGGTTTTTATCATCGGAAACAGAATTAGCCCTCGACGTCTGAACAACCTTTTTTTTCAAAAAAATCCCTAAGCCGCGCGGTCACAAATTCAGAAAAAATCCGACATTTTGCAATTCACTCAAAAATGGTCCCAAACTGTTGCAAACGATCCCCTGAAAGCTTTTTTGGTGGAAACAGATGGGTTTTTATCATCGGAAACAGAATTAGCCCTCGACGTCTGAACAACATTTTTTTCAAAAAAATCCCTAAGCCGCGCGGTCACAAATTCAGCAAAAATCTGACGTTTTGCAATTCACTCACAAATGTTGCCAAACGTCTGCAAATGATCTTCTGAAAGCTTTTTTGGTGGAAACGGATGGGTTTTTATCATTGAAAACAGAATTAGCCCTCGACGTCTGAACAACTTTTTTTTCAAAAAATCCCTAAGCCACGCGGTCACAAATTCAGCAAAAATCTGACGTTTTGCAATTCACTCACAAATGTTGCCAAACTTCTGCAAACGATCTCCTGAAAGCTTTTTTGGTGGAAACGGATGGGTTTTTATCATCGGAAACAGAATTAGCCCTCAAAGTCTGAAAAACTTTTTTTGAAAAAATCCCTAAGCCGCGCGGTCACAATTTCAGTAAAAATCTGACGTTTTGCAATTCACTCAAAAATGTTGCCAAACTGTTTCAAACGATCCCCTGAAAGCTTTTTTGGTGGAAACGGATGGGTTTTTATCATCGGAAACAGAATTAGCCCTCAACGTCTGAACAACATTTTTCTGAAAAAATCCCTAAGCCGCGCGGTCACAAATTCAGAAAAAATCTGACGTTTTGCAATTCACTCACAAATGTTGCCAAACTGTTGCAAACGATCCCCTGAAAGCTTTTTTGGTGGAAACGGATGGGTTTTTATCATCGGAAACAGAATTAGCCCTCAACGTCTGAACAACATTTTTTTGAAAAAATCCCTAAGCCGCGCGGTCACAAATTCAGAAAAAATCTGACGTTTTGCAATTCACTCACAAATGTTGCCAAACTTCTGCAAACAATCTTCTGAAAGCTTTTTTGGTGGAAACGGATGGGTTTTTATCATCGGAAACAGAATTAGCCCTCGACGTCTGAACAACCTTTTTTTTCAAAAAAATCCCTAAGCCGCGCGGTCACAAATTCAGAAAAAATCCGACATTTTGCAATTCACTCAAAAATGGTCCCAAACTGTTGCAAACGATCCCCTGAAAGCTTTTTTGGTGGAAACAGATGGGTTTTTATCATCGGAAACAGAATTAGCCCTCGACGTCTGAACAACATTTTTTTCAAAAAAATCCCTAAGCTGCGCGGTCACAAATTCAGCAAAAATCTGACGTTTTGCAATTCACTCACAAATGTTGCCAAACGTCTGCAAATGATCTTCTGAAAGCTTTTTTGGTGGAAACGGATGGGTTTTTATCATTGAAAACAGAATTAGCCCTCGACGTCTGAACAACTTTTTTTTCAAAAAATCCCTAAGCCACGCGGTCACAAATTCAGCAAAAATCTGACGTTTTGCAATTCACTCACAAATGTTGCAAAACTTCTGCAAACGATCTCCTGAAAGCTTTTTTGGTGGAAACGGATGAGTTTTTATCATCGGAAACAGAATTAGCCCTCAAAGTCTGAACAACTTTTTTTGAAAAAATCCCTAAGCCGCGCGGTCACAATTTCAGTAAAAATCTGACGTTTTGCAATTCACTCAAAAATGTTGCCAAACTGTTTCAAACGATCCCCTGAAAGCTTTTTTGGTGGAAACGGATGGGTTTTTATCATCGGAAACAGAATTAGCCCTCAACGTCTGAACAACATTTTTCTGAAAAAATCCCTAAGCCGCGCGGTCACAAATTCAGTAAAAATCTGACGTTTTGCAATTCACTCACAAATGTTGCCAAACTTCTGCAAACAATCTTCTGAAAGCTTTTTTGGTGGAAACGGATGGGTTTTTATCATGGGAAACAGAATTAGCCCTCGACGTCTGAACAACTTTTAAAAAAAAAAAAATCCCTAAGCCGCGCGGTCACAAATTCAGCAAAAATCTGACGTTTTGCAATTCACTCACAAAGGTTGCCAAACTTCTGCTAACGATATTCTGAACACTTTGTTGGTAGAAACGGATGGGTTTTTATCATCAGAAAAACAATTAGCCCTCGATGTCTGAACAACATTTTTTTGAAAAAATCCCTAAGCCGCGCGGTCACAAATTCAGCAAAAATCTGATGTTTTGCAATTCACTCACAAATGTTGCCAAACTTCTGCAAACGATCTTCTGAAAGCTTTTTTGGTGGAAACGGATGGGTTTTTATCATCGGAAACAGAATTAGCCCTCGACATCTGAACAACTTTTTTTTTTGAAAAAATCCCTAAGGCTCACGGTCACAATTTCAGCAAAAATCTGACGTTTTGCAATTCACTCACAAATGTTGCCAAACTGTTGCAAACGATCCCCTGAAAGCTTTTTTGGTGGAAACAGATGGGTTTTTATCTTCGGAAACAGAATTAGCCCTCAACGTCTGAACAACTTTTTTAAAAAAAAAAATCCCTAAGCCGCGCGGTCACAATTTCAGCAAAAATATGACGTTTTGCAATTCACTGACAAATGTTGCCAAACTTCTGCAAACGATCTTCTGAAAGCTTTTTTGGTGGAAACGGATGGGTTTTTATCATCGGAAACAGAATTAGCCCTCGACGTCTGAACAACTTTTTAAAAAAAAAAAATCCCTAAGCCGCGCGGTCACAATTTCAGCAAAAATATGACGTTTTGCAATTCACTCACAAATGTTGCCAAACTTCTGCAAACGATCTTCTGAAAGCTTTTTTGGTGGAAACGGATGGGTTTTTATCATCGGAAACAGAATTAGCCCTCGACGTCTGAACAACTTTTTTTAAAAAAAAAAATCCCTAAGCCGCGCGGTCACAAATTCAGAAAAAATCTGACGTTTTGCAATTCACTCACAAATGTTGCCAAACTTCTGCAAACAATCTTCTGAAAGCTTTTTTGGTGGAAACGGATGGGTTTTTATCATCGGAAACAGAATTAGCCCTCGACGTCTGAACAACCTTTTTTTTCAAAAAAATCCCTAAGCCGCGCGGTCACAAATTCAGAAAAAATCCGACATTTTGCAATTCACTCAAAAATGGTCCCAAACTGTTGCAAACGATCCCCTGAAAGCTTTTTTGGTGGAAACAGATGGGTTTTTATCATCGGAAACAGAATTAGCCCTCGACGTCTGAACAACATTTTTTTCAAAAAAATCCCTAAGCCGCGCGGTCACAAATTCAGCAAAAATCTGACGTTTTGCAATTCACTCACAAATGTTGCCAAACGTCTGCAAATGATCTTCTGAAAGCTTTTTTGGTGGAAACGGATGGGTTTTTATCATTGAAAACAGAATTAGCCCTCGACGTCTGAACAACTTTTTTTTCAAAAAATCCCTAAACCACGCGGTCACAAATTCAGCAAAAATCTGACGTTTTGCAATTCACTCACAAATGTTGCCAAACTTCTGCAAACGATCTCCTGAAAGCTTTTTTGGTGGAAACGGATGGGTTTTTATCATCGGAAACAGAATTAGCCCTCAAAGTCTGAAAAACTTTTTTTGAAAAAATCCCTAAGCCGCGCGGTCACAATTTCAGTAAAAATCTGACGTTTTGCAATTCACTCAAAAATGTTGCCAAACTGTTTCAAACGATCCCCTGAAAGCTTTTTTGGTGGAAACGGATGGGTTTTTATCATCGGAAACAGAATTAGCCCTCAACGTCTGAACAACATTTTTCTGAAAAAATCCCTAAGCCGCGCGGTCACAAATTCAGAAAAAATCTGACGTTTTGCAATTCACTCACAAATGTTGCCAAACTGTTGCAAACGATCCCCTGAAAGCTTTTTTGGTGGAAACGGATGGGTTTTTATCATCGGAAACAGAATTAGCCCTCAACGTCTGAACAACATTTTTTTGAAAAAATCCCTAAGCCGCGCGGTCACAAATTCAGAAAAAATCTGACGTTTTGCAATTCACTCACAAATGTTGCCAAACTTCTGCAAACAATCTTCTGAAAGCTTTTTTGGTGGAAACGGATGGGTTTTTATCATCGGAAACAGAATTAGCCCTCGACGTCTGAACAACCTTTTTTTTCAAAAAAATCCCTAAGCCGCGCGGTCACAAATTCAGAAAAAATCCGACATTTTGCAATTCACTCAAAAATGGTCCCAAACTGTTGCAAACGATCCCCTGAAAGCTTTTTTGGTGGAAACAGATGGGTTTTTATCATCGGAAACAGAATTAGCCCTCGACGTCTGAACAACATTTTTTTCAAAAAAATCCCTAAGCTGCGCGGTCACAAATTCAGCAAAAATCTGACGTTTTGCAATTCACTCACAAATGTTGCCAAACGTCTGCAAATGATCTTCTGAAAGCTTTTTTGGTGGAAACGGATGGGTTTTTATCATTGAAAACAGAATTAGCCCTCGACGTCTGAACAACTTTTAAAAAAAAAAAAATCCCTAAGCCGCGCGGTCACAAATTCAGCAAAAATCTGACGTTTTGCAATTCACTCACAAAGGTTGCCAAACTTCTGCTAACGATATTCTGAACACTTTTTTGGTAGAAACGGATGGGTTTTTATCATCAGAAAAACAATTAGCCCTCGATGTCTGAACAACATTTTTTTGAAAAAATCCCTAAGCCGCGCGGTCACAAATTCAGCAAAAATCTGATGTTTTGCAATTCACTCACAAATGTTGCCAAACTTCTGCAAACGATCTTCTGAAAGCTTTTTTGGTGGAAACGGATGGGTTTTTATCATCGGAAACAGAATTAGCCCTCGACATCTGAACAACTTTTTTTTTTGAAAAAATCCCTAAGGCTCGCGGTCACAATTTCAGCAAAAATCTGACGTTTTGCAATTCACTCACAA
This sequence comes from Podarcis gaigeae, assembly GCF_964106915.1. Classification (NCBI taxonomy): domain Eukaryota; kingdom Metazoa; phylum Chordata; class Lepidosauria; order Squamata; family Lacertidae; genus Podarcis; species Podarcis gaigeae. Next base: position 11,544,935 of record NC_139677.1, on the reverse strand, counting down.
ATGTTGCCAAACTGTTGCAAACGATCCCCTGAAAGCTTTTTTGGTGGAAACAGATGGGTTTTTATCTTCGGAAACAGAATTAGCCCTCAACGTCTGAACAACTTTTTTAAAAAAAAAAATCCCTAAGCCGCGCGGTCACAATTTCAGCAAAAATATGACGTTTTGCAATTCACTGACAAATGTTGCCAAACTTCTGCAAACGATCTTCTGAAAGCTTTTTTGGTGGAAACGGATGGGTTTTTATCATCGGAAACAGAATTAGCCCTCGACGTCTGAACAACTTTTTAAAAAAAAAAAATCCCTAAGCCGCGCGGTCACAATTTCAGCAAAAATATGACGTTTTGCAATTCACTCACAAATGTTGCCAAACTTCTGCAAACGATCTTCTGAAAGCTTTTTTGGTGGAAACGGATGGGTTTTTATCATCGGAAACAGAATTAGCCCTCGACGTCTGAACAACTTTTTTTAAAAAAAAAAATCCCTAAGCCGCGCGGTCACAAATTCAGAAAAAATCTGACGTTTTGCAATTCACTCACAAATGTTGCCAAACTTCTGCAAACAATCTTCTGAAAGCTTTTTTGGTGGAAACGGATGGGTTTTTATCATCGGAAACAGAATTAGCCCTCGACGTCTGAACAACCTTTTTTTTCAAAAAAATCCCTAAGCCGCGCGGTCACAAATTCAGAAAAAATCCGACATTTTGCAATTCACTCAAAAATGGTCCCAAACTGTTGCAAACGATCCCCTGAAAGCTTTTTTGGTGGAAACAGATGGGTTTTTATCATCGGAAACAGAATTAGCCCTCGACGTCTGAACAACATTTTTTTCAAAAAAATCCCTAAGCCGCGCGGTCACAAATTCAGCAAAAATCTGACGTTTTGCAATTCACTCACAAATGTTGCCAAACGTCTGCAAATGATCTTCTGAAAGCTTTTTTGGTGGAAACGGATGGGTTTTTATCATTGAAAACAGAATTAGCCCTCGACGTCTGAACAACTTTTTTTTCAAAAAATCCCTAAACCACGCGGTCACAAATTCAGCAAAAATCTGACGTTTTGCAATTCACTCACAAATGTTGCCAAACTTCTGCAAACGATCTCCTGAAAGCTTTTTTGGTGGAAACGGATGGGTTTTTATCATCGGAAACAGAATTAGCCCTCAAAGTCTGAAAAACTTTTTTTGAAAAAATCCCTAAGCCGCGCGGTCACAATTTCAGTAAAAATCTGACGTTTTGCAATTCACTCAAAAATGTTGCCAAACTGTTTCAAACGATCCCCTGAAAGCTTTTTTGGTGGAAACGGATGGGTTTTTATCATCGGAAACAGAATTAGCCCTCAACGTCTGAACAACATTTTTCTGAAAAAATCCCTAAGCCGCGCGGTCACAAATTCAGAAAAAATCTGACGTTTTGCAATTCACTCACAAATGTTGCCAAACTTCTGCAAACAATCTTCTGAAAGCTTTTTTGGTGGAAACGGATGGGTTTTTATCATCGGAAACAGAATTAGCCCTCGACGTCTGAACAACATTTTTTTGAAAAAATCCCTAAGCCGCGCGGTCACAAATTCAGCAAAAATCTGACGTTTTGCAATTCACTCGCAAATGTTGCCAAACTTCTGCAAACGATCTCCTGAAAGCTTTTTTGGTGGAAACGGATGGCTTTTTATCATCGGAAACAGAATTAGCCCTCAAAGTCTGAACAACTTTTTTTGAAAAAATCCCTAAGCCGCGCGGTCACAATTTCAGTAAAAATCTGACGTTTTGCAATTCACTCAAAAATGTTGCCAAACTGTTTCAAACGATCCCCTGAAAGCTTTTTTGGTGGAAACGGATGGGTTTTTATCATCGGAAACAGAATTAGCCCTCAACGTCTGAACAACATTTTTCTGAAAAAATCCCTAAGCCGCGCGGTCACAAATTCAGAAAAAATCTGACGTTTTGCAATTCACTCACAAATGTTGCCAAACTTCTGCAAACAATCTTCTGAAAGCTTTTTTGGTGGAAACGGATGGGTTTTTATCATCGGAAACAGAATTAGCCCTCGACGTCTGAACAACTTTTTTTTCAAAAAATCCCTAAGCCGCGCGGTCACAAATTCAGCAAAAATCTGACGTTTTGCAATTCACTCAAAAATGTTGCCAAACTTCTGCAAACGATCTTCTGAAAGCTTTTTTGGTGCAAACGGATGGGTTTTTATCATCGGAAACAGAACTAGCCCTCGACATCTGAACAACTTTTTTTTTGGAAAAAATCCCTAAGCCGCGCGGTCACAATTTCAGCAAAAATCTGACGTTTTGCTATTCGCTAACAAATGGTGCCAAACTTCTGCAAACGATCTTCTGAAAGCTTCTTTGGTGGAAACAGAACGGTTTTTATCATCGGAAACAGAATTAGCCCTCGACATCTGAACAACTTTTTTTTAAAAAAAAAAAAATCCCTTAGCCGCGCGGGCACAAATTCAGCAAAAATCTGACGTTTTGCAATTCACTCACAAATGTTGCCAAACTTCTGCTAAAGATCTTCTGAAAGCTTTTTTGGTGGAAACGGATGGGTTTTTATCATCGGAAACAGAATTAGCCCTCGACGTCTGAACAACTTTTTTTTCAAAAAATCCCTAAGCCGCGCGGTCACAAATTCAGAAAAAATCTGACGTTTTGCAATTCACTCACAAATGTTGCCAAACTTCTGCAAACATTCTTCTGAAAGCTTTTTTGGTGGAAACAGATGGGTTTTTATCATCGGAAACAGAATTAGCCCTCGACATCTGAACAACTTTTTTTTTTGAAAAAATCCCTAAGCCGCGCGGTCACAAATTCAGAAAAAATCTGACGTTTTGCAATTCACTCACAAATGTTGCCAAACTTCTGCAAACGATCCCCTGAAAGCTTTTTTGGTGGAAACAGATGGGTTTTTATCATCGGAAACAGAATTAGCCCTCGACGTCTGAACAACTTTTTTTTCAAAAAATCCCTAAGCCGCGCGGTCACAATTTCAGCAAAAATCTGACGTTTTGCAATTCACTCACAAATGTTGCCAAACTTCTGCAAACGATCTTCTGAAAGCTTTTTTGGTGGAAACGGATGGGTTTTTATCATCGGAAACAGAATTAGCCCTCAAAGTCTGAACAACTTTTTTTTCAAAAAATCCCTAAGCCGCGCGGTCACAATTTCAGCAAAAATCTGATGTTTTGCAATTCACTCACAAATGTTGCCAAACTTCTGCAAACGATCTTCTGAAAGCTTTTTTGGTGGAAACGGATGGGTTTTTATCATCGGAAAAAAAATTAGCCCTCGACGTCTGAACAACTTTTTTTGAAAAAATCCCTAAGCCGCGCGGTCACAATTTCAGTAAAAATCTGACGTTTTGCAATTCACTCAAAAATGTTGCCAAACTGTTGCAAACGATCCCCTGAAAGCTTTTTTGGTGGAAACGGATGGGTTTTTATCAGCGGAAACAGAATTAGCCCTCAACGTCTGAACAACTTTTTTTTGAAAAAATCCCTAAGCCGCGCGGTCACAAATTCAGAAAAAATCTGACGTTTTGCAATTCACTCACAAATGTTGCCAAACTTCTGCAAACAATCTTCTGAAAGCTTTTTTGGTGGAAACGGATGGGTTTTTATCATCGGAAACAGAATTAGCCCTCGACGTCTGAACAACATTTTTTTGAAAAAATCCCTAAGCCGCGCGGTCACAAATTCAGAAAAAATCTGACGTTTTGCAATTCACTCACAAATGTTGCCAAACTTCTGCAAACAATCTTCTGAAAGCTTTTTTGGTGGAAACGGATGGGTTTTTATCATCGGAAACAGAATTAGCCCTCGACGTCTGAACAACTTTTTTTTCAAAAAATCCCTAAGCCGCGCGGTCACAAATTCAGCAAAAATCTGACGTTTTGCAATTCACTCACAAATGTTGCCAAACTTCTGCAAACAATCTTCTGAAAGCTTTTTTGGTGGAAACGGATGGGTTTTTATCATCGGAAACAGAATTAGCCCTGGACGTCTGAACAACTTTTTTTTCAAAAAAATCCCTAAGCCGCGCGGTCACAAATTCAGAAAAAATCTGACATTTTGCAATTCACTCAAAAATGGTCCCAAACTGTTGCAAACGATCCCCTGAAAGCTTTTTTGGTGGAAACAGATGGGTTTTTATCATGGGAAACAGAATTAGCCCTCGACGTCTGAACAACATTTTTTTCAAAAAATCCCTAAGCCGCGCGGTCACAAATTCAGAAAAAATCTGACGTTTTGCAATTCACTCACAAATGTTGCCAAACTTCTGCAAACGATCTTCTGAAAGCTTTTTTGGTGCAAACGGATGGGTTTTTATCATCGGAAACAGAATTAGCCCTCGACATCTGAACAACTTTTTTTTTTGAAAAAATCACTAAGCCGCGCGGTCACAATTTCAGCAAAAATCTGACGTTTTGCAATTCACTCACAAATGTTGCCAAACTGTTGCAAACGATCCCCTGAAAGCTTTTTTGGTGGAAACAGATGGGTTTTTATCATCGGAAACAGAATTAGCCCTCGACGTCTGAACAACTTTTTTTTTCAAAAAATCCCTAAGCCGCGCGGTCACAATTTCAGCAAAAATCTGACGTTTTGCAATTCACTCACAAATGTTGCCAAACTTCTGCAAACGATCTTCTGAAAGCTTTTTTGGTGGAAACGGATGGGTTTTTATCATCGGAAACAGAATTAGCCCTCAAAGTCTGAACAACCTTTTTTGAAAAAATCCCTAAGCCGCGCGGTCACAATTTCAGTAAAAATCTGACGTTTTGCAATTCACTCAAAAATGTTGCCAAACTGTTGCAAACGATCCCCTGAAAGCTTTTTTGGTGGAAACAGATGGGTTTTTATCTTCGGAAACAGAATTAGCCCTCGACGTCTGAACAACTTTTTTTTCAAAAAATCCCTAAGCCGCGCGGTCACAATTTCAGCAAAAATCTGATGTTTTGCAATTCACTCACAAATGTTGCCAAACTTCTGCAAACGATCTTCTGAAAGCTTTTTTGGTGGAAACGGATGGGTTTTTATCATTGGAAACAGAATTAGCCCTCGACGTCTGAACAACTTTTTTAAAAAAAAAAATCCCTAAGCCGCGCGGTCACAATTTCAGCAAAAATCTGACGTTTTGCAATTCACTCACAAATGTTGCCAAACTTCTGCAAACGATCTTCTGAAAGCTTTTTTGGTGGAAACGGATGGGTTTTTATCATTGGAAACAGAATTAGCCCTCGACGTCTGAACAACCTTTTTTTTTCAAAAAAATCCCTAAGCCGCGCGGTCACAAATTCAGAAAAAATCTGACATTTTGCAATTCACTCAAAAATGGTCCCAAACTGTTGCAAACGATCCCCTGAAAGCTTTTTTGGTGGAAACAGATGGGTTTTTATCATCGGAAACAGAATTAGCCCTCAACGTCTGAACAACATTTTTTTGAAAAAATCCCTAAGCCGCGCGGTCACAAATTCAGCAAAAATCTGACGTTTTGCAATTCACTCACAAATGTTGCCAAACTTCTGCAAATGATCTTCTGAAAGCTTTTTTGGTGGAAACGGATGGGTTTTTATCATCGAAAACAGAATTAGCCCTCGACATCTGAACAACTTTTTTTTGAAAAAATCCCTAAGCCACGCGGTCACAAATTCAGCAAAAATCTGACGTTTTGCAATTCACTCACAAATGTTGCCAAACTTCTGCAAACGATCTTCTAAAAGCTTTTTTGGTGGAAACGGATGGATTTTTATCATCGGAAACAGAATTAGCCCTCGACGTCTGAACAACTTTTTTTTCAAAAAATCCCTAAGCCGCGCGGTCACAAATTCAGCAAAAATCTGACGTTTTGCAATTCACTCACAAATGTTGCCAAACTTCTGCAAACGATCTTCTGAAAGCTTTTTTGGTGCAAACGGATAGGTTTTTATCATCGGAAACAGAATTAGCCCTCGACATCTGAACAACTTTTTTTTTTGAAAAAATCACTAATCCGCGCGGTCACAATTTCAGCAAAAATCTGACGTTTTGCAATTCACTCACAAATGTTGCCAAACTGTTGCAAACGATCCCCTGAAAGCTTTTTTGGTGGAAACAGATGGGTTTTTATCATCGGAAACAGAATTAGCCCTCGACGTCTGAACAACTTTTTTTTTCAAAAAATCCCTAAGCCGCGCGGTCACAATTTCAGCAAAAATCTGACGTTTTGCAATTCACTCACAAATGTTGCCAAACTTCTGCAAACGATCTTCTGAAAGCTTTTTTGGTGGAAACGGATGGGTTTTTATCATCGGAAACAGAATTAGCCCTCAAAGTCTGAACAACCTTTTTTGAAAAAATCCCTAAGCCGCGCGGTCACAATTTCAGTAAAAATCTGACGTTTTGCAATTCACTCAAAAATGTTGCCAAACTGTTGCAAACGATCCCCTGAAAGCTTTTTTGGTGGAAACAGATGGGTTTTTATCTTCGGAAACAGAATTAGCCCTCGACGTCTGAACAACTTTTTTTTCAAAAAATCCCTAAGCCGCGCGGTCACAATTTCAGCAAAAATCTGATGTTTTGCAATTCACTCACAAATGTTGCCAAACTTCTGCAAACGATCTTCTGAAAGCTTTTTTGGTGGAAACGGATGGGTTTTTATCATTGGAAACAGAATTAGCCCTCGACGTCTGAACAACTTTTTTTTAAAAAAAAATCCCTAAGCCGCGCGGTCACAATTTCAGCAAAAATCTGACGTTTTGCAATTCACTCACAAATGTTGCCAAACTTCTGCAAACGATCTTCTGAAAGCTTTTTTGGTGGAAACGGATGGGTTTTTATCATTGGAAACAGAATTAGCCCTCGACGTCTGAACAACCTTTTTTTTTCAAAAAAATCCCTAAGCCGCGCGGTCACAAATTCAGAAAAAATCTGACATTTTGCAATTCACTCAAAAATGGTCCCAAACTGTTGCAAACGATCCCCTGAAAGCTTTTTTGGTGGAAACAGATGGGTTTTTATCATCGGAAACAGAATTAGCCCTCAACGTCTGAACAACATTTTTTTGAAAAAATCCCTAAGCCACGCGGTCACAAATTCAGCAAAAATCTGACGTTTTGCAATTCACTCACAAATGTTGCCAAACTTCTGCAAATGATCTTCTGAAAGCTTTTTTGGTGGAAACGGATGGGTTTTTATCATCGAAAACAGAATTAGCCCTCGACATCTGAACAACTTTTTTTTGAAAAAATCCCTAAGCCACGCGGTCACAAATTCAGCAAAAATCTGACGTTTTGCAATTCACTCACAAATGTTGCCAAACTTCTGCAAACGATCTTCTAAAAGCTTTTTTGGTGGAAACGGATGGATTTTTATCATCGGAAACAGAATTAGCCCTCGACGTCTGAACAACTTTTTTTTCAAAAAATCCCTAAGCCGCGCGGTCACAAATTCAGCAAAAATCTGACGTTTTGCAATTCACTCACAAATGTTGCCAAACTTCTGCAAACGATCTTCTGAAAGCTTTTTTGGTGCAAACGGATAGGTTTTTATCATCGGAAACAGAATTAGCCCTCGACATCTGAACAACTTTTTTTTTTGAAAAAATCACTAATCCGCGCGGTCACAATTTCAGCAAAAATCTGACGTTTTGCAATTCACTCACAAATGTTGCCAAACTGTTGCAAACGATCCCCTGAAAGCTTTTTTGGTGGAAACAGATGGGTTTTTATCATCGGAAACAGAATTAGCCCTCGACGTCTGAACAACTTTTTTTTCAAAAAATCCCTAAGCCGCGCGGTCACAATTTCAGCAAAAATCTGACGTTTTGCAATTCACTCACAAATGTTGCCAAACTTCTGCAAACGATCTTCTGAAAGCTTTTTTGGTGGAAACGGATGGGTTTTTTATCATCGGAAACAGAATTAGCCCTCAAAGTCTGAACAACTTTTTTTGAAAAAATCCCTAAGCCGCGCGGTCACAATTTCAGTAAAAATCTGACGTTTTGCAATTCACTCACAAATGTTGCCAAACTGTTGCAAACGATCCCCTGAAAGCTTTTTTGGTGGAAACGGATGGGTTTTTATCATCGGAAACAGAATTAGCCCTCAACGTCTGAACAACATTTTTTTGAAAAAATCCCTAAGCCGCGCGGTCACAAATTCAGAAAAAATCTGACGTTTTGCAATTCACTCACAAATGTTGCCAAACTTCTGCAAACAATCTTCTGAAAGCTTTTTTGGTGGAAACGGATGGGTTTTTATCATCGGAAACAGAATTAGCCCTCGACGTCTGAACAACTTTTTTTTCAAAAAATCCCTAAGCCGCGCGGTAACAAATTCAGCAAAAATCTGACGTTTTGCAATTCACTCACAAATGTTGCCAAACTTCTGCAAACGATCTTCTGAAAGCTTTTTTGGTGCAAACGGATGGGTTTTTATCATCGGAAACAGAATTAGCCCTCGACATCTGAACAACTTTTGTTTTTTGAAAAAATCCCTAAGCCGCGCGGTCACAATTTCAGCAAAAATCTGACGTTTTGCAATTCACTCACAAATGTTGCCAAACTGTTGCAAACGATCCCCTGAAAGCTTTTTTGGTGGAAACAGATGGGTTTTTATCTTCGGAAACAGAATTAGCCCTCGACGTCTGAACAACTTTTTTTTCAAAAAATCCCTAAGCCGCGCGGTCACAATTTCAGCAAAAATCTGATGTTTTGCAATTCACTCACAAATGTTGCCAAACTTCTGCAAACGATCTTCTGAAAGCTTTTTTTGTGGAAACGGATGGGTTTTTATCATTGGAAACAGAATTAGCCCTCGACGTCTGAACAACTTTTTTTAAAAAAAAAATCCCTAAGCCGCGCGTTCACAATTTCATCAAAAATCTGACGTTTTGCAATTCACTCACAAATGTTGCCAAACTTCTGCAGACGATATTCTGAAAGCTTTTTTGGTGCAAACGGATGGGTTTTTATCATTGGAAACAGAATTAGCCCTCGACATCTGAACAACTTTTTTTTTTGAAAAAATCCCTAAGCCGCGCGGTCACAATTTCAGCAAAAATCTGACATTTTGCAATTCACTCACAAATGTTGCCAAACTGTTGCAAACGATCCCCTGAAAGCTTTTTTGGTGGAAACGGATGGGTTTTTATCATTGGAAACAGAATTAGCCCTCGACGTCTGAACAACCTTTTTTTTCAAAAAAATCCCTAAGCCGCGCGGTCACAAATTCAGAAAAAATCTGACGTTTTGCAATTCACTCAAAAATGGTCCCAAACTGTTGCAAACGATCCCCTGAAAGCTTTTTTGGTGGAAACAGATGGGTTTTTATCATCGGAAACAGAATTAGCCCTCAACGTCTGAACAACTTTTTTTTGAAAAAATCCCTAAGCCGCGCGGTCACAAATTCAGCAAAAATCTGACGTTTTGCAATTCACTCACAAATGTTGCCAAACTTCTGCAAACGATCTTCTAAAAGCTTTTTTGGTGGAAACGGATGGGTTTTTATCATCAGAAACAGAATTAGCCCTCAAAGTCTGAACAACTTTTTTTGAAAAAATCCCTAAGCCGCGCGGTCACAATTTCAGCAAAAATCTGACGTTTTGCAATTCACTCACAAATGTTGCCAAACTGTTGCAAACGATCCCCTGAAAGCTTTTTTGGTGGAAACAGATGGGTTTTTATCTTCGGAAACAGAATTAGCCCTCGACGTCTGAACACCTTTTTTTTCAAAAAATCCCTAAGCCGCGCGGTCACAATTTCAGCAAAAATCTGACGTTTTGCAATTCACTCACAAATGTTGCCAAACTTCTGCAAACGATCTTCTGAAAGCTTTTTTGGTGCAAACGGATGGGTTTTTATCATCGGAAACAGAATTAGCCCTCGACATCTGAACAACTTTTTTTTTAAAAAAAATCCCTAAGCCGCGCGGTCACAATTTCAGCAAAAATCTGACGTTTTGCAATTCACTCACAAATGTTGCCAAACTGTTGCAAACGATCCCCTGAAAGCTTTTTTGGTGGAAACAGATGGGTTTTTATCTTCGGAAACAGAATTAGCCCTCGACGTCTGAACAACTTTTTTTTCAAAAAATCCCTAAGCCGCGCGGTCACAAATTGAGAAAAAATCTGACGTTTTGCAATTCACTCACAAATGTTGCCAAACTTCTGCAAACGATCTTCTGAAAGCTTTTTTGGTGGAAACGGATGGGTTTTTATCATCGGAAACAGAATTAGCCCTCAAAGTCTGAACAACTTTTTTTGAAAAAAACCCTAAGCCGCGCGGTCACAATTTCAGTAAAAATCTGACGTTTTGCAATTCACTCAAAAATGTTGCCAAACTGTTGCAAACGATCCCCTGAAAGCTTTTTTGGTGGAAACGGATGGGTTTTTATCATCGGAAACAGAATTAGCCCTCAACGTCTGAACAACATTTTTTTTTAAAAATCCCTAAGCCGCGCGGTCACAAATTCAGCAAAAATCTGACGTTTTGCAATTCACTCACAAATGTTGCCAAACCTCTGCAAACGATCTTCTGAAAGCTTTTTTGGTGCAAACGGATGGTTTTTATCATCGGAAACAGAATTAGCCCTCGACATCTGAACAACTTTTTTTTTTGAAAAAATCCCTAAGCCGCGCGGTCACAAATTCAGCAAAAATCTGACGTTTTGCAATTCACTCACAAATGTTGCCAAACTTCTGCAAACGATCTTCTGAAAGCTTTTTTGGTGGAAACGGATGGGTTTTTATCATCGGAAACAGAATTAGCCCTCAAAGTCTGAACAACTTTTTTTGAAAAAATCCCTAAGCCACGCGGTCACAATTTCAGTAAAAATCTGACGTTTTGCAATTCACTCAAAAATGTTGCCAAACTGTTTCAAACGATCCCCTGAAAGCTTTTTTGGTGGAAACGGATGGGTTTTTATCATCGGAAACAGAATTACCCTCAACGTCTGAACAACATTTTTCTGAAAAAATCCCTAAGCCGCGCGGTCACAAATTCAGAAAAAATATGACGTTTTGCAATTCACTCACAAATGTTGCCAAACTTCTGCAAACAATCTTCTGAAAGCTTTTTTGGTGGAAACGGATGGGTTTTTATCATCGGAAACAGAATTAGCCCTCGACGTCTGAACAACTTTTTTTTCAAAAAATCCCTAAGCCGCGCGGTCACAAATTCAGCAAAAATCTGACGTTTTGCAATTCACTCAAAAATGTTGCCAAACTTCTGCAAACGATCTTCTGGAAGCTTTTTTGGTGCAAACGGATGGGTTTTTATCATCGGAAACAGAATTAGCCCTCGACATCTGAACAATTTTTTTAAAAAAAAAATCCCTAAGCCGCGCGGTCACAATTTCAGTAAAAATCTGACGTTTTGCAATTCACTCACAAATGTTGCCAAACTTCTGCAAACAATCTTCTGAAAGCTTTTTTGGTGGAAACGGATGGGTTTTTATCATCGGAAACAGAATTAGCCCTCGACGTCTGAACAACTTTAAAAAAAAAAAAATCCCTAAGCCGCGCGGTCACAAATTCAGCAAAAATCTGACGTTTTGCAGTTCACTCACAAAGGTTGCCAAACTTCTGCTAACGATATTCTGAACACTTTTTTGGTAGAAACGGATGGGTTTTTATCATCAGAAAAAGAATTAGCCCTCGATGTCTGAACAACATTTTTTTGAAAAAATCCCTAAGCCGCGCGGTCACAAATTCAAGAAAAAATCTGATGTTTTGCAATTCACTCACAAATGTTGCCAAACTTCTGCAAACGATCTTCTGAAAGCTTTTTTGGTGGAAACGGATGGGTTTTTATCATCGGAAACAGAATTAGCCCTCGACGTCTGAACAACTTTAAAAAAAAAAAAATCCCTAAGCCGCGCGGTCACAAATTCAGCAAAAATCTGACGTTTTGCAATTCACTCACAAAGGTTGCCAAACTTCTGCTAACGATATTCTGAACACTTTTTTGGTAGAAACGGATGGGTTTTTATCATCAGAAAAAGAATTAGCCCTCGATGTCTGAACAACATTTTTTTGAAAAAATCCCTAAGCCGCGCGGTCACAAATTCAGCAAAAATCTGATGTTTTGCAATTCACTCACAAATGTTGCCAAACTTCTGCAAACGATCTTCTGAAAGCTTTTTTGGTGGAAACGGATGGGTTTTTATCATCGGAAACAGAATTAGCCCTCAAAGTCTGAACAACCTTTTTTGAAAAAATCCCTAAGCCGCGCGGTCACAATTTCAGTAAAAATCTGACGTTTTGCAATTCACTCACAAATGTTGCCAAACTTCTGCAAACGATCCCCTGAAAGCTTTTTTGGTGGAAACGGATGGGTTTTTATCATCGGAAACAGAATTAGCCCTCGACGTCTGAACAACATTTTTTTGAAAAAATCCCTAAGCCGCGCGGTCACAAATTCAGTAAAAATCTGACGTTTTGCAATTCACTCACAAATGTTGCCAAACTTCTGCAAACAATCTTCTGAAAGCTTTTTTGGTGGAAACGGATGGGTTTTTATCATGGGAAACAGAATTAGCCCTCGACGTCTGAACAACTTTTTTTTCAAAAAATCCAGAAGCCGCGCGGTCACAAATTCAGCAAAAATCTGACGTTTTGCAATTCACTCACAAATGTTGCCAAACTTCTGCAAACGATCTTCTGAAAGCTTTTTTGGTGCAAACGGATGGTTTTTATCATCGGAAACAGAATTAGCCCTCGACATCTGAACAACTTTTTTTTTTGAAAAAATCCCTAAGCCGCGCGGTCACAAATTCAGCAAAAATCTGACGTTTTGCAATTCACTCACAAATGTTGCCAAACTTCTGCAAACGATCTTCTGAAAGCTTTTTTGGTGGAAACGGATGGGTTTTTATCATTGGAAACAGAATTAGCCCTCGACGTCTGAACAACTTTTTTTTAAAAAAAAAATCCCTAAGCCGCGCGGTCACAATTTCAGCAAAAATCTGACGTTTTGCAATTCACTCACAAATGTTGCCAAACTTCTGCAAACGATCTTCTGAAAGCTTTTTTGTTGGAAACGGATGGGTTTTTATCATCGGAAACAGAATTAGCCCTCGACGTCTGATAAACTTTTTTTAAAAAAAAAATCCCTAAGACGCGCGGTCACAATTTCAGTAAAAATCTGACGTTTTGCAATTCACTCACAAATGTTGCCAAACTTCTGCAGACGATATTCTGAACGCTTTTTTGGTGCAAACGGATGGGTTTTTATCATTGGAAACAGAATTAGCCCTCGACATCTGAACAACTTTTTTTTTTGAAAAAATCCCTAAGCCGCGCGGTCACAATTTCAGCAAAAATCTGACGTTTTGCAATTCACTCACAAATGTTGCCAAACTGTTGCAAACGATCCCCTGAAAGCTTTTTTGGTGGAAACGGATGGGTTTTTATCATTGGAAACAGAATTAGCCCTCGAAGTCTGAACAACCTTTTTTTTCAAAAAAATCCCTAAGCCGTGCGGTCACAAATTCAGAAAAAATCTGACATTTTGCAATTCACTCAAAAATGGTCCCAAACTGTTGCAAACGATCCCCTGAAAGCTTTTTTGGTGGAAACAGATGGGTTTTTATCATCGGAAACAGAATTAGCCCTCAACGTCTGAACAACTTTTTTTTGAAAAAATCCCTAAGCCGCGCGGTCACAAATTCAGCAAAAATCTGACGTTTTGCAATTCACTCACAAATGTTGCCAAACTTCTGCAAACGATCTTCTAAAAGCTTTTTTGGTGGAAACGGATGGGTTTTTATCATCAGAAACAGAATTAGCCCTCAAAGTCTGAACAACTTTTTTTGAAAAAATCCCTAAGCCGCGCGGTCACAATTTCAGCAAAAATCTGACGTTTTGCAATTCACTCACAAATGTTGCCAAACTGTTGCAAACGATCCCCTGAAAGCTTTTTTGGTGGAAACAGATGGGTTTTTATCTTCGGAAACAGAATTAGCCCTCGACGTCTGAACACCTTTTTTTTCAAAAAATCCCTAAGCCGCGCGGTCACAATTTCAGCAAAAATCTGACGTTTTGCAATTCACTCACAAATGTTGCCAAACTTCTGCAAACGATCTTCTGAAAGCTTTTTTGGTGCAAACGGATGGGTTTTTATCATCGGAAACAGAATTAGCCCTCGACATCTGAACAACTTTTTTTTTAAAAAAAATCCCTAAGCCGCGCGGTCACAATTTCAGCAAAAATCTGACGTTTTGCAATTCACTCACAAATGTTGCCAAACTGTTGCAAACGATCCCCTGAAAGCTTTTTTGGTGGAAACAGATGGGTTTTTATCTTCGGAAACAGAATTAGCCCTCGACGTCTGAACAACTTTTTTTTCAAAAAATCCCTAAGCCGCGCGGTCACAAATTCAGAAAAAATCTGACGTTTTGCAATTCACTCACAAATGTTGCCAAACTTCTGCAAACGATCTTCTGAAAGCTTTTTTGGTGGAAACGGATGGGTTTTTATCATCGGAAACAGAATTAGCCCTCAAAGTCTGAACAACTTTTTTTGAAAAAAACCCTAAGCCGCGCGGTCACAATTTCAGTAAAAATCTGACGTTTTGCAATTCACTCAAAAATGTTGCCAAACTGTTGCAAACGATCCCCTGAAAGCTTTTTTGGTGGAAACGGATGGGTTTTTATCATCGGAAACAGAATTAGCCCTCAACGTCTGAACAACATTTTTTTTAAAAAATCCCTAAGCCGCGCGGTCACAAATTCAGCAAAAATCTGACGTTTTGCAATTCACTCACAAATGTTGCCAAACCTCTGCAAACGATCTTCTGAAAGCTTTTTTGGTGCAAACGGATGGTTTTTATCATCGGAAACAGAATTAGCCCTCGACATCTGAACAACTTTTTTTTTTGAAAAAATCCCTAAGCCGCGCGGTCACAAATTCAGCAAAAATCTGACGTTTTGCAATTCACTCACAAATGTTGCCAAACTTCTGCAAACGATCTTCTGAAAGCTTTTTTGGTGGAAACGGATGGGTTTTTATCATCGGAAACAGAATTAGCCCTCGACGTCTGAACAACTTTTTTTTCAAAAAATCCCTAAGCCACGCGGTCAGAAATTCAGCAAAAATCTGACGTTTTGCAATTCACTCACAAATGTTGCCAAACTTCTGCAAACGATCTTCTGAAAGCTTTTTTGGTGGAAACAGATGGGTTTTTATCATCGGAAACAGAATTAGCCCTCGACGTCTGAACAACTTTTTTTTCAAAAAATCCCTAAGCCGCGCGGTCACAATTTCAGCAAAAATCTGACGTTTTGCAATTCACTCAAAAATTTTGCCAAACTGTTGCAAACGATCCCCTGAAAGCTTTTTTGGTGGAAACGGATGGGTTTTTATCATCGGAAACAGAATTAGCCCTCAACGTCTGAACAACATTTTTTTGAAAAAATCCCTAAGCCGCGCGGTCACAAATTCAGAAAAAAACTGACGTTTTGCAATTCAATCACAAATGTTGCCAAACTTCTGCAAACAATCTTCTGAAAGCTTTTTTGGTGGAAACGGATGGGTTTTTATCATCGGAAACAGAATTAGCCCTCGAGGTCTGAACAACTTTTTTTTCAAAAAATCCCTAAGCCGCGCGGTAACAAATTCAGCAAAAATCTGACGTTTTGCAATTCACTCACAAATGTTGCCAAACTTCTGCAAACGATCTTCTGAAAGCTTTTTTGGTGCAAACGGATGGGTTTTTATCATCGGAAACAGAATTAGCCCTCGACATCTGAACAACTTTTGTTTTTTGAAAAAATCCCTAAGCCGCGCGGTCACAATTTCAGCAAAAATCTGACGTTTTGCAATTCACTCACAAATGTTGCCAAACTTCTGCAAACGATCTTCTGAAAGCTTTTTTGGTGGAAACGGATGGGTTTTTATCATCGGAAACAGAATTAGCCCTCGACGTCTGAACAACTTTTTTTTAAAAAAAAATCCCTAAGCCGCGCGGTCACAAATTCAGTAAAAATCTGACGTTTTGCAATTCACTCACAAATGTTGCCAAACTTCTGCAAACAATCTTCTGAAAGCTTTTTTGGTGGAAACGGATGGGTTTTTATCATGGGAAACAGAATTAGCCCTCGACGTCTGAACAACTTTAAAAAAAAAAAAAATCCCTAAGCCGCGCGGTCACAAATTCAGCAAAAATCTGACGTTTTGCAATTCACTCACAAAGGTTGCCAAACTTCTGCTAACGATATTCTGAACACTTTTTTGGTAGAAACGGATGGGTTTTTATCATCAGAAAAACAATTAGCCCTCGATGTCTGAACAACATTTTTTTGAAAAAATCCCTAAGCCGCGCGGTCACAAATTCAGCAAAAATCTGATGTTTTGCAATTCACTCACAAATGTTGCCAAACTTCTGCAAACGATCTTCTGAAAGCTTTTTTGGTGGAAACGGATGGGTTTTTATCATCGGAAACAGAATTAGCCCTCGACATCTGAACAACTTTTTTTAAAAAAAAAATCCCTAAGGCGCGCGGTCACAATTTCAGCAAAAATCTGACGTTTTGCAATTCACTCACAAATGTTGCCAAACTGTTGCAAACGATCCCCTGAAAGCTTTTTTGGTGGAAACAGATGGGTTTTTATCTTCGGAAACAGAATTAGCCCTCAACGTCTGAACAACTTTTTTTAAAAAAAAAATCCCTAAGCCGCGCGGTCACAATTTCAGCAAAAATATGACGTTTTGCAATTCACTCACAAATGTTGCCAAACTTCTGCAAACGATCTTCTGAAAGCTTTTTTGGTGGAAACGGATGGGTTTTTATCATCGGAAACAGAATTAGCCCTCGACGTCTGAACAACTTTTTAAAAAAAAAAAATCCCTAAGCCGCGCGGTCACAATTTCAGCAAAAATATGACGCTTTGCAATTCACTCACAAATGTTGCCAAACTTCTGCAAACGATCTTCTGAAAGCTTTTTTGGTGGAAACGGATGGGTTTTTATCATCGGAAACAGAATTAGCCCTCGACGTCTGAACAACTTTTAAAAAAAAAAAATCCCTAAGCCGCGCGGTCACAAATTCAGAAAAAATCTGACGTTTTGCAATTCACTCACAAATGTTGCCAAACTTCTGCAAACAATCTTCTGAAAGCTTTTTTGGTGGAAACGGATGGGTTTTTATCATCGGAAACAGAATTAGCCCTCGACGTCTGAACAACCTTTGTTTTCAAAAAAATCCCTAAGCCGCGCGGTCACAAATTCAGAAAAAATCCGACATTTTGCAATTCACTCAAAAATGGTCCCAAACTGTTGCAAACGATCCCCTGAAAGCTTTTTTGGTGGAAACAGATGGGTTTTTATCATCGGAAACAGAATTAGCCCTCGACGTCTGAACAACATTTTTTTGAAAAAATCCCTAAGCCGCGCGGTCACAAATTCAGCAAAAATCTGACGTTTTGCAATTCACTCACAAATGTTGCCAAACGTCTGCAAATGATCTTCTGAAAGCTTTTTTGGTGGAAACGGATGGGTTTTTATCATTGAAAACAGAATTAGCCCTCGACGTCTGAACAACTTTTTTTTCAAAAAATCCCTAAGCCGCGCGGTCACAAATTCAGCAAAAATCTGACGTTTTGCAATTCACTCACAAATGTTGCCAAACTTCTGCAAACGATCTCCTGAAAGCTTTTTTGGTGGAAACGGATGGGTTTTTATCATCGGAAACAGAATTAGCCCTCAAAGTCTGAACAACTTTTTTTGAAAAAATCCCTAAGCCACGCGGTCACAATTTCAGTAAAAATCTGACGTTTTGCAATTCACTCAAAAATGTTGCCAAACTGTTTCAAACGATCCCCTGAAAGCTTTTTTGGTGGAAACGGATGGGTTTTTATCATCGGAAACAGAATTACCCTCAACGTCTGAACAACATTTTTCTGAAAAAATCCCTAAGCCGCGCGGTCACAAATTCAGAAAAAATATGACGTTTTGCAATTCACTCACAAATGTTGCCAAACTTCTGCAAACAATCTTCTGAAAGCTTTTTTGGTGGAAACGGATGGGTTTTTATCATCGGAAACAGAATTAGCCCTCGACGTCTGAACAACTTTTTTTTCAAAAAATCCCTAAGCCGCGCGGTCACAAATTCAGCAAAAATCTGACGTTTTGCAATTCACTCAAAAATGTTGCCAAACTTCTGCAAACGATCTTCTGGAAGCTTTTTTGGTGCAAACGGATGGGTTTTTATCATCGGAAACAGAATTAGCCCTCGACATCTGAACAATTTTTTTAAAAAAAAAATCCCTAAGCCGCGCGGTCACAATTTCAGTAAAAATCTGACGTTTTGCAATTCACTCACAAATGTTGCCAAACTTCTGCAAACAATCTTCTGAAAGCTTTTTTGGTGGAAACGGATGGGTTTTTATCATCGGAAACAGAATTAGCCCTCGACGTCTGAACAACTTTAAAAAAAAAAAAAATCCCTAAGCCGCGCGGTCACAAATTCAGCAAAAATCTGACGTTTTGCAGTTCACTCACAAAGGTTGCCAAACTTCTGCTAACGATATTCTGAACACTTTTTTGGTAGAAACGGATGGGTTTTTATCATCAGAAAAAGAATTAGCCCTCGATGTCTGAACAACATTTTTTTGAAAAAATCCCTAAGCCGCGCGGTCACAAATTCAAGAAAAAATCTGATGTTTTGCAATTCACTCACAAATGTTGCCAAACTTCTGCAAACGATCTTCTGAAAGCTTTTTTGGTGGAAACGGATGGGTTTTTATCATCGGAAACAGAATTAGCCCTCGACGTCTGAACAACTTTAAAAAAAAAAAATCCCTAAGCCGCGCGGTCACAAATTCAGCAAAAATCTGACGTTTTGCAATTCACTCACAAAGGTTGCCAAACTTCTGCTAACGATATTCTGAACACTTTTTTGGTAGAAACGGATGGGTTTTTATCATCAGAAAAAAAATTAGCCCTCGATGTCTGAACAACATTTTTTTGAAAAAATCCCTAAGCCGCGCGGTCACAAATTCAGCAAAAATCTGATGTTTTGCAATTCACTCACAAATGTTGCCAAACTTCTGCAAACGATCTTCTGAAAGCTTTTTTGGTGGAAACGGATGGGTTTTTATCATCGGAAACAGAATTAGCCCTCGACGTCTGAACAACTTTTTTTAAAAAAAATCCCTAAGCCGCGCGGTCACAATTTCAGTAAAAATATGACGTTTTGCAATTCACTCACAAATGTTGCCAAACTTCTGCAAACGATCTTCTGAAAGCTTTTTTGTTGGAAACAGATGGGTTTTTATCATCGGAAACAGAATTAGCCCTCGACGTCTGAACAACATTTTTCTGAAAAAATCCCTAAGCCGCGCGGTCACAAATTCAGAAAAAATATGACGTTTTGCAATTCACTCACAAATGTTGCCAAACTTCTGCAAACAATCTTCTGAAAGCTTTTTTGGTGGAAACGGATGGGTTTTTATCATCGGAAACAGAATTAGCCCTCGACGTCTGAACAACTTTTTTTTCAAAAAATCCCTAAGCCGCGCGGTCACAAATTCAGCAAAAATCTGACGTTTTGCAACTCACTCACAAAGGTTGCCAAACTTCTGCTAACGATATTCTGAACACTTTTTTGGTAGAAACGGATGGGTTTTTATCATCAGAAAAAGAATTAGCCCTCGATGTCTGAACAACATTTTTTTGAAAAAATCCCTAAGCCGCGCGGTCACAAATTCAGCAAAAATCTGATGTTTTGCAATTCACTCACAAATGTTGCCAAACTTCTGCAAACGATCTTCTGAAAGCTTTTTTGGTGGAAACGGATGGGTTTTTATCATCGGAAACAGAATTAGCCCTCAACGTCTGAACAACTTTTTTTCCAAAAAATCCCTAAGCTGCGCGGTCACAATTTCAGCAAAAATCTGACGTTTTGCTATTCGCTCACAAATGGTGCCAAACTTCTGCAAACGATCTTCTGAAAGCTTCTTTGGTGGAAACAGAACGGTTTTTATCATCGGAAACAGAATTAGCCCTCGACATCTGAACAACTTTTTTTAAAAAAAAAAAATCCCTCAGCCGCGCGGGCACAAATTCAGCAAAAATCTGACATTTTGCAATTCACTCACAAATGTTGCCAAACTTCTGCTAAAGATCTTCTGAAAGCTTTTTTGGTTGAAACAGAAGGGTTTTTAACATCGGAAACAGAATTAGCCCTGGACGTCTGAACAACATTTTTTTGAAAAAATCCCTAAGCCGCGCGGTCACAAATTCAGCAAAAATCTGACGTTTTGCAATTCACTCACAAATGTTGCCAAACTGTTGCAAACGATCCCCTTAAAGCTTTTTTGGTGGAAACGGATGGGTTTTTATCATCGGAAACAGAATTAGCCCTCGACGTCTGAACAACTTTTTTTTTTGAAAAAATCCCTAAGCCGCGCGGTCACAATTTCAGCAAAAATCTGACGTTTTGCAATTCACTCACAAATGTTGCCAAACTTCTGCAAACGATCTTCTGAAAGCTTTTTCGGTGGAAACGGATGGGTTTTTATCATCAGAAACAGAATAAGCCCTCAACGTCTGAACAACTTTTTTTTCAAAAAATCCCTAAGCCGCGCGGTCACAATTTCAGCAAAAATCTGACGTTTTGCAATCCACTCACAAATGTTGCCAAACTTCTGCAAACGATCTTCTGAAAGCTTTTTTGGTGGAAACGGATGGGTTTTTGCAATCCACTCACAAATGTTGCCAAACTTCTGCAAACGATCTTCTGAAAGCTTTTTTGGTGGAAACGGATGGGTTTTTATAATCGGAAACAGAATTAGCCCTCGACGTCTGAACAACTTTTTTTTTGAAAAAATCCCTAAGCCGCGCGGTCACAATTTCAGCAAAAATCTGACGTTTTGCAATTCACTCAAAAATTTTGCCAAACTGTTGCAAACGATCTTCTGAAAGCTTTTTTTGGTGGAAACAGAAGGGTTTTTATCATCGGAAACAGAATTAGCCCTCAACGTCTGAACAACATTTTTTTGAAAAATCCCTAAGCCGCGCGGTCACAATTTCAGCAAAAATCTGATGTTTTGCAATTCACTCACAAATGTTGCCAAACTTCTGCAAATGATCTTCTGAAAGCTTTTTTGGTGGAAACGGATGGGTTTTTATCATCAGAAACAGAATAAGCCCTCGACGTCTGAACAACTTTTTTTGAAAAAATCCCTAAGCCGCGCGGTCACAAATTCAGCAAAAATCTGACGTTTTGCAATTCAGTCACAAATGTTGCCAAAAATGAGCATCTGATCTGTGTGTGAGGCTTTAATCTATACGTGCCAGGCTATAGAATTGGCATAGGAGGAGGCATCCCACTATTAACGTGGCAGACTCCCAAGGACAAATGGTGCCTGCTTCTCCCCAGGGACATTTCCCGGTTGTGCTACAATGCTCTGTGCTTAAATCTGCTACTTTAAAAGTTACAGCATATCCCTCATTTTGAAAAGGCCACAGGAGAAGATGAAAATTAAAAGAGCTCTCAGTCCTACGGATTCTTTATAATGTTAGAATCACAGAAGCGTAGAGTTGTAAAGGACCCAGAAGGCAATCTATTCCATCACCCTGCAATGCAGGAATCCCAGCTAAGGTCTCCTGCAAGGTCTGTAACAAAGGGGTGACATTTCTGCAGTTTCACTGCATTTCGTTGCAGATTCCCCGTCACAGTTTGGCTGTTTGATTGTGTTGCATGCCTAGATCTTACTTCAGAACACATGTGTAAGCCTTGGTGGCTCAAACTTGGTCTTATTTGGCATTTCATGCTACTGTTCACATGTCTCCGTGGTGGTTGCTGTCTCTGCTTTGTTATTTATTATTAGTATTCTTAATTAAATTTATATACCCCTGCTTCATCCGGAAATCACAGGACTGTGCTTGAGAAATGCATTCCCGGCACAAAGTAGATTATAATTGTTCCAGCAGAATGCACTCTAGATTGACAAATAGTGTAGGGCAGGGAGGGCATGGGGATGCTAAAAGGTAAAGGAGACCTGGATAGTCATCTCGCTTCTGGTCAAGGTGAGCTGACGTTTGTCCGCAGACAGCTTTCCAGGCCAGCACGACTGAACCGCTTCTGGTGCAACGGAACACCGTGACAAGTGCCAGAGCACAAAGAAATGGCGTTTACCTTCCCGCTGCAGTGGTACCTATTTATCTACTTGCACTGGTGTGCTATCGAACTGCTAGGTTGGGAGGAGCTGGGACAGAGCAATGGGAGCTCGCCCCATTGCGTGGATGTGAACCGCTGGCTTTCAGATTGGCAAGCCCAAGAGGCTCAGTCGTTTAGACCACAGCGCCACCCGCTCCCACCTGCTGTACGCATGGATGATGTCATGTGTACAGTGCCCCCCCCCCGAATAAAGATGCCTGCATCCAGCACTGAATGTGTGTTATCAGGCAGTGTGTACACATCCTAAGTCGGCAGCCCTGTAGGCACTTCCTTTGGGGTAAACTCCACTGGACTCGACGGGACACAGGTGGCGCTGTGGGTTAAAGCCTCAGCTCCTAGGACTTGCCGATCGAAAGGTCGGCGGTTCGAATCCCTGCGGCGGGGTGCGCTCCCGCTGCTCGGTCCCAGCGCCTGCCAACCTAGCAGTTCGAAAGCACCTCCGGGTGCAAGTAGATAAATAGGGACCGCTTACCAGCGGGAAGGTAAACAGCGTTTCCGTGTGCGGCTCTGGCTCACCAGATGCAGCTTTGTCACGCTGGCCACGTGACCCGGAAGTGTCTCCGGACAGCGCTGGCCCCAGGCCTCTTAAGTGAGATGGGCGCACAACCCCAGAGTCTGTCAAGACTGGCCCGTACGGGCAGGGGTACCTTTACCTTTTACCACTGGACTCAGTAGGACTTTCTTCCAAATGAACAATTCAAACGGGACTGAGCTGCTGCATGAGAAAGGAAGCCCACAAGACAGTTTTCTTGTACAGATGAAGGAAAAGATGGCTGTTTAGGAGATGATGTTACTTTTCTTTTTCTTTTTGGATAATCTCCTGAGAAGGGACAAAGAGGAAGACTGGGGAGAGGAGCTTAAGGAAGAAACTGAATGTAGGGGAAGTTGACAGGAGATAGCCAGTAAGCTGATTAGAAAAGAAAGGGGCAGAGTTGAGAGTCAAGAGTGGGAGCTTAAAGGAGAGGAAGTTGGCAAGCCCGCCAGACTTTCTCCGGAGACATTTAATAAGAAGTAGATGTGGGCAGAGCAATTTAAGGACTGAGCTGCAGTTGTATTTGGAACACACAAATGTTTGATTGTGAAGTACCACAGATCCAAGTTCTAGCAGCTCACTATAATCCAGGGTGGAGTGTGTTTATTCAGAGCTCAGATCCTGCATTTCATTCATTCTCTAGCTGTATGCCATACACACAGAGAGAAAAAGAGACACACATGAGTTGGAAAGGTGCGATTGCGCTTTCCTCCTTCCTACAAAGGCAGCAGCTTGACAAACATTTTTGTTAAGAGCACCGTGCGCCACAATACAGTTTGCTCTTTATAACATTGGGGAGAACATTATTTTTCCCCCAGAACACTTCTTGCTGGGCTCATTTAAATCTTTATGTCAGAGAGACACGATTAAGCTGAAGAAGAGGGCAAACTTTCTAGGAGCTCGGAATGACTCATTTCCGAAAGCTTCGTCATCACCGACATGAATTTGTGCCGTGGAAAATTATAGGCAATCATCTTTATATCTTTATTCCTGCTTGCTTTGTTGTTGTTGTTCTTGCCAAGATAAAGGGTGACAAAACTGACTCACGCTGGTGTTTAAAGCCCTAAGCGACGTAGGTAGCAAATATCTAAAAGACCACTTCCAACCCTTTCAGGTGTTAAAATTGGTAGAGAGAGGCCCATTTGCTAGTAAG
The DNA here is from genome assembly GCF_964106915.1 of Podarcis gaigeae. Classification (NCBI taxonomy): domain Eukaryota; kingdom Metazoa; phylum Chordata; class Lepidosauria; order Squamata; family Lacertidae; genus Podarcis; species Podarcis gaigeae. The sequence goes on along the minus strand of NC_139677.1, from coordinate 11,521,089 downwards.
TGGTGATGGCTACAAACTTAAGACGGTTTTAAAAGAGGATGCGTGAAATTCGTGGATGATCAGGCTATCCAGGACTACCAGCTATGATGGCTGTGTTCTGCCTCTGCCCTCAGAGCCGTATGCTTCTGAATACCAGCTGCTGAGAATCTCAGGCGGCAAAAATGCTGTTGGGTTCAGGTCCTTTTTGTGGGCTTCCCTGGGCATCCACATGGCTACTGTGAGACCAGGATGCTGGAATAGATCCGGCGGGCTGTTCTTACGCTTTTAGTTCCAGCATCTCAGAAGTGCAGGGAAATGTGGTGGTGGGGGGGACTTCCTCTGAGGCAACCCATAAATTGTGGGACATCTCCTATGCCTGGTGTTTCCACAGAATCATAGAGTTGAAAGGGACCCTGAGGCTCATCCAGGGAATATGCAGCTGTCTCATATGGGGATCGAACCTGCAACCTTGGTGTTATCAGCACCATGCTCTAACCAGCTGAACTATGATGATGATGATGATGATTTATTTATATCCTGCTCATCTAGCTGGGTTTCCCCAGCCACTCTGGGTGGCTCCCAACAGAATATTAAAAACACAATAAAACATGATATATAGCTTCTTCCTTCTACCAAAGATGCAACTTTTTACCCTGGCCTTTGACAGATATCATTGTGGGACACACCTTTCCTGCTTCGTTTAACCTCCGCTCCTTCTGTCTGGGAAAGGCTTTGCTTGTTTTTATAACGTATACTTGTTTTACTTGATTTTAATTGTACGATTATATGGTTATGTCACCCACCCTAGGACATCATGATGAAAGGCAAGTGAGAAGTAACTAGATAAGATGCATGCAACACAGAGACCTGGAAAACAGGGAGTGACTGGACCAAGCAGTGCTGATTCCAGGTTTGGGGATATACCGGTATACTGGGAGGTGTCCTTGGCCAAGATGCCTTGTGTCCCCCCACCTTCCTTGTTTCTCGCACTGCTGCCCATTCAATTCCCCTCTTTCCAAGTGCAGGATGCTGCTCTGGCTCCTCACAGTGGTCACTCCTTGCATACCCTCCTTGCATACACTCCTTGCATACCTTGCCCATCTGACCGGGTTGCCCCAGCTACTCAGGACGGCTTACAATATATATAAAAACATAATAAAACATTAAACCAGTGCTTTTTGCTGAGGGTATTTAAGGGTAGCAGCACCAGCACCTTTTTTGCTTAAAAAAAAAAGCATTGCATTAAACATTAAAAAAAACCCTTCCTTATACAGGGCTGCCTTCAGATGGCTCGGGGGTCAGCTAACTCTATACCCTCCAATATTTCTCCGAGGAAAATAAGGGAAAGTGGGAAATTCTGGGATCAAATCAGAAACCGGCTTCTGTAAATCCGGGACTGTCCCTGGAAAATAGGGACAGTTGGAGGGTCTCTGCCTGCGTGCTCAGAGAGGGCTGCTGAACAGGCAGTGACTGCAAGCAGGAGGAGCAACAACAGTACGACCAGGATTCGCTGGGAGTTGGCAGTGGCTCTTGCTGTGCTGAAGGGGTTTCCGCATCATGCAGGCAATTCCCAAGCCTTGTGCTCGGGCACGCTGCTGTGCCGCAGGAGAACTGCTAATGTGCTGCGAGAAACTCATTAATAGCTACAGGGTTTTGTGAGCCCCAGTGCCCACCCACAAAGCCGGCTGTTCACAAAGGAGACCTAGCGCTCTGGCCTTGTTCCTTTCTTTGCGGCCTCTGTGGTGGAGAGGGAGCGACGCTGCTGTGATTTGTGCATCAGATGTGACTGGGAGATTCAATCACTTCTGGTAGGCAGAGACGCAGCAAGATTACTTGCCCTCGGAAGGAGGCCGCCTGTTGCATCTCTGTGTGAGCCCTTGCCCGGGGCCCTGCCCTCCTTCCAACAACTTGTGCACAGAAACACCTCTGCCGGGAGCAGTTCTTCCTCTCGCACCTGCAGCAATGAACCAAGTGGGCCTACGATTTTTCGGCAGAAAGAAAGTTATCCAGAGAATGGGAAACTGATTTAGGCACCGTGCTTCACTGAGGTCCAGACCCTCCACGTGTCCCTATTTTCCAGGGACTTACCTGATTTAGAAAAGCCATCTCGGTTTCTGATTTGATCCCTGAATGTCCCACTTTTCCTTAGAATGTCCCTATTTTAATCAGAGAAATGTTGGAGGGTATGGAGTTATCCGACCCCCAAGCCGTCTGAAGGCAATCCTCTATAGATAAGTTTTTTTGAATGTTTAATGTTTTTATATATGTTGGAAGCTGCTCAGAGTGGCTGGGGCAACCCAGTAAGATGTGTGGGGTATAATTAGTAAAATAATCTTTATGGAACAGGACACTTTCACTGGAGAAATGTTGCAGGGTATGTGAGGCCTAGGGACCAAAAACAAACACCTGGGTTGTGGAAGCATAAAATTGTAGGGCAGCTTACTATGTCTGGAGCCCATAGCTCCCATAGTTGGGACTGGGTACCAAGGATGGCCGTCATTTGTCCTCTGAGGAGGAATTTTAGGACCCATCCCAGTGTAATCCCAGACCCTCCAAGTGTCCCTATTTTCCAGGGACAGTCCTGCTTTCTGATTTGGTCCTGGAATGTCCCGGTTTTCCTTAGGATGTCCCTATTTTCACTGGAGAAATGTTGGAGCACATAAACTTCTGCAACACACACACCCCAAAGCCAAGGAGATAAGTAACAATACAACCTTTAGAAGACATTTGAAGGCAGCCCTGAATAGGTAAGTTTTTTTAAAAAAATGTTAAATGTTTTACTATGTTTTTATATAGGAAACCAACCAGAGTGGCTGGGGCAACCTAATCAGATGGTTGGGGTATGATGATGATGATTGGATAGGATGTCCTTATTTTCATTGGAGAAATGTTGGATGGTATGTAATCCAGATTCATTAAAATACCGTATTTTTCGCTCCATAAGATGCACCTGGCCATAAGACGCACCTAGTTTTTTAGAGGAGGAAAACAAGAAAAAAAATATTCTGAACAAAACAGTGGATGTATGATTTTTGTGGTTCATGCTGTGGCCACAGACATGTGATTTGACGGTGAGTTTGGGGTAGCCCAATGGAAAAATCCTGAGAATCCATGTGGATCTGTGCTTTGTAACCATGTTTTTGCACCATTGCGGCCCCAGGCAACAGTGGGTGCATGATTTTTTTGGTGCAAGCTGTAGCCATGGACATGCTATGTGATCTGATGGTGAATTTGGGGTGACCCAATGCAAAAATCCTGAGGATCCATGGGCTTTTACCTTCCCCCTCCCAGGCAGCCTCCTTTATCGCTAACGTCCCTTGTCTATCTCCCGACCCCACCAAACAGCTGCTTCCTTTCAACACTCCCTTCCCTCTTGTTTGCCTTAGTATCTTTTCCTTAGCTGGAGCAGTTTTTTGCTCTTCCTTTTCTTCTAATTTCTCTCCTCATTGATTTAGTCTTCCTGTCTCCTCTCCTTGCAAGTTTGCTGTTTTTACCTCCCCCCTCCCAGACAGCCTCCTTTATTGCTAGCGTCTCTTATCTCGCTTCCGATCACTTGCGATCAGCGGCTTTGTTTCAACACCCACTTCCCTCTTTCAAAAAAAAAAAAGGCATGATCTGCTTTTCGCCCCTGGGCAATTCGGCTCCAGGGACCACGCATTCGCTCCATAAGATGCACAGTCATTTCCCCTTACTTTTTAGGAAGAAAAAAGTGTGTCTTATGGAGCGAAAAATACGGTAAATGGGGAAGGTTTTCCACTGGCCTCAGTAGAATGCGGATTTGTATAATGTGCTGAAACTCCCTTTAGGGTTACATTATTTGAACACAGGAAGGTGCCTGATACTGAGTCAGATCATTGGGTCACCTAGCTCAGTATTGTCTACGCTTATGGCAGCAGCTCATCAGGGTTTTTGATGGAGGATATTCTCATCCCTACTTGGAGATGCCAGAGACTGAACCTATGAAAGTTTCAGAATTATAGGCTGGCCTGGCAATGCTGCCGTTTTGCCTTTTGGTAAAAGGCCTCCTTAGTTGCTCTGCTAAGGGGAGTAGAAGTGCAATTTGAGTGACTTGACATAATAAATAGCCATTAAAATGTTATCAGCAACATCTGTTCCACCCATTAGGAAATAGCTCATGCATTTAAAAAGATTTTTAGTGAGTCAAGAGCTGTGATAATGCAAAATAAGACTTTCCCCCTCATACATTTACTCTTCTCAGTCACGGATTTCTTGTTTTCATTTCCCTGTCCTTCCATATACCAAGAGGCAGCACTAGGATACAGTCAGGCAGAAGAGGGAGTTACCAAGCCATGGACTCGGTCTGGATAAAATTAAATATTTTACACCTCAAGTTCAGTGGGGCAGATTTAAGTAAACGGGATTGTGCTCCTCACATTGTGCAATCAAAGTTCATGGCCAAAGGGGGGGGGGGGGAGTGAAGATGAAATGTAGACATCCTGTTCCAGTTTCTAAATATAAACCTGAATGTTCTCCCTTCCCCCCTCAAAGGAGCTTATCACCTTGATCCCTATAGATATGTGCAGCTGAAACAACATAAAGAGCTACAGCAGAATGCACTGATAAAATGAGTTTTATCTTTCTTGACACACCTCTTGTTCCCACAGATTCCCCATTATTAAAGGCCTTTATCAAAATTCAGAAACTGTTCCTAAGAACTATTTGAAAATAGAATAGTCTAGAGGGGGAAAGTCTGGTAAAAATGAGTTGAAGAACCGCAGCCGGCATTAGCCATAGTTCTGCTGATTTGAAAAATCAACAACCCTTTCCCACTGGGAATCTGGTGCAGGTCTAACACTCTATCCCAATGGCAAGATAACCGTGTTTTATTGGGGTGCTTCCTGAAGGGCAGACACCGGTCTCTGGAACTGCAGATCAGTCATCCTGGCAAGTCTTCTCTGTCTTTGGTTTGTTGCATAACAGAGGAAAAAGCAGCAGGTCCCTTGCAGTTTGTGCCCAAGCTAGAGAGGAAACATCACCTGCAGCCTGGCTGTTGATCATGGAGTCTGATTGCTTGGGGCAAGAAGGTTGGTTTGATGCATGCAATATATAATAATAATAATAATATTTTTTAATTTATACCCCGCCCTCCCCAGCCAAGACCGGGCTCAGGGCAGCTAACAACCAATAATAAAAACAAGTTGATTAAAATACAACATTAAAACATTAGGATGCAGCCTCTTCACAGGAGGAGAAAGGAAAAAAGAAAGAGGGGGAGGGAATCAAACTGATTCTAAGCCAAAGGCCAGGTGGAACAACTCTGTCTTACAGGACTTGCGGAAAGAAATCAGATCCCGCAGGGCCCTGGTCTCATGAGAAAGAGCGTTCCACCAGTGTTGAGAAGGCCCTGGCTCTGGTTGAGGCTAATCTAACTTCCTCAGGGCCCGGGACCTCTAGGGTGTTGCTATTTATGGACCTCAAGGTCCTCCGTGGGGCATACCAGGAGAGGCGGTCCCGTAGGTACAAGGTCCTAGGCCGTGAAGGGCTTTAAAGGTGAAAACCAGCATCTTAAATCTGACCCTGTACTCCACCGGGAGCCAGTGCAGCTGGAAAAGCACTGGGTGAATATGCTCCCATGGCAGAGACCCTGTGAGGAGCCTCGCTGCGGCATTCTGCACCCGCTGGAGTTTCTGGGACAGCTTCAAGGGCAGCCCCGTGTAGAGCGAATTACAGTAGTCAAGGAAGGAAGGATATAAGCAAGGAACATTTCAGGAGATGGGCCATGAATGCTTCTCCAATCCAGGGAAAGGAAAGGTGTGGAGGGGGAGAAATCTCCTACATACACCTGATGAACAATATTATGAGGAGGGGGGGTGGAATGGGAGGGGAAGGAACAGGAATGAAATTCCAGTCTTTCTACCTGGAGAAGATGCTTGAAACTTAACCAAACAGCTACTCTGGAATGGAGAAGCTGGGTCATTTTGGCAGGTAAACTGGAGTCAGCATTATAGTATCAAGCTTTTCTCCATAATACAGGGATAATACATCCATCATGCAGGAGTATTAAACAGTCATTTATATATGGTAACTATATGTAGATGTTAGAAGGCACAGAATTTCTGTTTTGTCTCAGGAATGTTTCATGAAATTTGCTACTCATAATCAATCCTCTGCCCCCAAGCACAGTTCTGCTGAACAGAAAGGCAAATAGAATAAAATAGAACAGCAACAAGGCTTGTGGTACCTTAAAGATTAACAAATGTTTGCCATGGGTATAGCTCACATAGACTAGAATCCACTTTGTGAGTCTTTAAGGAGACAGAAGATTTTAGGGTTTTTTTTGCAACAGACTAACGTGGCTACCCTTTGGAAATAATAGAACAGAGAGAGAGAACAAACCTTGAACGAATGAATATGAATTTTGCTTTTGATCATGTATGTTGTTTATTTCACAATATGGGTGTATTATCAGTAGCGTAGGAAGGCAAGGTTGGGAGGGGCAAAAAAAGCTCCGCCCCAGGTGCTGGGGGGGTTGCTACACCACTGTATATTATACCAGTAACCGAAGCATGGCCAAACTTAGCCCTCCAGCTATTTTGGGACTACAACTCCCATCATCCCTGACCACTGGTCGTTAGCTAGGGATGATGGGAGTTGTAGACCCAAAACAGCTGGAGGGCCAAGTTTGGCCATGCCTGTTAGCCCAAAAACCCCTCTGTAATAGTAATAGACTAGCAAGGTGGAAGCACAGAGCATGACCCAGCCAAAGTTATGTGCATATTAGTTATGTGCAAGCAAATAAATTACCAATTCATTAGCTTGTTTTCTAAATATTCTAGGGCAGCAAGATCCAACAGAATTCATTTTAGTCACAGGCAATGTATTTTCCCTCCCTTGCTAAGAGACTGTTGAAGGCAGCTTTCACGATGAAACGAGGGCAGGGTCGTTTTTCTGCCTCCAATGGGTTGTTTAGAATGTAGCATGAGGCACGCAGATGCAAATTATGTTATTGCCGAAACAGAAGCACAAATGAAACATTTGAAAACCGCCAGAGCGCTGGCTTTTTTGTGTTTTGTTTTACACCAAGATCGCTGGATGTGGCAGACATGTTGATGCTTTTCCACCAAGTGAAACACGCAAACACCTCCCCCCGCCCAACCCCGGCCTTTTCTTTGCCGCCTTCTGCCTCTTTCCTTTGATGAATGAAAGAGATGGAATTGAGAACGGGAACATTCTATTCTTGACAACCTATCCACATGTCCATTGTTTGAGCACTTAAATGCACTTAAAACACATGAATAGGGGGGAACAAACAAGCAGATAAGAGGTTTATTAATTATTTAATGCACCGGGGTGGGGTGGGGGTTCAACCAGGAGAAACCGAGCCTGCGCCTGAAATGACTGGGGTGTGCGGTCACAATAAAAAGTGCTGCTGAGTGTTTACAAGAAATAAGGGGAAAACAAGACGTTGTAAAGTTACTCTCTAGCTGGCTTATTTCAACATCTTACAGGGTAGCGGAGACCAGCCATCATTCATCCATCTTCCCCTCGGACCGAATCCATACCTGTTCATCTTACGTCAAAGGTGGAGAAACTTTCTCAGTGCCAAGAGGTGCATTTCCTTCTGGGCAACCATCCAAGGACCCCATGTCGGGGGAGAATAGAACCGAAACAAGAGTTGGTGGAGCAACGGATAGACACGCAGTCTCTTTTATCTTCCATCCAGGGATGCAAGGGAACTCAGGTGAGAAGCAGGGTGAGTGAGTTGTGTGGCCTTGTGAGAATTATGTGGGTCAGACAGAGAAGCCTGGAGGGACACATTCAGCCTGTGAGGATGAAGGTTCCTACTCCAGAACTGCATTGCTATCTGAAGTCTTGGAGGCGGTGACTTAGCTGGGAGCAAAGAGAACGCAAGGAACGTACAGGAGAAAATCCAGTGCAACTGCAGCTTTGCAACGCTTGCCCGCCCCTCACAAAGTTATTCATTTCTAACTCCCCTAATTTTTTGAGCAGCAAACACCAGGGTTAAGATGTATTGTCAAAGTGGAGCTTCAGGCAGCTGTCAGGGCAGAGCAATAGCTGTTAAGCCATCAGGTCAGAGCCAGGCAGCAAGCTGAAATGTCGGAATAAACCAACAGGCTTGGATGACTGGCATTACCCAGGCAAATTCTGATTTTGAACAGCCTGTCCTGTTGAGGCATGTCTGGATGAGTGGAGTCATTCTAATATTTGCAACTCCTTTACTGTGCAGAGAAGGAGGTTCTCTGCAGCTATGCAGAGAGCCATGGGCCTACGATAGTAGCCTCAGAGGCTCAATACAGGTACATTTGAGCTAGATGAAGTGAGGGTCAAATGAGAAAACTTCACAACTACAGTTGAAAAATCAATGGCTTAATAACATCTGAGAACTCCTGACAATGCAATGCAGGGATTCCCTCAACAGGCCTTAAGAGGAAGGCATGCAATTTTCCAAGCAATTTCATCCTCCTTGTGATCATACGCACTCACATGTCACTTGGGAAACTCTAGCCCAGTATATTTTAATATAAATAATATTTCTGTTACGTAAACAAACCTATATATCATCCTTGGTCCTGCTTCTTACCCCAATTTGCTTAATATGTGCTATTATTTGTTTAGAGTAGCTGTAGAGTTGCTTAATAAGTCTTCAGTGACTTCCATTTTCATTAGTACTGTTGTTGTTCTTATTTGCATTGTTCTGTGCATTTATTCCAAACACTGCATAAATGACTCTCCCCCCGCAAGAGAATATTTCTGAATTTTTTGCCCTGCTAAAGTGAGACAAGGAGGGGCAGAAGGTAAGGCTATAAACATTGTATCTTAATAATGCCACATAGTTCAGGACTTCTTCAGCCTTCAGAGTCACAGAAGGAAGTTCTGGGTTTGTCCACATTTGAGCATTATTTAGCTGTTAAACCACTCCCCACCACATACGGATTAAACCAAAGTAGTCCACACCCATACATATTGAATTTGTATGAGGAGCACCTTTGGTTTTTCCCATTTTATATTTGTCCCTTCTGTATTTATCCCCACCTTCAATTTTTTTTTAATTCTGTTATACAGGTTAACGACCAACTAGACAAATTAACTACCAACAGGGCACACATGCAGATAGCTGTGTGTGTGTGCACCTTGTTGTTGTTTTGTGCAAATCTCAGGGATCAAAAGAATATATATACTCCTTTACAAGCACAAACTGTTTGTGTGTGTGTGTGCGTCCAAAAAAAAATATTAAACACGTATTAAAACCAGTGTTTAAAAAAATCTTTTAAAAGATCTATTTTTTAGAAAACTGGATTAAAACATCCTACGCACAGAAAAGGCCACAATTAATTAAAAGCCAAAGGCTTGATGAAAAAGAAATGTTTTTGCCTGGCCCTTAAAGACATGTAATGATGGCACCAGGCAGTTCTCCTTGAGGAGAGCATGCTACAAGCAGACCTGCCATCATGGAAGGGGAATATGATAAAGGGTCTCAGATGACGACTGCAGTGTCTCGGTTAGTTCATATGGGGAGAAACAGTCCTTGATGTATTGGGGTCCTGAGCCAAATAATACTGTATTGGTCAAAAATATAACTTTGAATTGGGCCCAGCAAATGACTGGTAGCCAATGCAGTCGGTCCAGGATTGGCGTTATGTGCTCAGACCATCTTGCCCCAGCGACTTGCCCCAACCTGGCTGCCAAATTCTCTACCAGCTGCAGTTTCTGAACAGTCTTCAAAGGCAACCCCAAGTGTAATGCAGCTATGAAAGGAAGACTGCTGCTTCATGGGAGTTATCCATTTTTAACAGTACTGGCCTCTTTGGCCACCTGAAACAAATGAGCAGCTTCAAATATGCATCTCTTTCAAAGAAAGAAGTGAGCTGATGTAACAGCGCAAAGGGCAATAAATGAGGTGCAGTTTGTAACATTCCCGAGATTGCTCTTGCAATACCTACCCACTAGGTGTGTGATCATTTGGCACATGATGGGAATTCACATTAGAAGATTGATGTGGCATTTTATTTCCACCGCTCGCAGAACTCATCTTCCACCTCCCGGGATGCCTAAGGCACACATTTTCCCATGCTCCAAGGGATGCTCCTTCAGTTCCCGCCCACTTGACAAATGGCCATTTCCAACAAATATTTCTTGGGACTAAGAGCAGGCAAGCAGAGGGTTGTGAAAGGAACATATTTCCGGCCATTTGTTTGATTATCAGCTGGTGATCAGGAGCAACTTAGCAATATCTCCTTAAATTCTGCATGGAGAGCCCAGCTTGACAGGCAGCAATATTACCAAGAAGGAAAAGAAAGGAATCATAGTGGATGGACGCCGGGTCCCAGGCCTTACGAGCAGCCAGGGAGCAATCACCTCAGATACACAAGAATCTACTTTATACCAGGTCAGACCTTTGATCCATCATGAACTGGCATCAAGTCTCCAGGGTTTCAGGCAGGGAAGTTCCCTAGTCCTACCTGGAGATAAGAGTCCTACCTGGAGATAAGGGATGCGGGTGGCGCTGTGGGTTAAACCACAGAGCCAAGGGCTTGCCAATCAGAAGGTCGGTGGTTCGAATCCCCGTGAGAGGGTGAGCTCCAGTTGTTCGGTCCCTGCTCCTGCCAACCTAGCAGTTTGAAAGCATGAAGTGCAAGTAGATAAATAGGTACCGCTCCAGCAGGAAGGTAAACTGCGTTTCCGTGCGCTGCTCTGGTTTGCCAGAAGCGGCTTAGTCATGCTGGCCACATGACCCGGAAGCTGTACGCCGGCTCCCTCGGCCAGTAAAGCGAGATGAGCGCTGCAACCCCAGAGTTGTCCGTGACTGGACCTAATGGTCAGGGGTCCCTTTACCTGGAGACAGGGAGGCATTTGTTATGCAAAACATGCACTCCGTGACTGAGCTATGATCCTCACTCTATGATAACAAAAGGCAGAACACACACACTTTGTACAATGATAGTATTTCATTAATGAAATATACCCATTAATTCATCATTGACAAGCTGGAATATACTGCATTGTAACTACATGTATATAAAGCAAAGAATATCTTCAGAGAGATACACAGCATTGATCAAAGCAGTGGTTATCAATAAAGATTTCTGCTGTGCAAGTAATGATTACAAAATAATAGGGAATATTGTCTTGGGTCTAATTATGCTAGTCGGTTTTTCACTTTTGGTTAGTGAGAAAGTGGAACCCAGATTTAAGAGGTTACTAAGAAGAATTGTTTGCCTCTTCTCCCCGCCTCTGCTCCCATTTTGCTTGTTACTATTTCCAATTCTTAACAGGTTTGTCACAATCCTGCCCCTCTGTTTGCAAAGAGTAGGGGGACGTGGAGCTTCTCGTGACGATGGTGCATGAGACACCAAACCAGGTATGATAACTTAAGGCTATCATTCATTTCCCATCTGCACAATACACTGAAAGCAGTATCATACCACTTTGAACAATCACAGCTCTCCCCACACCACACCAAGAATCTTGGGAAATGTAGTTTGTTAAGGGTGCTGAGAATTGTCAGATTTCTCCTAGCAGAGCTACAATTCCCAGAGTTCCCTAGGAAGAGCCATTGTTAATGCATTTGAGAAAATTTCACTCTGTGAGGGGAGCAGGGGTACCCTTAGCACACTTAACAAACTACAGATCCCAGGATTCTTTGGGGAGAGACATGGGTGCTTACAGTAGTATTACATTGCTTTATAAGTTTAAATCAAAAGTGCAGATGGGGCCCTGTTTGCAGAAGAAACTAGCTCTGGGTGATGCTGAGGGACTGGAGTTCATATCGCCAAGATGCTCCTCAGCTCACCACCTCCCCATTTCAGGAACAGTTTTCTCCTTTGAAACCTGTGTACAGTATAAAGTGATATATGTAATGGAGAAATATGCAATCTGCAAATGCCAGCCCAAGATACTCTACTGCCTGAAGTGGAACAGCAAATGGTGCCTTTACCACTCAGTTAAAAATGCATCCTAGCCAAGGCCTCTAAAGTTATTTGGCACCTGAGGTGGAAAATCCCACAGGTGCCTTTCCTCCTCTCTGGTAGTAAAAATACAACAACAATTTTTTTAAAAAATCAAATGACCAACAATTCACTGTCCTTTCACGACACCCATAATCAGCTGGTAAGGCAGGCCCTGCCAGAGGACTTTTAATTCCAACCCCTCAAATGATATCTCACCTAATGGACTGGGGAGAGAAGCAAGACTAGTGACAGCCGAGCTAAGAGCTCAATTCAGAGATTTGTTTTGTGCCTTTCACTCAAACGGTGCAAGCTGGAAAAAGCCAGGCTTATACGGCTGTTGATTCTCATGTTCTACGACGCCTGGTTCCTATCATGGTGTGCATGTTTTGAAAGCAAGCCCATTTCAAGGGCAAATAATGCTCGTTTTTCTTGCTTTATCAATAGGGTGGGGAAGGGAAAAAACAACTAAGAAATATTATGGTTATGATTTGTCACTTTTTCACAACTCGTGAGGGCCGAGGGCCCCCCCAAGGCAAGGCCAAGAGGGGCCTCGGCTTCCCCGTCAGCCAGCCCAGCTCCTCCGCGTTCACCTTGGCGGAGCCGCAGGACTGAGGCGGCGGCGAGGCCTGAAGCGCCGGGACAGGGACTGTCGATTTCCGCCCCGTCACGTCACGCTTCGCCCGCGCCTGCCTCCCTGACTCGGAGCGCCTGGCTGCACGGAGGAGAGGGCCGGCGAGCCGAAAGCCGAGGCCGCCCCACGCCGGTGCCTAAAGCTCCGAGGCGGGTGCGCCTCCGAGGGACGCGCGGCGACCCCCGGGCATGGGCCGCAGAGGCTCCGGGGGAGCAGCGGGCTCAGGGAAGCCGCCCGCGTCTCCCGCCGCCGCCCGGCCTCTCCTCGCGCGCTGCCTGCCGGCGGGGGCTGCGGCGGCTCTGTGAGGAGGAGGAGGAGGAGAAGAGGCGGCGCCGCGGCGGCTTTGGCCCGGCCCTTCGGGGTGGGCCCGGGCCAGCCCGTCCCCAGCGGCCGCCCCCGCCGCGCCGGCAGAGCTGGCAAGTTCCTGCCTTTCGCGCCCAGCCCCAGACGCGCGGACGCGGCTCGGTCTCTCCGCGGCAGGTGAGGGGAGAAGCGAGGGCGGCGAGGGGACCTTGGCGAGGCGCGGCGGGTGGCCAGGTGCGGGCGGCGGGCTGAGGGGAGGACGCCGGCCTCTCTCCCGGGGGCGGCGGGGACGCACGTAGGGAACGCGGGCTGGGCGGTGGGTGGCGGCGAGGCGGTGGGGCGGCGGCGTCACCTCTCCGCCCGCCCGCCCGCCCGCGCGCAATGGAGATGAGCGCAGGCTGGCTGCGCAAGAAGAGCCGCGGCGTTGCCAGGCGCCCTGTTTACCCTCCAGACCCGGGTTTACGCGTTTGGCGTGCTCTTCCCGGGGACCCGACGCTCGCGCACTCACACGAGCAGTTGGCGCCTGAGGTGCTGCCGGGTTTAACCCCTGGCTATTCGGCTTCCCTTCCCCGCGCCGAGGAGGCACCGTGGCTGGTGGAGCGTCGGGAGAGGCGTTATTTGCAAGGGACGCGCGTGTGAAGGAGCAGAACGCCTCTCCCTCCCTTTGCTCAGCAGGGAGGAGGGAGGAGTAGTTCTGACTTAGATAAGATTAAAAGCCGTGATGGGAGCCAGATCCCTTTCCCTTAGGTATGCCAACTTGGTCTACTACTCCTTCAATCCCCCCCTCCCCCCTAATAATAGTAGTAATAGTAGTAACAATCATAATCATAATGACACCAACGCCAAGGTCTCCTGCAGCTGACTCAGGCCTTTTTCAAATCTTTCCCCTCCCCTCCTCTCCCCGAGTAATGAGTAGCATATGTAACTTGGGATCCGCTTGAATGAGGCACAAATGCGTTGGTTTTCAACAGTTTTTTAAAAGATCTGACGCATCTGCGTCTGCCCTTGCGGAAAGAAGAATAAAGTTACGTGCCTGTCTGTCCAGGGTACAACAGTGTCAGGCTGCTGAGAACGTGTGGAAAGAAAGCCACGCACTCCCCATTACTTTTGGTTCAGTGCAGATTCACAGTTTTGTTAACTCAGCGTTTGGCAACCCCTGATGCTTTTGGTGGTAGCAGCAGCGAGCAGCTCATGTTTGCGTTTGGCTGAGTTGTTTCAAGCAAGGAAGAGAGCCTGACTGCAAGGTGCTTTGTATGGTGGTGTTTTCTAAATGTTTTGCTTCCTGGTTCTGTAGTTGCAGCTGTTAGTGAGATTGGTGCAAGAAGTAACATTCGTAGGGACATTGCATTTACAGAAGTGATATGGTGCCAGAAACAAGAGTTCAGTAAAATACGCTGTTCTCTTGGCTGTGAAGGACCAGGACTGTAAGAGGGAAAGATGAAAGAAAATGCAACACTAGAGACAGAGGAATTTTACATAAGAACAAGGCTTCAGACACTGAGGCTGCATTGGGATGGTATCTTTTTTCTGCAGGCTTGCAATTCATAAAATCCCATTTTATGCAGTATGGTATTGTTTGAATGCAAGAAAACATTACATTTGTGAAAATGCTGCAATCCTATGCCTACTCAGAAGGAAGTCCCATGTGCTCACTGATACTTAAAGTGCAATCTTGTGTGTTTTTACTCAGAAGTAAGTTCACTAGTGGTGCTTGCTCCCTAAGCAACTATGTTTAGGATTTCAGTCTTTCTCCCAATGAAGCTTGCATGGAATTTCAGACTACATCCCACTGAAATCACTTGAGATTTACTTCTGAATATACGTGCTTAGATTTGTGCTGTGAGTGCAGTCTCCTTCTCCTCCATTGGACTCGGTGAAGAGAGCCACCTTGGTTTTTAGTGGAACAGCTCCCACTCCTGACACAATTGTGCACCAAAGGCTACATACCAGTGGTGTGAAACAGTGGATACCATCTTATATTCTCATGTGTATTATAAGATGGATGGGAAGGTGGCACACTCCATTCAAACCATGCATGGTAGAAGGGGGCCATATAGATTTATTAATATGCACACCCATATCCAGTCTCCCAGTTCACCGTTGGTGATGGTGGACTCTGCTTCCTGCGTGTATCTCTCTTCGTGGGTTGGAACAAAAAGGTGTAGCCTGACCCCTACTGAACTCATATTAAAACTTCCCATTTAGTGAGGGGAGATTGTTGCCTGGGGAGAGTTTGCAAATTAAAATGATCATAACATGCTTTAAAAATGGTATTAAAGGTTCTGCACAATTGTCAACATGTGGGGAAAGTTGGCAGCATAGCTGACATTTGTTTGTTTTGTATCTGGCTAGCGCTGTCTTGTTGCTTTTAAGTTGCTGCCTTAGCATTGTTTATTTGATTCAGTTGTCTCAATGCATTTCGTTTGTCTTAACAGGCAGCTTGAGAACATTTTAAATATATGAAAACTTTGGAACTTTATATTAAAAAACCTGAACTGAATTGTGATTCCCATCAAAAATATTATGTGTTGCAAGCTGCTGAGCTGTGGCATTTAGACTTGCAGCTTGCCTTTGTAGTTCTGAACTAATTATAATAATTTTATAAACAGTTAAATGCAATGTTATATTAAAGGATAAAATTAGCACTAGATGGGTGCCTTGGAACCACTTTTAGGATGTATGAAACCAACATATGGTAGTGAAATGTTGGTGGGCACCTAACTGTTCCATCGACTTGGGTAGATCATACATCCAGTAAATGAACTCTGAATTGCAGTGGTTGCTTAAATCTATAAACCTAAGGCTATATTGCCCCTGCATAGGGAGTTAGTAACTAGGAAGTGGACACAATAGAACTTACTTCAAAGTAAACATGGGAAAGGATTCTGTTGCACATTTGTTCATTTCTTATAGAAATGTGGGGTTGTTGTTTTTTTCCTGACTAGTGAGAATACTGAACAGTCATACCAAAATGACTTGCTTTGCATATTCCTGGGTTAAGTCCCATTGAATTCATTGGGAGAGAAAACAATACTGTATGTGGATCGTAATTTAACTTTGCTCCAGATGAAATAAGTTAATTTAGTATCACTGTAGCATCTGATAATTATACTGCCTGGTTGCCTCCTAATTTAATATGTCATAAAAGTAGTGGGGTTGTAGCTACTGTATGTCATGGGGGAAAGGGCCCAACTCAGATATAATGAATACAGTGTTTAATTAAATATCTTAATAGAGGCATGTGGAAAAATAAGAGAGCGATTCTTCAAGTTGTAGAAGAACTGATGTGTCATCAACTCCTTTCTTCTGTTCTCCTATTCTCATCCAAGCTGCAACTTGTTGCACACTCATAGTTTTCTCATTTAATGTTTAACTCTGCAAACACACCCTACCCAAAGGAAGATGCAACCATTGCCAGGCAGCATCTATTACTTCTTTCCACATGTCTAAACCTGATC
Organism: Podarcis gaigeae; assembly: GCF_964106915.1. Taxonomy (NCBI): domain Eukaryota; kingdom Metazoa; phylum Chordata; class Lepidosauria; order Squamata; family Lacertidae; genus Podarcis; species Podarcis gaigeae. The sequence continues at coordinate 11,504,788 of NC_139677.1, read as the reverse complement.
CTTAAAGCTGGTATCTCAATAGGCTATCAGTGAATCGCATGGAATGCCAGATGTTCAAAGAAAATGGGCTACTGCCTGTTTACAATGGTTGCCCTTGTACATATTGTTGAACCATGGTCTAGCTCTACATGCATGAGTGTAAATGAACTGAGGCTAGCTCTTCTACAAAAATAGTCCTGCATTAAGGAGAGAGATCACTTTTTTATTTTTGGGGTGTGGGTTGAGTACAGTCTCTGATGGAAAATGCTTGTCCTTTTTTGAAATTTTATCAATGGCAAGGTATCAAATTTTATCAAATGGCCACTTAGATATTGTTGACTGCCCACCCCACCCCAGCTCACATTGGGTTGAGTAAGAAATAAGTTAGGGTACTTAAAAATAAGTGGATCATCTTATTTTTGGAAGAGCCCAAATTTAGACTCCTTTGTGGCCCCCAAACCCCATGTCAAGGTGCAATCATTATAAGGCATGGAATTTCTGTGGCTTATAATGATAAAACCCCTCTAATTAGGACCAACCAAAATGTCACAAAATAGTGGCAGACTTTCTCTTTATCAGGCAACTATTGCGCAAAGCAGATGATGGGGCAGTGAAGAAAAAGCAAAAGTAAAATAGCAGTAAAATAAAAGCAATTTATAGTTAAGCATGCCTGAAAGGAATCCTCTTGATGTTCTCTTATCAGCCTAGCCTCAGGAAAAAACCCTCTCCAGAGTAGTTAATTCTCATACAAATATACCTGTTTACCACATTCTTTTCATAGAGTTTGCCGTTTCTGTGCATTTTGCCTATTAAATGGTGAGAAAGTGCATCTTGTGAGAGGAGGCAGCTGTCTCCTTATCCTCCCATTCTTTTAAGAGTTAATTAAAAAATGGATCTGTTTGGGATCTCTCTTTTTTTGTAGGTGGGAGGACAGTTTTCCTTCCTGGTGTTCTGGCCTGGGCATTTGTCAGTACCTGCCAAACGGTGATGCTGTATGGCTGCTCATTATGCCCTGGGAGTTGTCCATAGAAGAGCTGCATCCACCGTATCCAACATAGGCATCTACCAGGTAAAATTATAGAAAAAAATTACAGCCAGGGATGGAGAAGCTGTGCCCCCCCCCCCCCGATGTTATTGGCTGAACACAGAAAACATTTTCGGCTTACCTTGAAACCAGTAAAGGGTAAAACAGTCTTCAGATCTTGTGGTGTGAAGTGCTTACTGTGTAGCTGACCACAGTGAAGGACTCCATGCGTATCTGCTTACCAAAGCCGTGTCCAGATTAAATTGAATTAATGAAGATTGACAGATATTGTGTCCTCAGTGGGAATGATAGGGACACCCATAACAGATAGGGATCAGTCTCCTCTTGTCACTCAGGTCTAAAACCTTGAGGACTTGCATAAACTACTCTTGTACTTGGCACTTCAGGATAGGCTGGAATGCTTTTGTGTCAAATTCTTAAGGCTGTATCACTAAAGCACACAATGCAAGATTGCTCTTGAAGTTGGTTTCAAGGCTTCAGCTGGCGCAGAGTACAGCAGGAGTCAATCTGCTTGCTGGATTAGGTCATCACTGGCACAGCACATGGCGTGGGTCAAATGTCAACATTGTTGGGCACCTACCTAAGCACCGGGAGCTCAGATGGGATCGTTGCCAATTCCACTGCCACTGGAATCCCTTCCACCACCAGAGCTGTGGCATGACACTGCTGCCACCACTGCTGTTACATTCTTCAGTCGCTTCCCTTGCCTTTGTGGCCTCTTTCTTTTCGTGATGCTTATCTAGAAGCAGTACTTATTACGGGAGCTTAGCTGATACATGGCTCTGTTATGCAGCAGGTGGCCATCATGGCAGAGGCAATGCCTGATGTTCTTGGGGAATGTAACCTGGTGGTTGTCTCCTGTTGGCTCCAATCACACACTAAGCAATAACTGCCTTCTGCCAGGTGACATGTCTGTGGAAATAAGGAGGCCAAAGTGAGTGTACAAAGGAGATGTGCCATATGGGAACTCAGGTGTTAGAACCAGATGGGGCCCATTAGTAGCATGAAAAGACTGATTTAAACCTGATGATGACCCTGCATGTTTGTGCTTCGTAATCTGAATGGACTCCCCAATTCTATGTCCTGGCCTTGACCTATAAGTCATAAGTGTTTGGGGAATTCATATTGACTGTAGCAGACAACGTGGCAGGGCTGCCTCTGGCTGAGTTGCTGCTGCATAACGGGAAAGACAGTGGTAAGGCAGCTGTGAGGTTGGCGCAGTGCAAACACACTGGCAGGAGCACAGGAGTTGTGATGCATTGGGCTAGATGCTGTATGATTTTGTTGTCTTTTTACTTATTATTTTGTTACTTATATATTGTATTCTATAGGTTTCAGATTGTAATGCAATCAAATATAAGAAAGGAAAGCAATAAAATGCAATATTAATATTTAAACTGATGGATTGTTGCTTTCCATCTTCCACCATGCATCCACAGATATGCCATGGACCAAATGAATAAAAATGCAATATTAATACAGTTACAGACACTTCAGGTTACATACGCTTCAGGTTACAGACTCTGCTAACCTAGAAATTGTACCTCGGGTTAAGATTTTTGCTTCAGGATGAGAACAGAAATTGTGCGGCAGCAGTGGGAGGCCCCATTAGCTAAAGTGGTGCTTCAGGTTAAGAACAGTTTCAGGTTAAGAACAGACCTCTGGAACGAATTAAGTTCTTAACCCGAGGTACCACTATATTTAAACTGATGGATTGTTGCCTTCAATTTTCCACCATGCACCCACAGATATGCCACGGATCAAATGAATGAAGTTTTCAGGCCACAGTTTGGGAACCCCCAACCTAGAGCAAAACACTGGGGCTGGGAGCATATCCAGTCCACTCTGCAACCATTTCACTTGCTCTTGGTTTGCTTCCGGACTGAATTCAAAGTGCTGGTTTTAACCTTTAAAAGCCTTTTTTGGACTGAGCGGCTTTCATACTTCTCCGACCCACCATAAATTATAAAGATGGATTGGGTGCTGCACCTCTTTTTATTCATTTTTAAAATATATAAGCTGCTCTTTTTTGTCAAAACACCCTCAAAGCGTTGCACTTGAAATTTAAAAACAAAACACACAAGTCAAAATCAGAACAAATCATACTTAGCTTTGGGGAAATGCATCATCTGGTAGTACTAAAAATACGTAGAAATGGGATGCTTTTCACAATCTTCCTAAACGTTAAGAGAGAAGGCACTAGATATGCCTCTTGAAGGAGAGAGTTTCAGAATTTGGATACTTCATCCATGAAGGCCGTCTTCCATGTATTCACCAGCTGAACAGGATGTGGAGCAGGGCTACTCTCTAAGTTCTCAGTAGGTTGGCAGAATCTTGTCTGAGGACAGCAAACCTTTTTTGCAAGAAGGTGTGTAGCCTGTGCTGTGGGTGTAAGTGACAGAAGGCACTCCTGCGAGGTGCAGTATTGGGTCCAGGAGCAACATTGGCCTGTAAGTCTACTTTGATGGGATAGAGCAAAATGTCCCTTGAGCGTCAGCATCAGCCTGATGATGTCTGCATTCAGTCTCAGCTTAATCAACCTCATCCACTTCATCATCAATTCCAAACACTTGCTTTAGCACCTAGCTGTTTAGTTAATGAAGTATAGAACTGGGTTTCATCAACATGATGATGATACCCAACTGCACAGCTCCAGACTATGTTGCCCCATGGCTTTGTGTGTGGGTGTTGAGCAATGTGTAATAGTATCAACTCCTGTGGAGTCCCACTTGACAGAACCCAGTGAGGAGATGAGCTTGCCTCATCAGTTATGGCTCCTTTGCATGTGTTCAGTTAGGCTTCCCTTTTGTTCCCGTTAGAATAAATCACATTTGTTCTTCGGAGTGCTATTAAATGCCCAATGCTTACACTTCGGTGACTGAATGTAGGGATGCTCTAGTCTAGACCATGTATTAACAAGCTGGTCCATGGAACAAAAGTGTCCACAGGCATCATTCAGGTGGTCAGCAGTGTATCCTGTGAACCTCCCTGAGACCTGCGGTTGTAAGGCGGTATACAAATTTAATTAATAGTAATAATGATGATGTATGTAGATTTGTGGATGAAGATGAGTGATGGCACATCCATTGGAATAAGTATTCCTTGTGATTTTTAATTGCATTTTCTTGTTTCTTTTATTTCTTATGATTTATTGTATTGCAATTCAAAATCTACGGCATGCAGTAAAATACAGCGTATGAGAAGTAAAATTATACAGCTTCTAGCACAGTGCGTTACAATTGCTGCAACAGGCAGACAAGTTGTCTTCTAAAACAGCTTTTATTTTGGCAACCTTTTTTTTTTAAGTGAAGGTTACATTACTTGGATTAATATGCACGGACAAATCTCAGTTCCAACAGATGGCAGCCTGTTACCCATAACCCTGTACATGCCAGCACTAAACTGCTTCTGAGAAAAAATGCTGCTGGTGTTGACTCTTTCGTCTGATTTTAAAATGTAAATTATTTCCTTCAGTATTTGTGTGCATGTTCTCATGTGTTTTCTTTCAAAGCATTCTCAAATCAGCCTGCAAATGAATCGGTACAAGAGCATCTGGTGGTGTTTCTCCCCTGCCCGCTTCTTGCATTTCTGTTTTCTTGTAGAGAGGTGTCATTTTACCTTCTCAAGAAACACCATTTTCCAGGGAGATTCCTTTTTCATTGGCGTGGACGCATTGTTTTTGCACATTAGGCAAGCTGCGCTGCCTTGTCAGTCAATGCATTCCAACCAGTTTAAGACCAATAGAGCTGCTGAACTTCTGTGTGATTGGCTACAGTGGACTGGGAGGGATTTTGCTGGAAGGAAGGGCTGCAGTTGTTCACCAACAGAGTTCAGGCTGCCTTTGCTTCATCATCGAAAGGAAAATCCCCAGATAAAGCGTACGGCTTCCAGAGAGGCGGGAGAAAATAAGCAGCGGTAATTATTTCACCCGAGACTTATTCATCGTCATGATGCAATCGAAAAGATAGGACCGCTATTGCATTTAGAGTATTTTGTTTGCGTGATTTAAGTGTCAGATAGACAGAGCAACACAAGGTACGTAGGAGGCTGGTTTTCTTTTACTGAATGTTTAAAGAGTTTGCTGCAGTATGCTGCATACCATATGTGTTGCTTAGGGGGCAGAAAAAGGGACACCCCCCCCATGTACAAAGAGTCTCTGTAGGATGTTTGTGTTTTATTAAGAGAATTCAGTGTAAAGCAATTCAAGTGATCCTGTCTCTCTATAGGGTGATGGGACAGATCTATTGAAAAATAACACATTTTTTGTGGGGAAACAAGCAGTCAATGTTTCTAAAAAGTATTGCATGTCTAAATGAATCCCAATAACTGTGTATCTGGGAAGGGGATTAATGAACTTTGCAACAGACAGATTCGAAAGGAGTTCATGGAATAAAACATTCTGTCTTGGCGGGGGGGGGGCAGATGTCAGCTTAAACTAACAGCACAACCCTGTGCCAGTTTCATCAGAAATAAGCCCCGCTGTGTTCAATGGGGCTTACTCCCAGGTAAGCCTGTGATTGTTTTAGTTAATCTACCTGCCAAAATTTGGCAATGGCCATGATTTCTAAAAGGAATCTGTTTCTTCACAAAAGAACAGTGGAAATCATCGCCCATTGCAATGTACTTCTCCATGATTTGATAGCAGTGATTGATTTGGAGTGTTATTTTCAAACTTGTCATGTTATTTCCAAAGTTGTCAGTACTGTAGAACCCTTATATAAAACAGAAATGGCCAGGCCAGGCTAGTAATAGTTACTGCAGATATCTTATCTATATACATTTTTAATGAGAACACACAGCCAGCAGAATAATTTAATGAGGAGGTCTGGCTTTTAAAGCCGAGACATGTCAGTTTACTTGATAAGAACTAGCTACAAGCAGCAACAGAAGATTTATGTTGAATACTCTCACTTACGAGATTGGGGAAAGCTGCAGTTGGGATGGAGGACTCTGATTCTTCTGAATAGAAAGTTGGGTTTGGAAAGGCAGAATTTACTGTTAATTTCACTGTCTTCTATACCCACTGTGTTCAAGAAGAAATTAATTTGCAGAAATTGGTTGTTAGTTGTTCATTTCTCTCATTTTTTTCATTCTTGACTATTGTTTTTTACACACACATGATAATATGATGAAGGTTTTTAAAACTGAAGAATGAAAAATACTAATTCATGATCTGTCATGGACATTTAAGCATACAGTTCATTTCTCAAAACATTTCTCAATTAAAAGAGTTCAGACTGAGCATGCTTTCAGAGTTGAACTATAATATCGTATTGAGCTGCTACCAAACAAACTGGTATTGCAAAAGCATAATAGTAACTGTCTGGTTTTTAGGGCATGTACTTAAAGATTTATCTAGTTGCTTCTATGCAGTGCAACATCTCTATAATTTTAAGAAATGTTCCAATTTTGTTTCACTGAAAAATGTTGTACCTATCTTTACAAAGTTGCACATAATTTTTAGTTAATCCAAATGCACAAGGGATTTTTCTTGTACAGTATCTGTTAAGTGAGGAGTCGCTTAACTTCTCATTTGTCCTATCATTTACTTCCTGATATGGCAGAGTGTTGATCGGAATAATAGCTGGTGCAATATAGCTGCAATTATATATCCAGTTTTCTGGGATTAAACTTTATTGAACACAATGAGACTTTTGGGTAGATATGTGTCGGATTGTTCTGTGATTGCCTTCATTTGTTCAGAGAGCCTTCTGGAAGGTTGATATTGATATAGGCTGCTTTTCTATTTTAGAACAGTGCCTTTTTGAAATTACTAAAAAAAACCGGGGGGAAAGAATTCCCTTTAGGAATACTTAAGGAGTAATTCTATAAAGCAAGCTTGCCATAAAGTAAGCCAGTTTTAAAGTTGCACCAGATCCAAACTCTGTTAAGCAGTGGGGTTGTTGCTACCAGGCCTAAGCCTGGTAGAGCAAAAACAAGCCTTTAATTAGTGTTTTAGTTACATTTCCCTTTTTCCTGGTTGCCAATTCATATGACTCAGCTGAAAGGGCTTAGAATCCAGACAAAGTCCCACCACACCCCAGAAGACCCCATTTTCAGAGCTTTCTCCAGTTTAAGATTCACTGGATCTCAGGTAAGATGGGATGGAGGAGATACTGGCATATCTCTGGCTGAGCCGAGGTTGAGGGAGTTAAGAAAGCGTAGCCCAGCTGTGCCAAGAATCTCCCTGCTCAGCCAGAGATCTGCTGGATCCTAACCCACTCATCCCAGTGGATCATTTTATCATTTCCCCTGTAATTGTAACTCCTTGTATGGCATTGTTTTTTAATTCTCCCAACTTCAGATTGCTTGTAAAGTATGTAACGGGAGGACACTACTATGTAACTCGCTGGCTGATGTTATATGTAAGCTCTGAGAGATAAATTGAAACACCAAATCTACGAGTACAAGATGAAGATAAGGTGCCACCCTAACAATAAACAAGACCTAAGTTTTTATTTGAATTCTGTTAGTATTATCTAAAAGTAAGATATCTGTCACATATATCTAATATATAATTTAAATAACTTTCCTTAGCCAAAGCCTGGTGACCTCGAGATGTTTTGGATTCTACAGCCTCCACCAACCTCTGCCAGTGTGGCCAGTAATCACGGATGATGGAAACTGCAGTTCAAATGTCTAAAGGTTGTGGAAGGCTAGTTTGGAGTGTTTCAGCATCTTACACAGCATCATGGCAAATACCGCTTTCAGCAGATATAAGAGCAAGCACATAGCGCTAGTACTTTGGGGCTAGACTGCCAGCTCGTTTTCAGGCCCAATTCATGGTTCTCATGTTAGTGTTTTAAACCAGAAACAACTTAGGCCCCAAATATATGAAAGAACACTTCCTTCTCTACAGACCCTCTAGGGGACTAAGATCAACAGAGGGTAGTTCTTCTGCCTGCAGAGGTTTGGTGTAGTAGTGACTGGAAGAGAGGGCATTCTCTGTGACAGTCACTGTGTTGTGGAACTCCCTACTTACAGAGTTAGGTCTGGAATGCTCATTATACAGCTTGCGGAAAATTCTGAAGACGTACTGCATTAACTGGCTTTTGACACTCAGGGTGTATATTTTTAGGACCCACCTTGTTTTGGGTGTTGTAAGTTGTTTTAAAATGTTTTTAATACTGTTTTTTAAAATGTTGTAACCTGCTCAGGGACCTTGGGGGAAGGATAGGATGATGATGATGATGATAATAATGATAATTAATAATGACGTATGGGGTGTTAAGGGACGTGGGTGGCACTGTGGATTAAACCACAGAGTCTCGGACTTGCCTATCAGAAGGTCGGCAGTTCAAATCCCCGCAACGGGGTGAGCTCCCATTGCTCGGTACCTGCTCCTGCCAACCTAGCAGTTCGAAAGGACGTCAGAGTGCAAGTAGATAAATAGGTACCGCTCCAGCGGGAAGGTAAACAGTGTTTCCGTGTGCTGTTCTGGTTTGCCAGAAGCGGCTTAGTTATGCTGGCCCCATGACCCGGAAGCTGTACGCCGGCTTCCTCGGCCAGTAAAGCGAGATGAGCGCTACAACCCCAGAGTCGGACACGACTGGACCTAATGGTCAGGGGTCCCTTTACCTTTATGGGGTGTTAGGGGAGGAGTAGCACCTCTGATTCCCCACTATGCACTCAGCTCTCACCTGTGGCTCCTACAAGCTGTCAGTATGTGACAGCAGCCACACACCAGGAAAGGCTTCAGCTGGCTGGCTAAACCAGGTGTGGGTAGCTGATGGGTCTCAAAACCTCAGTGAGTTAGGGATTTCCCCTACACGCAAAGATAGGCTCCAGCAGCTGGAGTGGGAAAAAGCAATAGCGGGTCCAATGGTCAAGAAGGCAGTTTCGGCACATGCCATAGAGGGAAGTGAGGGGCAGATTGGGCTCAACAACCTGAGAAGGCAACCCATACAAGAGAAGGAGAATTCTGGTCCTAAACCTCCACAGCCTTACATGATATCTTTGGGAGAAGAAAAGGCCAAGGAGTAAACCCTACACAAATTCAGAGTGGTGTCCCTAAGACAGTTGGATGGGGACTTACATGCCTCCTTCTGGAAAATTCTGCAGCCAAGCTGTTGTCAAACGTGTTGCTCTGCTTTCCTTTGGCCCACATCAGAGAGATCTTGTTGTCTGGGCAGCCCAGGACCTCCATACACAATGCGCAGGTTTGCATCCCAGGTAGGTCACTGGTGCTGCTAATGTTCACCCGTGGAGGTGCACTCCATTGTCTCTTGAGACGGATGCCAATAGCAGCAGCAGCAGCAGCAAAAACAACAACAGTAATAATGGAAAGCAGTCACTGTGATAGCAAATGGGAAGAAAATGGAGCATGAAGTGTGGGAATGCGCTGTAACAATAGTAGCTGGGGCACTCCCCTTTTGAAGGACACTGGGCAAGGCAAGATAATAGTGCACCTGAATCATACGTTTGCTCTACTAGCTACCTAAAACCCAAGCTTTTTTCATTCTTCTAGTGACAGTTTTGGGTCGAGACAACCTTTATCAGGATGATGGTGCTCTGTGAATTGGCCCTATGCCACAGTACTTGGGATGCGATGGAGTTGCGTCATGCATAATTTCCTTTTTGCACGATCCTCTGGGGATCTGACTAGTTTGGAAAAGAATTGTCTGTACATATAGGCTGGACACCACTGAGCAGGAGTCGCATGCGCCTCCGTCCTTTTGCTTGAGACATCAACAACTATTTGCTTTCTAAGTTGTTTTGTGCAGTGCGTCAGCTCGCTCTGCTTGTGGCACATTGTGCTCTGGACTGCCAAGACTTGTGAATGGATAGTCCTGCTGTTAGGCAGGAAATTGTGCTAGAAGACTTGTGGCAAAAAGTCTGTGATTACCAAGGTGTGTGCCCTTCATTGGGTGGGCACTGAATGCTCTCATTGTAGAAAGCACAGCTCAAGAGAACTTGGCAGTATATTTTTAACTTCAAGTAGTGTGAGGAAAATGTGAAGTATATACATCTCTAAATATACATGTGGACACTGAAGTAAGGCATGCTAGCCTGAAAAAACTGCTCCAGAAGTATTTAACACTCTTTGCTTTTACTCGTGATGGATGTTGCCTGAGGCTGCTAGCAGAATACATTATGTTTAGAATAGGGAGGAAGGGTACTCCAAATGCCAGGTTTCGTATTCACCTGCAGGTATAAGAAGAATTCGTTAGCAACCATGAAGGTTTCATTTATGCACTGATATTAGAGGGAGTGATGGTGGAAATTGATATGGTTGCTATTGCATGTTATCGTGTTGACTCTTGGGGGATGATCCGGTTCCACTGATTTTAATGGGAATATTAACCATGTGTTTAAATAACTTGCACTGAAATCAATAGATGCTTAAAATCTTTGGTCTGGCAAGACTTTGGCCTTTTGATTTATATCTCATTAGTGCATTAGCTTTTTGGAAAACAAAGAAGAGGTAATGCTTAATAAACATAACTTGTGTATATTCCCTATTGAATTTAATGGGGCTTATGTGCACCTACATTCAATCAATCAATCAATCAATCAATCCAATCAGTTAATTAATTAACAGCCCTTCAGCCCAAGGATCATTGGGCGGTTTACAGTATAAAAACACAAAAATACGTTTAATATAAAGATACTAGTTGGAGTTGTTGTTAGGTGATATTTGCTGATGTGGTATTTGAATTTAGAATACAGTATATGGATACTTAAGAATGACATTGATATAATAAAACTACTATTAAGCAGAGAGGACAGTCTCGTGCAAAAATAAGATTTGAAATTTGCCTTATGTCCTCGAATTCCGCAAACATCCATCTGGTAATTGGTAAATAACAGCTTTGAGTTCCTGCATGAATTAATTAATATCCGCATATCATCTCTTTGATATACTGTGCTCTGCTGTTGCTCCCTTGAGTGTATTGATCTTAATTGCCATTCTTTTGCTAATTTAATTTTAGCTTCTGATGGTAAATTCTTTCCTGTGTTCCCTTCATTCCTTCTTACTACCTGGAGTGAAGCACGAATTAACATTACATAATGTACCCATTCAAATCATGTTTCAATAGTTGACAAGGGATGCAGACCATTATATACATTTTGTAATTTAATAACCACACATATTAAAACCCCAATATATCAAATCCCATTGATTTCAATTGGATTTATTGGCTTGGAGAATTTGTGGATACTTTACACTCTGATCCTAATCCTAACTGTGATTACACGGAAAATAATTTCCAATAATTTTGGCAGGTCTTACTTCCTAGGAAGTGTGTTTATACTGAAGTCTTTGGTTTTTATTTATCTCCCGGCTCAGTTGAAATATTACCTTCTTGATGGTTGAGCCAGTTCATCACAATGGGATTTCACACCACCAAAAAACCTCCGTATGTCCAAATCCTATGAGAATTATGAAGTACTGCTGACATTAACAGCAGAAACCAGATTCTGTGGGGACTTACTAGATAGTAGCTAAGCAGTTTGAACTCTCTCACTTGATTGGGATGAAGAAACGGCTCAAGGGAGTTGAGATCTGGAGACAGCACACACACACTGTATATTTAAAGCACATGACTTACCTCAAAGAATCCTGGAAACGGTAGTTTAACCATTGCAGAGCTACAATTTCCAGCATTTAGTTCCTAGACTACTTCGGGGAAAGTCATGTGCTTTCAATGTGCATTAAACATGTGGTGTGTACACCGCCAGAGAGGCAGCTCCCGCCTAGCAAAGGTAACCTTTAAATCAGACCTCAGCGTAAAGGTGTCCTATAGAATCTTTCCACTTTCAGAGCTGTTGCAAGTTTGCATTTGCTAACATAGCATACGCCTACTTACACTTTTAACTTGCTTTTGTGGCATCAGGAAAGACACCCTCATTTAAGCAATGTGCCTTTTTGCAGCGAGTTACTAATGGCTTTGAAACTAACCTGACTGGCCTGATCACTTTCCACTTGCAAGAGTTGTTATCCATTACATCTTGCCTGGGCTTGACCGACAAACCCACAGGCAGAGTAGACCTAAGGCAGCAGATTTTATTAAAGATTTCACAAACTGCTTCCAAATCCTTGTTTGAAATTGAAATCCTAGTTTGACGTAGGTTTGGAAGCGGTCCTGGTTAGGGCTGGCCTTAAGTTGCCTGGCATTGGCAAGCTTTGGTTATTGCAAACCACAAAAGGGAGGGGTGAAGCTGCTGCGCGTGAGGGGGATGGGGCAGAACAAGGACTGCTCAAACTTGTGGAACATTCCCAATCATTTTTCATTAGGTGAGCATGACATGTGAACCAGTATGGTAAGCTAAACGTAATTGGCCTGTTGGCTTTTCAAAGCTCATCCCGACAAAGAATGGGTGTCTCTCTGCAGTGAATTCAGTGTACAAGCAAGTGACTTTGAAGTTCTTTAACTTTTACCTTAATATGTGTGTATTCTTATTTCGGCCTATTCTTAGGTGAGTTATCTTAGAATCATAGAATTGGAGGGGAAGAATAATAGAATTGAAGGGGACTGCAAAGGTCATCTCGTCCAATACAGGAATCTCAGCTAGGGATACCTCAGTTGGTAGAGCATGAGACCGTTCATCTCAGGGTTGTGGGTCAAGCCCTACATTGGGCAAGAGATTCCTTCATTGCAGAGGGTTGGACTACATGATCCTCACGGTCCCTCCCAACTCTTTCATTCTATGATCGTGTCTTCTGTTCTTAACATTAGATACACTGCAGATTCTTTGAGATTTGTTTCTGATGAGTTGTTTAGAACAGCCCCACACGCCATGCAATACCTGCGTTTGCTGCTCAGTTTCTCAAGCAGGTATAATTTGTGGACTTGCAATGCTGAATGCACACCAGAAGGGGACCTTCAGCCAGCTAGAGCTGTTAGCATGTGCAGACAGCTGTTGGTATGCACCTGCCCTTCATACTAAATGTGTGTTAGTTAAGACACTGGTGTAGTGCTAGTATATCCCCAACAGGTGCTGTGTACAGAAGTTTATTTTATGTGCATTTGATGGGGTTGACCAGTTTTAGCTCATTTCTGAACGAAGCAGAGAAAATCATAACAAAAAGAAAGAGAGTAATGATCTAAGAATTGTGTGAGAAGAAAAAGGTGCTGCTGGACTCCCACAGGGATCTGCAAGCAGTTTTGTGTGGATATTGAAAAGCATGGGGGATAAAATGGAGCCTTTAGGATCCCCATGGCCTAATTGCTGCAGAGGAGAGCAACCATCCGCCAGCACAACCGTTTTGCAAATGACTGTCCCAAGTAGGGAGAAGAACCACTTTGGTGCTGTACTGCCTGCCGGAGAGGGTGGAGTTGCCACGGAAGTGACTTTAGGAAGCTGGTCAGACTAATGGTCCATCTAGTTCAGTATTGTTTTTTCTGCCTGGAAGTAACTTTCTAGGTTTTCAGATCGTGCTCTTTTCCAGCCCTACCTGGGGCCCTTTGGGTGTGCTCTGTTGCTAAGCCATGGCCACTCCCCAAAGTCCAAAGACCCTCAGACTTGCTCTTCTCAGCTCACCTGGTAGAACATTGCAGCTGATGTGAGGGTCCGCGGAGTCCTGAATCCTTCAGACCCTGGTCTGCAGCACCATACGGAGGAGCACGATAACCCACCACACCCAGGAAGGTTCCAGCATTGTAGGGAGAGGTACAGCTGCCCTATCCTGTTGCTTAAGGACCAGTTCAAGGGTTTAACCATGATGGGAAGGGAGATGATGTTGGCAGAACAACAACCTGTGATGAATCCTCACTGCCATTATCGGGGCACAAGGGGTGCCTTCTCTTTGTCGCAACAGATTTCAAAATACATTAACTAAGCTGACCCAATACACAATTATCCAGCCTTGCATAAAGGAATTCTTTTCTGGAGAGTTTTCGCAATTGTAGCAACATGGGCCCTGCTTCCTTTGCAGCTGGTAGTAGATTTTTCCTCCCGCTTTCCCACATGGCCTAAACGCCACCCGTGCTATTATAATGTAAAGCCAGCTTTGAAGTAAACCCAATAGATTTTCTTAATAAGCTCATTGCTATCCTGTAAATAGCATGAGGCACATTAAAAAAAAACCAACCTACCTTATAGTGGCTAGTGGATCAGTGGATCAGGTTAAGTAATCCTGGCAAGGAAGATGTGGTTCATTTTAATGAAATTGTTACTTGTAGGTGAACATTATAAATAAGAAAACAAATAAACAAAGCTTGATCAGCCTTGCAAAATAATTCCATCCATTTGATTCCTAGTACACTTTTTGCTACATTCTGTGGTGCCAGTCACAATGTTTTGCAATGAAATCTATTTAGGGTTACAGACTTTGTCTCTGCTAAGAGATGAGGAACGCTATTTTTTTCCTGGAAGAAGGCACATTCAGAGAAGGCCTTTACCTCCTGAGGAAATGAGGACAGACTGCTTGGAGATAGCTGCTAAATAATGCAAACTAGGACTGCAGCCCTAAACACTGAGCATGCATAGGATTGCCTTGTGAGTAATAAAATGATGAACTGGAAACTGTTATAGAGCCTTCTGAATAGTAAGCACGTTCATCTGCATTATGCTAGGACTAGAATGATCAGTAATTTGTTTTATATTTTTAATTTTAAAATATGTAGCTAGCCCCAAGACTGAGTGTCAAATGCGTTAAAACATTAAGAACTTTGTCTTCTCCCAGCTTAATCCTTCCCTCAAGTAACAGTGGAAAATGCTCATTTGTGTTAGCAGGTCTGAGGTGGAAAAAAACCTTACAACTGATACTGATAGTGAAAGTGACTAGTTAATAATAATAAAAAAAGAACGAGTGTTTCCTGCAAAACTTGTGTTTGTCATTTAAGGATGAAGAGATTAGCTGATTGTGCAGTTTGTGCTATATTTCCTTTACATATCCTTGGCTTTAAAAATCTGTGGCACATTGTAAGAAGCAACTAATGCCATAAAGCTACTTAGATAGGGCGAAAAACCACAGGTAATTTGAAAGTTGTTTGAATAAGATTTCTGCTTTATTTTCACAGGTCCATGCATTGTAAGTGCCTTTCTGAAGTCACTCCTACAAGAAACAATTCGTCTGCTTTTTTCCAGAACGATTTCTCTGCCAGCTCTTACCTTATGTGTCATCTGCAGCAGTTTGCCAGCCACTTGATGCAAAACTGACTCCTGCATTTACAGAGCCTGAGGAAAATATTAGTTTGGGCATGAAAACTGCTGAATGTGTAGCTCTTTCCGTGTAATCAATGCCAACAAAGAGGACACAGTGGGCTAAAATGTTGTTGAGGAATGCCATTGCATGAAAATAAAACTTGCTTAACAAAACGGTGTCAACAAAACCATCGAGGGACTCACATTTTCTACAGCCAGAAATGCTACCGAGCATGAATATTGTGCAGCCAAAAGTCTACAAGTGGCACATATTGATTGATGATTGACATGCTTGCTGATAAATAGTTGTCTCATTCAGCTTCGTGCGCATTGGACTCTCTGAAACATTTATTACATCATTGCTGCAAGGAGCTATTTACATTGAAAGGGTTTCCCTGAGTTGTTGGAATTCATAACTCGAGGTGATTTCATTAACAGCAACTCTCAAAATCTAAATCAGTTGTACATCATGGCTTTGAATGTTGCTCCTGTAAGAGATACAAAATGGCTGACATTAGAAGTGTGCAGGCAGTTTCAGAGAGGAACTTGTTCACGCTCTGATGAGGAATGTAAATTTGCACATCCACCCAAAAGCTGCCAGGTTGAAAATGGAAGAGTTATTGCCTGCTTCGATTCCCTAAAGGTAAGAACTAAACATTATGTGTCTTGTTTATGGCAAGAAGTAATGGTTTATTAAGTAAGATACTGCTGCTGTTAATAGTTGCAGTGTAAATTAAATACAAAGTATGGTTTGTATTAACAGAAGCTTAGAACCAGACTACGATGTGAGCTTCCAAATGTACAGCAAGCAAACCATAGATTGGAACTTGCCTCTTTTTGTTTCCCAACCTCTCTCTATACCCAGCTTAATTAAAGTCACTGCTGTCTGTGTTTCAAAAGTCTGGTCTGGATAGAACAGCAGACTATGGTGTTCCACAGACTAGGACAGGCATAGGCAAACTCGACCCTCCAGATGTTTTCCCATCCCATCATCCCTGACCACTGGTCCTGTTAGCTAGGGATGATGGAAGTTGTAGTCGCAAGACATCTGGAGGGCAGAGTTTGCCTATGCCTGGACTAGGAAGTCAAGGAGGGAATAGGAGAATGGAGGCGGCTGAAGGGGAACGCATGAGCCTGAAACTATTAACGAAAGCCAAACATGGGTTTTCCATTACATCCAAACTAGATCGCCATTCCTTTTATTTGAGGTGTTGTCTGAATTCAGCCTGTGTTGTATCTTATTTGAAGAAGAAGGGGAGGGGCTGCATATTTTCCTTGTAGCTGTGAATCTCAAAAGTCTGTGGTGTCACCTACTATGCCATGAGTAATAAATTGATTTACATAATTATAAGCTCCTGTGTTCCCAAAGTACTATCAAAAGAGGAGACTGCCCACTGTTCCTGCAGCTTTAATTGCTCTGGCCTTACCTCCCTCCTGTCAGCCTCCACAATGTGGAGGTAATTCTTACACACAGACTAATACATTGTGAACAACTTGTCTACAAGGCCACTTTCTCAAATGAATCTTAAATGGCTATGTTTTGAAAACTTCTAATGTTAATGTTCAACCTAGATGGGCTGGATGCACACTCAACTTTACTCAATCCCCTCTAGAATTAAAACTGATGATGCGATTTAGAAAAATCAAAAGATTCAAAAGTGTTTAATATTGTCGTATTCTGAAAGCATCCCAAGCCCCTTTAGCCACAGATTCCTGTAAATGACACCTTTAGATGATGTACTTCTTCTTCCCTTGCTTATTCTATCCTACCCAAGTCAACTGGCCAGGTGTATGAGAGTCAGAGCCCAGTATCTCTTGCCTGCATCCCTAAACCCACTCTTTTATAGACTCCAACATTTCCAATTAGCATACCCAGCACCCCAGAAGCTGCAGAGCCTCACCAAAGCTGTTTGATAGTCAGTTCATGCTACAGAGAGCACATGTCTTCTTTCTTCAGCCACTACCTTCCTAAGCTAAGGGCAGCAGGGTTTCTGGGAGCCCATTGGCTTTTCAGCCCTCCTCCTCATAGTCAAGTTGTGGGATCAGCCTGAGAAAGTCTCTCCGGCTTCTTGAAACTTTTTGTTTGTATAAAGCATAAGAACAACAAAAGTTTTATCGTGCATTTTTTATTGTAATTGGTTTGGTTGTTTATACAGGCTTATTAAGAGTCAAATGCTTAGTTCTGACAATCAAAAGACCTGTTTAATTTTAAAACATTGATGTGGTTAAATGATTAAGGCTATTTTTGGCTTAGTGGTGGTGCTTGGCTAGTGCGTAGACTTTTATGCTCTCTTTCTCAGAATGGTAAGTACTTGTCTGTCATGCCCATTCTCTCTTTGGCTTAGAGCCCCCTTCCATAAAATGTTTTTCAACTTTGCACGTCTTAAATCTAAGACATTTGGATGTATGCATACCCTTTAAGAAGGGGAAGTGTTTGCATCATCACCAAGATGCAAGTTAGTCTGCAAATGTACATCTTGGCGGTAAACAGCTTCACACGATAACCTTCCTTTAGGATATTTCTGGTGTGTGTCTGGTCTGGAGAGAGATGTATGTTAAGGGGGGGGGGAGAGAGAGAGAGAGAGAAGTAACAGTAGAAAAAAGAAAGGCTCCTTCAGGAAAATCTGTTGGCTTTATATCATGAAAGTCCTTCACACAAACAATTGTCTTTGTGCACTATTAATGACCTTAATCCATGGATTATCATATTGTGTTTTAATAGCTTCTTAAGAGATGTTCTAGCTCATTTAGGACAGTGGAAGCATGCATGTTTTATTGTTACATCCTTTGCTCTCTTAGTCTATATGAGCTGCATATAAGCCATTTTATGTCCAACGCAACTTGCCTCGCTACCGTAACCCACTCCTGGGTTAACTCCTAACATCAGACTTGCTCATCCTCATCACTGTCAGTCCCTGACCTCTCCCCCATCGCTGTATTGCGTGTCCGTTGTCAACTGTTTGCCACTTTTGTGAATTTGTATAACACCAAGGAAGACTTGGCGCTATGTGCAGTTAAATATTTAGCAGCAGGAACAGGAGTCCAAGTGATTGAACGTGTGTGAGGGTCACCATTGCCATGCTTTTCATACAAGCAGAGTTATCTTTGCTTAAATTTTTATGTAAGCAAGTTTGCATGATGACCCCGGGGGCTAGGAGGCTTGTTCGCAAGTCACAGCACAGGGACAAACTCAGCATGATGGAAGCAAAGACATTTGTTTCCTCATGGATCTGCCCTTATTCACAGGTAGTGTGAGCAGTGAAGGTTTAGAAAGAAAGAAAGGGGGGAGGGGAACACCTGTCACTTCTCACAATGATGGTGTGGAAAGTTCATCTCCCGCCAGCACCCTTCTTTTTTTCTTAAAAATTTGACCCACCTATCCGTTGCTTTTTTTCTGATTGGACAGATATGGGAACAGCAAGCACAGCTGCCCCAAACAACTCTGTCATTAACTCACTTGGTGATTTGGGGCAAGTCATAATATCTCAGTCTCTGTTCTCAGTCTCAATAAAAGATTAGGCACCTCCCTCCAAGCTGAATGAATGAACAAGGTGGAGAACTGTAAAATGATTAGGGGATGAAAACTTCTTGCCTGCTGCCCAGAATCTGCTCTACTTCTAGTTCATATTTACAAGAGACATAACCCCAGAGGGGCTGCAGCAGGGCATGTGTATGAAAGTATCAGGGTTCTAGAGAAAAGGAAATTCATAATTGAAAGCATTTTGATGGCCATATGTTTTTACAACTTTTATTCCATGTTCATGAAATCCTTAACTGTGGTACTAATCACTTGGCCAAATTTGCTTCAGATTCTCAGTGGTTATTAGCAGAAGTGACCCGCTGGGTGTAGCAGAGATGCCACACTGATGTCCTGTTAGGTGGGTCACTATTGCTTACAGGAAGTTGGCACAGTGTAGATGCACTAGCGGAGCCAGTGGTGTGTTTTCATCATGCCAACTTTTCTGCCACCTTCCTCCACCTTTATGCCTTTCTCCTGCCTAGAAGTTATATTCCAGGTATACCAAGTTAACATTTCTGATATAATACTATATTTGCAAACTTTCAGAAGAGAATTAACACATATACACGGGCAATAGCCTTAGACAGTTTTCAGCAGAATTAAACACTAATCCAAAAGTCTTCTTAAAAGGAAGGCTTGCAGTGAAGCCAAAGTCATAGTATATCATCATCTCTGTGATTTTCCAGTGGGGAAGCATTATTGCAAATATGCATCAATTTTTGGGGGGATTTAGCCACTGTCTAAGGGCTAGTGTTTGTTTGGGTACAGTTCATTAAAAGTCTGAACGCATGAAGACCCATCAACAAGAAAGCTCCACAAAGGGAGAATAGGAATGGAAAAATCACCATGAGGTGATCCAAATTATTGGATAACCAGGGCCAAAGCAAAAGACAGCTTAACATTACTACCCTTATTTCACATTAATATTTGTTAGCTGTATTGACTGGCAAGATACCAGGTGTTTTTGTTTTTCTTTAACATTATAATCAATCATGTTTGTAGGAGGTGTTGCATAATAATTTTAAAAAATGCAATATTTTGAAATATTTCTGCCCAATAACTGGCCTTTATAAGCCTAGAGGCTGTATTTTGAACTACATTTTCTCTGCAGTTTTGAAAGACAGCTTCATTGGATAACAGTGCCTGGGTTATCTCTTCATAAGCTGAAGCTGATGAAAAGGTGCTTCGTGAACAGAGGTCACTTGGGCCATACCTAGGAACCTGGTCATTTTAGGGGGAGTGCAAATCAATTCAGAACAGGCTGAACACCATCTGCTTGACCAGATGTACCCCTTGCCCATATGTCCAAAAGTGGCTGACATATGGTGAAAAGTGGGGCATGAATGCCTTAAATAAAATAATAGAACTTCCATCTTGTCAGGATTTAGTTTCTGTTTAGTAGCCTTCATTCATCCCATTGTCTATCCCAGACAGTGATTCAACAGTCTGACCACCTCACTTGTCTGGGATGCAAAAAGGAGAACTAGAGCTGGATGTCATCAACCTTTTTAATAGACTGATGCTCCTGGGACATGGGAACTGTGAGGATATGAATGCATCCGATCCCTGAAATATGCACCTTGTCTGTTTTAAAGACATCTGTTTTCTGTACCAGAATATGAATACATACATAATATTTATATCTTACCTAGGGGTGGCAGGAGTTCAGCAGTAACTAATCCCAGATCTAAAATTGTGGCCCTCCACTCTTCAGCCATTTAATCCAGATCAATACTGGAGTGATCACATGGATTATAATGAGATAAATATTTGAAGAAAACATGCATACTAATGTTTCCATTCCATACACATAAAATGGGCCCAAAATGTTTGAGACTTAAATTGTTTGGAACTTCAGTGCATCATGTTCCTTAAGAATTGATACCTAGAAGCACAATAGCTAACCCTGTGCCAGAGTGTTCTCTGCCTGAATACTAAATTTAGCAGATTTATATCTCAGTTCCAATAGGGAACACCACCATGTTGCCAGCCCTATAACAGAGCATATCTGATGTGCATGGCCTCTGGATCTGATATGATCTCTTTGCTGTTGAAACAGATTCAATGCAGGCTATCCAAATACCTTTAAGTAAATGATGAACAGTAGCATCAAACAACCCTCCTCCCCAGTATTCATTTTTACTAAGGGAGATGGCAAAAACCTTGGTTGTAATTTTAAAAGGTACCGTTTAAATCAGGCTGTAGTATAACAATACTTAATTGTTGTAAAGCGTTTTCACTTGTTCACAGTGCTTCACGTGCTTTCTGTGGTTGTAGTCCTTCTGACTCTGCAAGGTGTGCATCATTATTATCCCCATATTTCAGATGAATGGACTGTTGCTGAAAGAGAATGTCATGCCTAAGGACACATAGTAGATTCATGGCAGGGGTGAGATTTGAACCAGCACTCCAACTGCAATTGCACCATACATTTGTATAATGGCATTACAATATTAGCATTTATTTTTTTCAACTCCTTTCCTAATACTCCCTAAGATGGAGCTGACACACAGTGACCACAACCCCAGTATCTCTTTCCTGGCCAGTCGTCACCAGTTCAGACCCCATTAATGTATATAGGTCGTTAGAATTTTTTGAATTTAATAATCACATAAAAATGATTTGAGCAAGTGCAGCTTCCCTTAGATTCTTATAATCTAATAACCCCCTCTTTTTAAGGCTTTCATACTAAATAAATAAGAAAAATCCTGCTTTAAAATGATTTAAATCAAACTTCATTTTTACTAGTCATTTTCTAAAGTTGGTTGTACATCAGTACTACAACAACAACAACAACAACAACAACAACAACAACAACAACAACAAAATAATTTATTACTTGTACCACACACATATGTCTGAGTTGCCCAAGCCACTCTAGGCAGTTTCCAACAAAATCTAATAGAACATAATGAAACATCAGGCATTAAAAAAATCCTGATGACTACGGAAAGTTGCATAATTGTGTCTCTCTTTGACATCTGAAGGGAGGGCATTCCAGAGAGCAGGCGCCACTACAAAGAAGGCCCTCTGCCTGGTTCCCTGTAATTTCACTTCTTACAATGAAGAAACCACCAGAAGGCTCTGAAAACTGGACCTCTCTTTCCAGCTGGGTTGAACAATGGGGGGCGATAGACATGCTCCTTCAGGTATACTGGACCGAGGCCGTTTAGGGCTTTAAAGGTCAGCACCAACACTTTGAATTGTGCTCGGAAATGTACTGGGAGCCAATGTAGGTCTTTCAGGACCAGTGTTATAATAGTCTCAGCGACCGCCCCCAGTCACCCGTCTAGCTGCTGCATTCTAGATTAATTGTAGTTTCCAGGTCACCTTCAAAGATAGCTCCACATAGAGCGCATTGCAGTAGTCCAAGCAGGAGATAACTAAAGCATATACCACTCTGTTGAGACAGGACGCAGACAAGTAGGGTCTCAGCTGGCGTACTGGATGGAGCTGCTAGACAACCGCCCCAGACACATAATTGGCCTGCCCCTCCATGGACAGATGTGAGTCCAAAATGATCCCAGGCTGCGTACCTGGTCCTAGGTGCATAGTGCCAGGGAGTCTTCCACACCTGCCCACTTGCTGTTCCCGGTACTTCTGTCTTGTCAAGATTCAGTCTCAATCTGTTGTAATAATAATAATAATAAAATAATAATAATAATAATATATTATTATTATTATTTATACCCCACCCATCTGGCTGGGCTTCCCCAGCCACTGTGGGCGGCTTCCAAAAAAATATTAAAATACTGTACTACATCAAACATTTAAAGCCTCCCTAAACAGGGCCGCTTTCAGATGTCTTCTAAAAGTCTAGTAGTAGTTGTTCTCTTTGACATCTGGTGGGAGGGCATTCCACAGGGTGGGCGCCACTACCGAGAAGGCCCTCTGCCTGGTTCCCTGTAACTTGGCTTCTTGCAGTGAGGGAACCGCCAGAAGGCCCTCGGTGCTGGACCTCAGTGTCCAGGTAGAACGATGGGGGTGGAGACGCTCCTTCAGATATACTGGACCGAGGCTGTTTAGGGCTTTAAAGGTCAGCACCAACACTTTGAATTGTGCTCGGAAACATATTGGGAGCCAATGTAGGTCTTTCAAGACCGGTCTTATATGGTCTTGGTGGCCGCTCCCAGTCACCAGTTTAGCTGTCACATTCTGGATTAGTTGTCGTTTCCGAGTTACCTTCAAAGGTAGCCCCACGTAGAGCGCATTGCAGTAGTCCAAGCGGGAGATAACCAGAGCATGCACCACTCTGGTGAGACAGTCCGCAGGCAGATAGGGTCTCAGCCTACGTACCAGATGGAGCTGGTAAACAGCGGCTCTGGACACAGATTTGACCTGTGCCTCCATGGACAGCTGTTAGCCACCATCCATCCTCTAACTGCCTCCACAAACTTACAGAGTTCTCTATACTTACATGCTCTGAGAGCAAGCCTCACTGAACTTAATGACACTACTTTTGAGTATGCCTCTATAGGATTGCACTGTGATTTGATTTGAAAGTAAGGGCTTCTGCTTGTTGTTCTTTAGACACATGTCAATCCCAGAAGAAGAGTTCACATTCTTTTCAGAGAATAATGTATTTTTTAAAATAATTTTTTAAGAGCTCATCTGACTGCTGAGGTAGCTGCAGGGTATAAAACTGGATTCTGTTCATGGGTTATTCTGAATGAATAGAGATTGGCTTCTTGGACCTAGGGGCTGGATCACAATACTTTTGATGATTTTCTAGTCCCTGTTCCTTCTCTAGTTACCATAATAATGCACTACTTCTGTATATAGATAGAGAGATCTTCTCATTCTGTTTGAATGAGGGTCATGGAGTCAGTTGTAAATGACTTTGCTTTAAGATGTTTGAATTTAGCATGTTTGTATTGTATTCAGACCTCCTTTTAAATCCGCCTCCCCCCCCCAAAAAAAAACCCCACACTCATCCTTATAATTGGAAGAATAGGTCAACCAATGATATTTACCAACATATTTAGTAGGACTGGGTTTTGTTTTTCAGGTTTTCGGGGTTTTTTTGTTTTTGCAGCTGTAGCATCTCCTTGAAGTAGAAACATCAAGATATAAAGACACATTCACAGGCTTGTAATAGCTTGTCTCAGTAATTATAGATTTGTTTCAAATTGTAGCCTTCCGCTAACAGAGGAGTCTGTCATCTTACATTGAAATGAGCAATTAAGTGTACAACTTGTAATATATTTGGTTGGTTAAAGAGAACCACAAAATACAATATGTTTGTTTGCTTCTCCTTTTTAACTTTGGGATTGTACATTTTTAAAAGCTGAATGTTCATTAAGAGAAATTATATAATCCATTCAGCACAGTTTCCTAATTATTAGACAGTAATTGATTTACAGTACAATCCTGTTCATGCTTACTTGGAAGTAAGCACCACTATGTTTATTGGGGATTTTCCCCTCTAGTAAGTGTGTTAAGGATTATAGCTTTGAAGAATCAAGATTTAGTGCCACTCACTTTGAACTAGTGGGAAACAGAGAGAGTAGAAATGGGGAATAAAAATGCCAGGAAAAAATGTGTGATGTCCTCTCCTGGTATGCCCCACGGAGGACCTTAATGTCTATAAATAGCAACACCCTCCGTGCCCGGGTCTCATGAGACAGAGTGTTCCACCAGGCTGGAGCCAGTGTTGACAAGGCCCTGGCTGTGGTCCCAGGCCCTAAGGAAGTTAGATTAGCCTCATCCAGAGCCAGGGCCTTTTCAACACTGGCTCCAGCCTGGTGGAACGCTCTGTCTCATGAGACCAGGGCCCTGGAGGATCTGATTTCTTTCCACAGGGCCTGTAGGACAGAGTTGTTCTGTCTGGCCTTTGGCTTGGAGCCAATTTGATTCCCTCCCCCTCTTTCTTTTTCCTTTCTGCTCCTGTGATGAGGATGCATTTTAATGTTTTAATGTTGTATTTTAATCTTGTTTTTTAAGTTGCATTTCAATCAACTTGTTTTTTATTGGTTGTTAGCCGCCCTGAGCCCAGTCTTGGCTGGGAAGGGCGGGGTATAAATAAAAAATTATTATTATTATTATTATTATTATTATTATTATTATTATACAAACAATTAGATATGAGACTTGTTGATTTATCTGGGAATGCTAGAAATATTATGAGCCATACCTCAGGTATACCTCAGTCATACCTCAGGTTGAAGTTGCTTCAGGTTGAGTGCTTTCAGGTTGCGCTCCACGGTGACCCGGAAGTACAGAACACGTTACGTCCGGGTTTTGCCGCTTGCGCATGCGCAGACGGTCAAAATGACATTACGCGTGGAAGTGGTGAATTGCGACCTGTGAAGGTGCAGATGCGAGTTGTGTTTACTTCAGCATGCGAACGGGTCTCCGGAACGGATCCCATTCGTATCCAGAGGTACCACTGTACTGATCTATTCATGATTACAAAGGGAAGACACCCAGGAGTAAAATTTTAAGGTTTTTGACTGACAGTGCATATCATTGCGGTTACATATTTAAAAACCACCCCATGAATCCTCCTTTACAGTAAACTCCATTGAAAGTGTGTATTTTGAGCAGTGGCGTAGCGTGGGTTGTCAGCACCCGGGGCAAGGCAAGTAATTTGCGCCCCCTAACCCGTGGATTTGCGCCACCTAACCCTAACCCCCAGATGTTGCGCCTGGTGCGGCCGGCCCCCCCTGCACCCCTCACGCTACGCCACTGATTTTGAGTAAACCTTTATAGTAGGAGTTGCCAACTTTCAAGAACTAGTGTGGAAATTTCAAATTTTGAGCAAGTGATGGGGTGCCAGTCACAAAATGGCTGTTGTGTCGTGGTGGTGGGGGGGGCATAATACAAAATTAGAGAGGGGCAACCGTCCCCTTCTTTATGCTTCTTGTGGGAAGACCGCTGTGTCCTGCTTGTCCTGATAATGGAGATCACACATACAAACATTAATGCTGGTGCTGTCTATTAACAACAGAGAGCATTCATCAGTACCAGGAAAAATATACGAGGTAGCCACACCACTCTTGTTTTGCAGAAATCAGAAGGTATATGCATATTTTGCCCTATAGCTTGCTTTCCTACTGGGCTAAAAACTTTATTATTATTATTTTAGATATGGGACCCGCTGGGGCGCGGGTGGCGCTGTGGGTAAAACCTCAGCGCCTAGGACTTGCCGATCGTCAGGTCGGCGGTTCAAATCCCCGCGGCGGGGTGCGCTCCCATTGCTCGGTCCCAGCGCCTGCCAACCTAGCAGTTCGAAAGCACCCCCGGGTGCAAGTAGATAAATAGGGACCTCTTACTAGCGGGAAGGTAAACGGTGTTTCCGTGTGCGGCTCTGGCTCGCCAGATGCAAATTGTCACACTGGCCACGTGACCCGGAAGTGTCTTCGGACAGCGCTGGCCCCCGGCCTCTTAAGTGAGATGGGCGCGCAACCCTAGAGTCGGATACGACTGACCCGTATGGGCAGGGGTACCTTTACCTTTATTATGAATCTGTTTATCGGTAACAAAACACAAAAATCAAGAACAACTTTGGTGCAATGGAATACAACACAATTACATAAGATGTAAAGTCTCTTGTACAAATACAGTGGTACCTTGGGTTACATATACTTCAGGTTACAGACTCCACTAACCCAGAAATAGTGCTTCAGGTTAAGAACTTTGCTTCAGGATGAGAACAGAAATCGTGCTCCAGCGGCACGGCAGCAGCAGGAGGCCCCATTAGCTAAAGTGGTGCTTCAGGTTAAGAACAGTTTCAGGTTAAGTACAGACCTCCGGAACAAATTAAGTACTTAACCCAAGGTACCACTGTACACCTAAGAGCCCAAGCAATGTTGCTGAATTTTCAAATTCTCCTGTCAAGAATTGCTGAAGGCTGTCTAAACCTCCCCCTTTCATTAAGACACTTAAAAAGGGATACCATTCTTTATCAAACAAATCAAGGTCAGTCCCCCCTTAAATAACTTAATGGTGGTAAGTCAGATGTTCTGAGAACTATATAATCCATATATTGTTATACCTTTTCTCTTGAGATTTCCAGTGGGATGTTGTTACTAGTCTCACATGGTGAGAGTCACTTTCTAGGGGCAAGAGGGCTAGAGCTGGGTCTGGAATTAGCTTCTGAGGTGCAGTATACACACACACACACACTTTGAAAAATACTTTTTTAACACATGAAACTGGGGCGTCTTTTTAGGAGCACCCTGAAAGCTTTCATGGGTTCTGGGATGGCAGCCCCTCATGTATAGGATTGCACCAGGGCAAATCAATACTGAAGGGCTGGGGCGGTGCAGAATGATGGATATACCACCCCAACTGAAGCCCTGGTAAGTGATGAGAGACTTTCCCTCCTTTTTATTGCTGTCGCTGGTCCAAAGTCTCCATGACCTTGCGCCCAAACATCCCATTTTGTGGCATCCACTGACTACTGTTGGCAGGAGAGACATTCGTATCAGTTCTCACCTCTGCAGGTGGAGAGATGACTGCTGCATTGTTTCTACCTTCTTCTTGTCAACATAGGGAGGTAGGATTGCAACCTAAATTTTGAAAGCAGCAATTACTTAATAAAGTCCTAAATAAACTAGCTGCTATTTAAGATGTGATCCTTAACATCCTGGCTTAGAAGTGAGGATCACTAAAATTCTGACAGGATTTGACATCACAGCTAGCTACCAGATTTGCAAGTCCAGTTCTAATTTGTAGATCTCTGTATGTATAAAATTAATTTCAGACATCTCTGTTGATAGGAATAATCTGTAGCAATCATTTGCAGTGACATGTTGATGAGAGCTGTTCATCCCCTTTCCTCAAGGAATACAATTATTAATACAATTATTAATTTTTTTTAATAAAGTAAACTTGAAATCCTAACCAAAGTAGGGTTGTTTCTGCCCTCCAGCTCAGATGTTGCCTAGTGATCTGGCTCTGTGAATTTTCTTCAGACAAAATGCTACTTATCCATCATAATTTTACTGTCACACACTGATATAAGACAGAAAAAGAAAAAGACTTCACTCAAGTAAATCAGTTATTTTTAGAATACATGTCGTTTGAAAAGCATTACGGAAAAAACTTAAGCTTGAAAAGGACTAATGATAGGGCACAGTTTAAGCTCTGTTATATTTTTAACCTAAATATCTTTCAGATCAATTCAGATCTGAAGTGCCATGGTGATTTTAATCATGGTATGAGGTACATGTCAGAAAGAAAAGCTTGAAACAAGTAACTCAGTCATCTTTGTTATAAGTGGTTGGGACTGTGGCATGGAGATAATTAGAAATATGCATTTGCTGTGTATTACAATGCTGTGATCATCCTGAATGTAAAAATATCCCTCTTGAATGCCAGAATTCGATCAAGTGAAATCAGATTTCTGAACTAAGCTAGTACTGTATTTGCTTTGGGTTGTCTATTCAGAATAATTGCCACCTATGTCCTTCATCGTACTCTGACTTTTCTGCTAGGCGGCTTTGCTGATATTGCCAGAGACAGATTAATTTTGTTAATCGTATTTTGACTAGCTTTCCTGATTCCCTTACCACTCTTGGTGTGTTTTTTCTGCATAGCAAATAATAATAATAATAATAAATAAATAAATAAATAAATAAATAAATAAATAAATAAATAATACCCCGCTCATCTGGCAGGGTTTCCCCATCCATTCTGGGTGACTCATCTGATGATGAGGCTATAGTTCTGCAGGCTCTCCTAAAGGGAGGATCCACAAAAATTGTAGAACTCAAGTAACCAAGAAGATTACAGTCATATCTCGGGTTAAACTCGCTTCAGGTTGGGCGCTTTCAGGTTGCGCTCTGCGGCGACCCGGAAGTAACGGAACGGGTTACTTCCAGGTTTTGCCGCATGCGCAGATGCTCAAAATGACATCCCACGCATGCGCAGAAGCGGCGAATCGTGGCACACGCAGGCACGGGTTGTGTTCTGCTCAGGATGTGAACGGGGCTCTGGAACGGATCCCGTTCGCATCCAGAGGTACCATTGTACTTGATGAGAGTCAGAGCCAGCTCATTCCAGTTCCCCCCACCCTACCGTTCTCAGCAATGATTTGTATAACAGCAGCAATGAGACTGAGAAGGATGAAGCAGACAGGCAGCACCATCAGCTGGAGAGGTTGGAAGGAAGGTTGACTGAGGCTGGGAGGAGCAGCAACACGCGGTCCACCCAACAGACGGATCTGTTATGCTAGGCTGCAGGTTAGATCTTGTAAAGGTGAGAGAGGTGGATAATGAAAGTATTGTGCTTGTTTACCCCATGGCAGAGTGAGTTACTTGCAGTCTCAAAGGAGGAGAAGGAGAATCCTGGTAGAAGACGACAAATTTCCCCTCCCCACAGCCTCTAAGGTCATTCCCAATAAGCCATGTTTACACCGGCAGACCCTGCTTTAATGTATTTTTTTGCAGGAATAATACAGGATGCGTGCAAACTCGGCCTTGGCGTGTGAGGTTTTCATTTCAGCTATAAATGTGAATGGAACCTGGGCTGTCTTTTATTTTCTTTAATCCCCTCAAGCTCTGCTTTATCAAGATTAATGAATGACTTGGCAAATGAAGTTCTTCGTTTATTTTTAATCTGCTCCCCATAATTTTTTGTCACCTTCCCAAGCAACTGGAAATGTTTTATCATGCTGCCCTCTCGTTGGGAAATCCTGCCCCCCTAAACACATGCATTGTTAATGGCACAGTTGCAGCTCTGGCAGTATCATTAAGCAATGAAACCCAGCCAGCCAGCCTCACACAGAGATAAGAGAATGCGCCTTTGTATAGTGGTGGAATTTTCATCCGTCTACTTGAATGCTTTGCAAGATTGTTGCTTTTTGCCCTTTTCTAGGAAAACCACTTTTCTGGTTGGACAATGAAGGATGAAGCCTACTAATAAAATAAAGCCTCTGTATATTGTTCATAATACAGTAAAGCTTAGAGACAGTTGGTGATATCAGACTCGCATTGTGCCTGGCACTTGGGGCATATTTAGTAAAAGTGTAGACCTTGCCTCAGAGAGACTGTAATATGTAAGCCATTGGTATTGACTTTCCAGCCAGAGTTTAGCATATTTAATTCCTATTGAAATCATCAGTGCTTAAAATAATACTTTACTTTGGCTGGATCCTGCCCTGGGTGAACTTCTTGATACGTTCTTAACACATCTTGTTCTGCAGGCCGGTTGCTTAATAACCTCCTGTTTCCATTTCTCCAATTAGCAGTGTCGTCTAGTTAGTTCCCAGATCTGAAGAATTCGACCTGTTCTCCAGCAAAGGAGAGGCCATGGTCTCAAGCAGGCAGGTTTTATGGATGGTTAGATGGTCAGAATCATAGAATTTAGGTCCTTTTAATTTCCTCTGCTGTACTTGCCCCTTTAGTAATTGAGTTTCCATTTGTGTAATTAGTGCAAAAGGATGGGATTAACATATGTAACAGAAACAGATAATTTATTAATTATAATTTATGTTCACTATAGTATCAGATGGCTTTATTATAGTGTTGTGTGGAGGAAAGGGGGGGGTTTCCTTACTTTATTAACAAAACCCAACTTCTATTCCAATGGTTTTCTTAAACCCATACTTCTGCCACCATTTAATCCCACCTCTGTCCTTAATAGCCCAGTGGGATATAGACGTGCTTCAAAGCCAATCTGGTATACTTGCAATACTTAACTATGATATTAATGTTTATTTCTTACAAGATTATGTAGTACACAGGCTTATGTGATTACTTTAATATAGTTCTATCTCCTTAAATTCTTATACGCTTTTCTAACTTGTTACTGGAACTTGAAATACTAACCAAGACAACTTGGAGGATGTAATCTGTTCCAGTATTAAAAATCTACTGCTCAGTTGCCTTGGTATTTGACTCCACTCCAGTTAAGCCTTACTAACAGTGTAACTGAGGACTTTGGCAAAAGCCCTTGTTCGGTCACGTTTTCAAGCATAGGATCTGTTTTTCATCTTCTGGCTGTCCACCACAAGGACCAAGGACCTACCTACATTGATTTATCCTGACTAGACCTAGCCATATATGCATTTCTTCCAACTCCACCCCACATCCAGCTCCAGCCAATCACACTGTCCAACTAAGAATTCTGAATCTGCTACCCACCAACCAGAATTTGCATACCTTCTCTCCTTCTTTTGCATACTGAGAGTTCCTTCTCCAACCCCTCCCCAGCTGTCAGTTAGGGTTCCCCAGTGTCTGTTATAAACCGACTTTCACCTGACCAGATAGAAGACTTCTTCCATCACAAACATTATACAAGGGTTGGGTGGGGTGGTAAAGCTTATATTCTTCTACTTTAGTGTATGTCTCTCTTCCCCCCTCCTTTCTTCCCAAGTTATTCAACACTAAAGTCTCACAACAAATGTAACTGATCTGTAAAAAAAACAACCTGAAAAAGAGACAATGCATGTGCTTTTGTAAACCAATAAAATCTTTAATATTTATTTTTTTAAAAAAATAATCATGCAGCAGACATTACAGTACAGAAAAACACGTTATGTTACACAAAACAGTGAAACCTCGGATCCCGAATGCCTCTGTTACTGTACGTTTCGGCTCCCGAACGCCCCAAATCCGGAAGTAAGGGTTCCGGTATTTGAACATTTTTCAGAATCTGAATGTCCGACGCATCGTCCACTTGAGTGCAAGAAGTTCTTGCAACCAGTCGTAAGCTGCGCCTCAGTTGTCAAACGTTTTGGAAGCTGAACGGGCTTCCGGAATGGATTACATTAAACAACCTAGGTTTGACTGTACCTGTTAAAAGACAGTTGAAACAAACAGGATTTCTTCGCAGTTTGCGAAGTACATTGGGGTCCAGCTTCTAAACATTTATTTAGTGTAATGGTTCTAGGGGGTTGCTCGTGCGTAAGTTGCCGCCACTCCTGGCTAGGTTACCTGGTTGAACCCTTTCTGTCTGGACAGCCTCTCACCCGTGGCTGTCTCAATCGCTGGCAGAATCCGTCAGTGGGCGTTTCTTGAACTTCTTCCAGCAAAGAAATTCTTTGATGCCAAGTCTCCTCCTACTCTCCCTGCGCGGAAGTCTTCTGCGCAGGGAGGGTGTGGGCAGCAGAGGACCCGTGCTCTCCCCGCTGGTCTCCGGCGATGAGTCCTGGAGCCTCCTCTCCGATTCCCCCATCTGCCCCCCTTCTCCACTGGTGCTACGCTGATTTCCTTCCCCAGCAGATGGGCTGCCTCTCTCCCTACTGGGACCCTCTCCGGCATCCCTCTGGAGCCTTCCCTCCTCCTCTAGCTCCGATGGCAGTTCCCTGACATTTAGAGTCAATAATGTGTTATGCTTAGGATTGTAGGAGGTAATGATTATATACGGATTTAAGAGAAAATAGCAGATATTTTGTAAGGTTAGAACTGCACTGGGTAGTTCTAGAGACATGGGGGGGTGGAATTAAAGGAAGGATGCTCAAGACACTCTGTATGTGATCTCTAGGGGAAATGTTTGTCAGTAGTAGAAAATCTCCCTATTTTCAAAACAAACAAAAAACAAACAGGTTTTCTGTCTGGATGTAAGAAGGGATGCTTTTTTATTATTTAACTTGATCAAATGTAAAATTGTGTTAAATTGAAATCTGAGACTAATGTAACAAAACAAATGGAAGTCTACATACAAAAAATTGAATCCCTTACTCTCTGATCAAATAGAATGGCTCAGTTCGAACAACTGTATCTTGGCCTTTTTAGTTCTGCACACAGCCCCTTCACTCTTCTCTTTGCTGTGCAGACATTCAAACCATTAAGTCTCTAATTAACCATTGTTTCTCATTTTGCCCAAACTGGGAAACTTGACTTCAGAACCAGCCAGGATGTTAATCCACTGTTTGAATTTGGCTTAATATCCTGTCTTGGCCCAGGTCTGGTAACCATAGCTTCCCTGTTTGCACAAAACAGAAAGCATGGTTCATTAAAGACTTCCTGGTTTGATTCCCCAAGCTGTGAAGGGTCTGCATGCACAGACAAAAAGCTCATTTATATCTCATTTATATAAAGCTTATTAAGCTGAGATAGGATTCTCTACACACAGCCATTAAAATGAAGCCTGTTTCTTATTGTTGAACAAATCAAAATAAAGGGCTGTCAAAAACATTCTCCTTTTGAGATCAAACATTTGAAATGTGGCATAATGAGTTACATCCCAGGTGGCCTTTCTGTAAACTGAAGCAGCTCTAAAGTTTTCAGAGGGGGCTGTAATTTAGCAGCAGTCTCTGCAGATTTTTACTACTTATTTATTTACTACATTGCTATCCTACCTTTCTTCCAGTAAGCTCAGGGCAGTATATCTGGTTCTCCTCACCCCCTCCATTTAGTCCTCACAACAACCCTATAAAATAATATAGACAGAGAGAGAGAATGACTTGTCTGAGATCACCTAAGGAGCTTCTGGGTTGAGTGAGAATTCGAACCTCCATTTCTCTAACCACAACATCACACTGGCTTCTGGAAGAGTGGAGAGCTCTGCTTTGGACCTTTGGATCCAAACTATTATGTCATGTGTACGTTGTTACTTTTTGAACTGTGAATATCTGTCAATTAAGATAGTATGGAGATTTATGGTTTATCTCATGAAGTAGGCGGTAGCTTTATTGAATATCCAGACGGGTGGGTGAATGGAAGACTGTAATCATGGTAGTTCTCATCACATCTGCTGGAAGGAGGAGAATGGTGTCAAGCAAAGGTTGGTCCTAGGAGGATGCCTCTTGACCCTTCTCCATTGCAGGTCACTGGAGGGTCTTTAAGAGGCCTTAACAACCCATCCTTCTCACTTCTGTATGGCCAAGTTACTGCCTCATATAAAAAGTGGTCCCTATTTTCTATATTGGCCTTTTCTCTCTCTCTTGGCAATGTAATTAGCCCACCCTGAGATGTGTCCTGGGGTGGGATTGAGCCTGGAGCTAGACTCTAGAGCAGCCTTTCTCAACCTGTGCATCCCCAGATGTTGTTGGACTACAACTCCCATCACCCCTAGCTAGCAAGGCCAGAGCTCAGGGATGATGGGAGTTGTAGTCCAACAACATCAGGTTGAGAACTGCTGCTCTAGAGTCTCCCCCATTGAAGCTCTTGCAGTGTGGCTGAGAAATGCAGTTCTGTGAGCACTACGTCCAGTCTCATGGCATATGTCATGGGGTGTGTTTGGAAATAGAGCAGGGCATGCCTCTGTGCCTTTTTGCGTTGGATACGATCTCCTAAACCTTCAGCTTCTCCCTTCATTCCATCCATAGAGGGCAGCACCAAGGCTCCACCTAACTGCCGAAGTATTATTTTGCAAGGCTGTTAATAATCGGAACACAATACTAAATATGCTACATACAAATACTTCCCATTGAATTCAATGGAATGCTCAATATTATTAGGATAGGGATGTCATGCCTTGGAGAAAGGCCAACCATTGCAGATGCTTTTGTGATAACACCAGACTACAGTTAAATTTCCAGAACTGAGTAATATTTTCACATTTTTCAGAGCCGTTGCACAAGGGAGAACTGCAAATATCTTCACCCACCAACACATTTGAAAACGCAGCTAGAAATTAATGGAAGGAACAACCTGATCCAACAGAAAACTGCAGCAGCAATGCTTGCACAGCAGATGCAATTTATGTTTCCAGGAACGCCTCTTCAGCCAATGGTAAGTACCTTTAACAAAAGAGTTGTCTGTATTACCTTTACAAGTCATTTCCAGATAAACTGACAAATGCATTTCAAGCACTTTAACATTTCCACCTTAACTTATGTAGTTACTACAATATTGCTGTTGTGAAGTTCTGAAATAAAATGCCTAGATCAGTTTTGTAAATTAAATTCATATATATCTATATCGATACATACATAAATAGATTTGTGCAGCTGTTTTGAAACGTTTCAGTTTCAGGACTAGGCAGCTTATTGATTATTAGGCCAATAAGTGAAAGTCTGAGCTGTAGAGCTATAATTGGATAGTTTATAAAATTATTTTTATATACCATAATTTGTATGCATTCTTCATTAAAGGCAGGGCTATTGGGGGGTGTTCTTATTCTAGAATGGCTTTGTTCTGAAAATTTAACCTATAATGTGGAAATCATATTATGAACTTGCAGCTTTTTGTTTAGCATTCTTGTTGATTGTCCTTTAGCATTTTTGCCATCACAGTTTCAGGTGCATGCTATATTCCTTTATAGGTTCAGATAATACCTATGAATTTCCTAATCTGTAACTGACAGTTTCTACTTACCCTTCTTTAGTCCGACTAGAAGTAGGCCATACCATAATGTATAACAAACTGTGGTTCAGATTTGTTTTTTGGACTTCAGAAGGGTTATGCAGATGGTTTTACTCTGCAGTCACACCTGGGAGCAAGTCATGCTGGCTGAAATTTTTTGGATTTTGAGTTTAACATTATCTGGACAACCACAGGTTTCCTTTTCCTGAAACAGTATTGCGTACCCCTCACTGTTTTCCAGAAGGATCATGCCCAATATATATGCCTTCAACTGGATTTGCAGGTTTATAATTTAGTTAATTTTACTGATGTAAAATCACCCAGCCATTTACTGGTTGATTGTTCTGCCTTTTTCCGTCTTTATCTTATGCGTTTATGTGCAGTACTCATATATCCTCCCACACAAAAATGACTTAAGAACGCCTCATATTGAGCCAGTTATAAAATGTGAACTTCAATGTTTCTGCTTCTTAATGTCTGTTTTGGTTATTCCTTTTGGTCTAATTTATGGAGGCTAAGCCATGTTCTTCCTTTGAGGCTGAAGCCTGTAGCGAAAGCTACCTCAGCAGCACGTAATATATTCTAGACACAATCACAAATGCTTTTCAGACTGGTGAGTCACTTAAAAACAATGAAATGATATGTGTTTGGAAACACCCATCTATTTGCATTGTGAGCCCTCATACATTACACATACTATCCCGTGTTTTCCTTGAGTAGCCTCAGGTCCATAATTTCAAACTACAACCACATATTTCAGTCTCACATGGTTAAATCATTCCCCTGCTTCAAGAAACTGCTCAGATGTCTGGAAGCTTCCCTGTTCTCCCATCCTGTTTTTGACCAAATTCAACAGCACAGTCTTTCCACCCTGGCAATCGTTTGACTCTGTAGTGAACACTGACTTTTAGGACCTGCTTGGTTGTATTTTACTATTTCTTTTTAATGAAATAATTAAAATCCACCCACCTGCCCTCACACACCCCTGGCAAATTGCCCAACTCCAGACTCGGATGCTGAGGAGACCGCAAACAATCCATGCAGGGTAGAATCATATTGACCTTTGTCATAATTCTCTGCAGGCAAGCTGCTTCCCTGATATCAACCTGTTTATTGCGGCAGTGTTTGTCTGGAATGTGAGTTATCCATCACTGTAGGCTCTGGACACATGAACGTCGACTCGGTTTATATCTTAACAAGAGAAATTCTTTTTTTCAAAGTTCCCTGCAAAGTCTGGAGCAGTGTTGTGGAGGCTGGCCAGTGTAGTTGTGGTTCTCCTAAAAAGTGATGTATTTGGCTGGAAATTGCAACCAATTTTGACCCTTATTGTTTTTAATACAGAACCATGTTTGCCTATAGGATTTACATGTTTGTTTTTCATCTCTCTCTCTCCCCCCCCCCCCTTTCCTCAGCACTCATTTCCTGTAGGGCCAACAATAGGATCCAACACAGCACTTAGCTTTGCACCATATTTAACACCCGTCACTCCTGGGGTTGGATTAGTTCCTACTGAAATTGTCCCCACGCAGCCTGTCATTGTTCCTGGAAGCCCCCCTGTCTCAGTCCCTGGTTCAACCACGACCCAGAAACTCCTCAGGACCGATAAGCTAGAGGTATGGTGAGCACCATTATGCTGATGCGTACTTCGTATGTTCGGATTCTGGAAAAATGGGGGGGGAAGGGTTAGCGCAGTGAAGCAGTTCCCTAACCTTAGTTACCGCTGAGCAGAGGCATTGCAGATACTACAGCAGAGATCAGCTCAGAGTAACAGGAGTACAGGAGTAATTACATCATTATATTACCGCTGCTGTGTTTTTATATGGCGTGGGTTTGAGGCTGTTAGCAGTTTTACACGGAAAGGACCTAATAAATCCAGAACATAAACCCAGGGAGAGACTCTGCGCACCAGCTATTTATAGGTCTGTTACCAACTAAACATGCACAATTGTTTGCTTGTCCTAAGTTACCTACCAGTTTGAATGAAAAGAAAACAATGTGTTTTGGGAAATCTGAGCTACTATCCCAACCTTGCAACATATGAAAACTAGCACAAAGTGGCCCAGAGGGATAGCAGGAGTGCTCTATGCTAAGTCGGAAGCGAGGGTTCCATCATTTTGCTCTCTTCCTGATGGCAGACAATACGGCTGCTGTGTGACCCCTACCACTAACCAGCTCTGCTGACACTATAAACAAGGGGCAGAAGAGCAAGATTTGCTTGTGTTTTTGAAGGTGCATGTACATCTCGAACCACACTTAGGCGACTTTATAGATTTGTGAGGAAGCATTAAGGGTTAAAATACCTTATTCTCCTAATGCCTCAAAGGTGATTGCAGGTACAAGGAAAATCTAGGCTGCTGGTCTTCATCTTGCAGGTTGTGAGTTTCGCTAAGTTGGGGTGAGCCAATGGCAGGAAAAGTATCCTGCAGCGAAAAAGGAAAGGGCAATGTAACAGAGATGGAAATGGGGAAAGGGCTAATCTGAAGCGAGAGCGCATGGCGTGGATCCTGAGATAAGTTAACTTAAAAGTTCAGGGAAGGGAAGTTACCTGTCCTTCTTTTAGCCCCCTGGGCTTCTACTCTGAAAGGTCAGGTGCTCTTCCTGAACAATGTGACATGGGGCATGGGGGCGGCAGGGGGCTGGTGGGCTGGGTGAAAACAAGGAATGAGACATTTTCCTTCTGTGAACTTCCTTCTGATAACTTACCCTAGCATTCAAGTCCCGTTTTAGCCAATTCCCCTCTTCTCCAGGAGCCACCAGGCCACATTATTTAAACCGGCTTCTAGAGAAGGAAGGCTTTTCAGGGGAAGCAGGTGTCTGAAGGGGGAAGGAGGAGACAGGAAGCATTCCTTCAGTGAACTTCCTTGCCTTAAGTTATCTTATGATCCAGACCTGTGTGCCTGAAGATACATAAGTTGCAGAGCGGTTGTAGGTTGAAGTTGGAAGTTTAGTTTGAAAAGCACCAGAGGCCATTTGGTCTTGAGCCTTTGGGAGTTACATTTTTGAATGTCTTCTCTTGTTCCGTATATGCAACTACCCCACCCCACCCCTCCTGATCCAGTATGCATAATGAGTATTGTTTTGCGCACCAGGTTTGCAGGGAGTTCCAGCGAGGAAACTGTGCACGGGGCGAAACTGACTGCCGCTTTGCACATCCTGCAGACAGCACAATGATTGATACAAATGACAACACCGTAACTGTTTGTATGGATTACATAAAGGGGCGCTGCATGAGGGAGAAATGCAAATATTTTCACCCTCCTGCTCACTTGCAGGCCAAAATCAAAGCTGCTCAGCACCAAGCCAACCAGGCTGCAGTGGCTGCTCAGGCAGCTGCTGCAGCTGCTACAGTGATGGTAAGTGCAAGAATGCAGGATCCCTAATTACCGCTTTTGTGAAGCCAGCATTGCTTTTAAGAGTGTAATTTAGCTTAAAGCCTTTACCAGAATATGGTCTTCTATTAATTTATGAATGCTGATCTAATGAAATAATCCAGTGATCCAAGGTCCTTTTTCACTTTGTACCTTTAGCACAATAGGCATCTTTTTGGAGAACAGCGTACTTCATGCCCTATTTGCCATCGTTTAGGACGGGTTTTTTAGGAATGGCTGGGTGAGGAGTCTATTTGGATGTTCAGAAATTTGGATAGGCTCGTCTAACAGCATCATGCAGTTAACATTTGCATAGTGGTTTCTGGGACCCATAGTCTTGATGTAGCTGTATAGGAGTCTCTGATAAGTTGTTTGCTGTTTTCTTAGTGACTGGAAGCGTTGCTTTTTGATTAAGCAGTATAAATGCTTTATATATGCGGGTATTGAGGACTGGAGAGAATAGAATCCTAAATTTATGTGCATCTAGGGCAGGGGTCAGCAACCTTTTTCAGCCGTGGTCCGGTCCACCGTCCCTCAGACCGTGTGGTGGGCCGGACTATATTTTGAAAAAAATATATGAATGAATTCCTATGCCCCACAAATAGCCCAGAGATGCAATTTAAATAAAAGCACACATTCTACTCATGTAAAAACACCAGGCAGGCCCCACAAATAACCCAGAGATGCATT
The DNA here is from genome assembly GCF_964106915.1 of Podarcis gaigeae. Classification (NCBI taxonomy): domain Eukaryota; kingdom Metazoa; phylum Chordata; class Lepidosauria; order Squamata; family Lacertidae; genus Podarcis; species Podarcis gaigeae. The sequence goes on along the minus strand of NC_139677.1, from coordinate 11,465,899 downwards.
TTAAATAAAAGGACACATTCTACTCATGTAAAAACACGCTGCTTCCCGGACCGCCCGTGGGCCGGATTGAGAAGGCGATTGGGCCGCATCCGGCCCATGGGCCTTAGGTTGCCTACCCCTGATTTAGGGTCTATTCACCTGACTAGTTTGATGTGGAGGTAACATGGTGAACATGCACAAACCAGTGTGGCATCTTGTGAATTGCTATGGGTTGAGATCTCCTACAGAAAATTTCCAAATGGGGATTGCACTTGGACGTGGCAGACTTCAATGTCCTCGGCATGCCATCACTTACCACCATGATTGTTTGAACTGACGCCTCATTTTTCTTTAAAGTAAAAATTTAAAAGAACACGCTGTTATCTCAGAATGTTGATGGATAGCTTAATACTTGCCACAGCATTTTTGCACAGTTCCAAGAACAACCTTTAAGTGCATAGAAGGGTTTGTGCAGGTACACTCAGGCTTCTGATAAAGCTCATTGCACTGTGCTGAGTTTAAAAAAAGGAATGCTGAAAGTGCCCGCTGTACACTGAAAGTGCTCAGGTGCATACAGAGCTAACCACATGACACACTCTGCTGCTGTTTTTAAGACTGCCAGGAATGTCACACTGATGGCTAGAGAAAGTATCTTTCCAGAAGTGGCTTCTTTTAGTTCAAAAGAAGTGCTGAAAGAGCTGGTTTTGCCCTCACATTTTTCTCACTACTTCTCGAATGTGGGCACCTACCGTCCTGAAACCTTTTATATTGGTAGCAAATTAGTATCAGTAGAGGCATTGTCTTCATTCCTGGCACTGGGCAAATATTTAAGACTTCTACTGTATGCAGTATGAGAAACACAGCACACTACAGAATTTACTTAATGAAAGCCAACCTTCTGCAAAGACTTGATATGCAATAGGCATGTTTTAGAGGGAGAATGGAGGATGTCTCCCACTTCAGTGTATGTTCGCAGCACACCAGTGGCGTAGCGTGGGGGGTGCAGGGGGGCCCGGCCACACCGGGTGCAACATCTGGGGGTTAGGGTTAGGGGGCGCAAATCCACGGGTTAGGGGGTGCAAATTACTTGCCTTGCCCCGGGTGCTGACAACCCACGCTACGCCACTGCAGCACACCAGAATAATCTTAAAGCATCAGAGTTATTCTAATGTTTGTTTAACTTAAAAAGCAGTTTAGGGTTTGGGTGTGAATGCGGCTCAGAGCGAAAATGCCTCTGAAGCACATAGGAACTGCACCTCCTTTTAAATTTACATAAGCCAGTGTTCAAACTGAACATTTGAAAAGGATGGTGTATTCCATTGATGACTTAAAGGAATGCAGAATCATTGGCCTAGCAGTTATATCCTTTACTTCTTAGGGTCAAGAACATAATTAGATCTTTGGTTAGGAGCCAAGAAGCTACCTTACTTGTTTCTTAGCTTCTGTGGCCATCATTGCCCTTGATCCACACCTTGTCATGTGCAATGCATTTCCACCTCTGTGAAGAGACACATTCATTTCAGTGGACTCAGATGAGCACAAGAATACAAATTCGGATGTGCATCAACATGTCCATTGACTAATTACATCTTAGCCTGTTTCTGTTCATAGATCTCCCTTGCTGGGACAGCTGTCTTAAGAAGCAAGGTTGGAGGGTTTCCTAAACATGCACACACAACTTTTTTTGATTGCCGCTTAAAATGTCATTCAAAACGTTCTTAAGTACTAAGAATAATAAACACATACAGTCATACAAATGCAGCAACAACCCTTTCCAAGCACCCAGAGACTCAAACTTGGTACCTACAGAGCCTCTTCCTTTTTTTGTTTGTATATAAGTATGATCTTTGAGTGACTCCATTCTCTTTGGAGGGTTATGTGCTGGCAATGCTGCAAAGATCAGGCTTTCTTCATGTTCCAAGTGTGGCGCCACAACAAGAAAATATGACCCCCAAATACCGTTGTCTCCAGAGGAGAAACCTATTGTGCTGAGAGTGTAAATGAGAGTTCAAAATTTTAGCTTAGAAGAAAAACTTCGCAGGCATTTATTGGAAGTGTAGTCAAGCCCACCCCTATTTGTTACTTAGAACTATTGTGGTCCAAACTTGTACGGAAGATGTCCCAAGAACCTCCAGTTCAGCATTAGTAAGGCTGGTAAAGGAGACTCTGGAAAGCCACTGCTACACAGAGTAGATGGATAAATGATACTGCTTTGTGGAAGGCAGTTTCATATGCTTTTTGTTCTTACACAGGACGTAATGCCTTTAAAATATTATACAATGCAGTGTTGCCATTTCTGCTTTGATCATAAAATAAAACTTCTGACTCGCAATGATCAGTGTTTTCCATTACTATTTTTTAATAAAACTTGGTATTGGTATATAGATTATTTGACTAAAGGTGGAAAAAAACAACATAGAAAGTACTAATTCAAAATAATGTGCAGTTTTTCTCTGCTTTGTGCGGTAAGTTCACTGGAAAAAAACTTTAAGCTGTTGTTCCCAGCATAGAAAAAGAACAAGGCCCGTGCTGAATTTGCTGATAAGTTAATTATCCTAAATAACATTTACTAAATACACCAAAAAAAGGAAATAGATTTTAAAATTAAAACAGATTTAAAATTTTACACTTCGCTAATAGAAGATCTGTTCCTAATAACATGGTAAACCTCTTATGTGCTCATTCCATTAAATCGTTTTAAAAAAACCATTTTCAGTTGTTTAGATTTGAATGTTAGCATTTGGAGATTAACTTGTGCTTTTTAACATGGCATAACTAACTTATCAAAAATTCTTTTAGGAACACCTCCCCCCCTAAAATAATGCTTTCCTATGTAGCATTCAAGCTTACTGGTGCTTATAAATGCTTAAGGGTGTCTGCAAGCTGCTGTTTTAATCAACTTTCCTAAATTTCAAACATCTATATTTTACTCTCTTATATGCTTTTAACTAAGGTACAGTAGATGCATTTTTTGCTTCAGTACTAATTCGAGATGTAATATTCATTTCTTTAGAAAACAAAACATTTTTGTTGTTGTGCATGCCTAGTGTTTTGTATGTTGTATATTGCATTCAGAATATTTTTTTCCTTCTCACCTATCCACAATGCAATGCCGTTCCCATGATGCACCTCTGCTTGCTGTTTACCTGTATGTTAATTCGCTTGAATCCCATTGGCCCACTGCCATCATGTGCTCGCTGCCTGTTATTAAAAGACTCAGTCGACTGCCAAAGCAATGAAGCGACCTCTCGAAGCAACTGTAGACCTGGTACTTTGACCTTTCACCTTTTGCTTTGCATGTAGCTTTTCCGAGATGCAAAATAAGTTTTAATGTTAACTGAATTTTCTTGTATTATTAATTTTACAAAAATAATTTCAGTATTTTAGCCATTTCATTTCCACATGTAGTGATTGCAAAGCAACTTTCCGCCTTTCCTAACACAATTTCATCTTCAACTATATTCCCTTAAAAGCTTTTTTAAAATCCTGCTTTTGTAATTGAAGATGCTTCTTCTATGCTAATTAATATAGTTAACGGTGCAAAGATATTTAACTTTTTAAAAATGTTATGAAAGACAAGTGCTGTTTTTCTTCTTCTGTTTGTAGCCATATTTAAAGAAAGATCTTTGGATTTCTTTAAAAACCCCTTCAGTCTTGAGAAGCTTTTTTTTTTGTTTTTGTTTCAGTTTAATTGTTGTGGTGCTATAATTTTAGTTTAATTGTGCCATGCATTTACTATCAATAACAAAAAAAATGCCATCCATTTGACATTGTTCCTGTTTTGAACTAATGTGCATGGCAAGGCATCTTCAACCAAATGTAATATTTTAAGAGCAGAACAACCTATTACAGCTTCTGTCAACCTTACTACTGCTACTCTTATTATTCCATTTGCAGGCCTTTCCTCCTGGTGTTCTTCACACTTTACCAAAGAGGCAAGCCCTTGAGAAAAGCAATGGGGCCAGTGCTGTTTTTAATCCCAGTTTCTTGCACTACCAACAGGCTCTTGCTAGTGCACAGTTGCAGCAACATGCAGCGTTTATTCCAACAGGTAGGTCTTTTTGAGAGTTTAGTTTTGTTTCTTTAAATCTCCGCAGCAGATCACTCTCTCTGTGATCACATTCATTGTGCTTTCCCTTGGACAAATCCGTCATTTTCTAACCTCTTTTGTGACCCAAAAAATATTACGTGGGGTTATATTTTACTTCTGAAGAGCATTAGGATTTCAGAAACATGTCAGTGTGGTCAAAAGGCTTTGGGTTGGGTCCAGACCCCTCATTCTTAGAACAGACCCATTGAAATCCACGAGCCCCATGGAGATTTTAGTGGGTCTGATCTAAGGGTGACTAGGCCTGGACCCAATACACTGAATGTGAACAATCTACAGGACTGCTTATTTTTGGTCTTTCTTCATATGTGTCACAACAACCCATTGGGACGGAACACAGTCTGTTCTCGTCTCCATTGTTTTCTGTCAGCTTGAAGCATGTTCTGCAATACACCTCTTTGCACAGGGTGTTTTGGGAACTGATGAGAAGAGCCTTGAGGGACAAAGTAGGCATTCAGTTTCACTAGGAGTCTGTTAAGTACTTGCAATTAACTTCCTCTGTTCTTCAAGTATATCTTGCATGGCTTACCTGTACATTTCTCAAGCAGAATGAAATTCCTACTTAACATCAGCCTGCTTGCTAATATTCAGACTCCTTCCGCTACTGCTATAAAAAACCAAAGTGACGATACCTTTCTGCAGCTAATTCGCATGGGCAAGGAGACCATGTGTTCTGTACAGTTACCCAAAGGCAACAGGTGGCAGAGAACAGGGCTTCCTGAAAATTTTCTACTTTCCCTGCTGTCCATGCTTTGGTGGACATCTGCTGGAGAGGGCAACCTGCTGTATGTTCCTGGGCTCCCTCTGCAATCAGGCTGCCCTCCCAAGGTGTTCCGTACATGGACAACGGGGGCTCGTGGCAAGCAGGACCCCATGAGTGTGGCTCTGCCCTACCCCCTTAAACAATAGTTAGTGGTGCGGTGTGAAATCTTGAACAGGGCTATGCTAATTGGTAATGGAATCCTAATAAGATAAGAGTTTCCTTGCCCCTTTGAACACTGAAGCCAATGCACATGTTATTGCAGCTGGTAGATTACTGTAATTAACTGCTCACATGAGTGGTCTACTCGCATGAGCAGTATGACACTGGATGCAGAGATGTGTAAAAGATTGCAGCGGCTACTTCCGCGGCTAGAAAAACTCCTAGTCACCAGAGTAGCTGCTGAGATCTTCAGTGTGCTTAGCTATAGATAACTTACTCACAGAAAATGAAATGGAAGATCTTTCAGCATGTCGCATTAGCCCTGGCAAGCACCATCTATAATTTCAGATAATAGTGCAGGGATATATTTTCTTTCTCGGAAAGAAGGATCACTGCACAACTAGATATGATAGTTTCTCAGGGACAGAATCAACGCTTGATTCTGAAGTTTGTAGTGTTTACAGTGCCTGGGCAAACATCAGTATCACTATTTAATTGATAGACATGGATGAGTGATTGTTTTGAAGTAATTTAAAATGACCACCCACATGTAACCCCTAGTATAATTTTGGAAGGTTTTCGCTGTGCAGTTAAATAAATGCACATACATTGAAGAGTTCAAAAGAAATGCAAGTTTTGACTATAGAAAAGTAAGGTTTATGGTCCTGCCTTATTAACGATATAGAATTTGGACAACCCCAGTTTAGATGTAATGATAAACTCCAGGTAGTTTAAAATGGAACTCACAAACTTCCAATCATTTCCTCACAAAGGAAGGGAGGAGGAGCTTGTGAGTGTGAGGCTCACATCACGCTAAACTATGATTTAGTGTTTGGTGTTAAGTCTGAAATGGGCCAATACTTTACAAACTACAATTAAAAACAAAGAGTGAAAAATCTATGTCAGCTTGGGTGTGATGCTGTCGTGCACATACAAGCTCTGTTAATTTTTATGGTGCTTAAAGCTACGTTATTGCATTTCACTCTCATAACAAAAACTGTAAATTAGGCTGAGCGTCCCAGCTGCAGCTTAACTTAAAAGGTAAAGGTAAAGGTACCCCTGCCCGTACGGGCCAGTCTTGACAGACTCTGGGGTTGTGCGCCCATCTCACTTAAGAGGCCAGGGGCCAGCGCTGTCCGGAGACACTTCCGGGTCACGTGGCCAGCGTGACATCGCTGCTCTGGCGAGCCAGAGCCGCACACGGAAACGCCGTTTACCTTCCCGCTGGTAAGCGGTCCCTATTTATCTACTTGCACCCGGAGGTGCTTTCGAACTGCTAGGTTGGCAGGCGCTGGGACCGAGCAGCGGGAGCGCACCCCGCCGCAGGGATTCGAACTGCCGACCTTTCGATCGGCAAGTCCTAGGTGCTGAGGCTTTAACCCACAGTGGAAATGGGCCAATACTTTACAAACTACAATTAAAAACAAAGAGTGAAAAATCTATGTCAGCTTGGGTGTGATGCTGTCGTGCACATACAAGCTCTGTTAATTTTTATGGTGCTTAAAGCTACGTTATTGCATTTCACTCTCATAACAAAAACTGTAAATTAGGCTGAGCGTCCCAGCTGCAGCTTAACTTACCTGTGCCTAAATTACAGGTGGGTATGCTTATCAGTCTTTTGAATATCATGAATTTTGTTACTGCTATGATTTGCATGTGCATGCCTCCGAATCATACTTTTTAACTTTAGAAGAAGCTGTTAATAAAGAAAACAATGCTTATGGGATCTCCAACTTTGGCCTAGTTCAGACATAATAGTAAACTAGGCATGAGGAACCTGTGGCCCGTCAGAGCCCCAAACAGTATGATTATGTGGGTGAACAGCTGGGGTTAGAGGAGTCCTGCCTTCCCTTTGTTCTTCCTGCAAGCCCAAAGAGGGGAGTAGATTGGAAGCTTTTGCTTTCTGTTTTAAACCAGAGCTTTTGATTGCATCCAGACTTTGGGGACTTTGGTTAGATCAAACTATGGTTTGTTCAAGCAAGATAGGAGCACAAACCACAGTTTGATCCTGGCTTGTTGGAACAAACTACAGGTTAAACCAATCAGCGCTCCCTCCCAGTTTTGACTGCAAGGAGAAAGCAAAGCTTCCAGTCTTCTCCTCACGGTTCACTAGAGAAGGGGAGAGTGTAGAGCCCGAGGCTTGCTGCTGCTGCTGCTGCTGCTGGTGGTGAATCTAGCACTAAACTGTGGTTCAGTATTACACCTGGAAAAGAAAATTTCATAGTGCCCAGGCAGCTACAGTACCAATTTATTGCTAAAACATTTTCAGGATTATTCATTCTTTTTTGTTGGAAAAGGTTGCTTTCTACATTTTGAAAATATTTTGTTGCCTTATGTTATTTTACTTAGAGGGCAGTCAGGAATAAGAATTACACCTGTGAAGGAGCTAAAGACGTTCTCCTTTGCCTGGTGTTTCCAGCAGCTGCATTTACAAAATGGCACAGATCTAAAGAGTAGTTGCATGAATAGCATCCTTCATTACAGCAAATTTTTGTATTTGAGTTTGCTTGCAGTGCAGAGGTATCTTGCCCAGTAAACTATATGAACTTTGAAAACACCCATTTTCTGCAGCTTTCCACAAAAGATCAACAACAAATGATTTTGCCATTTGTTTCCGTTATGAAAAGAGGTAGGAAAATGTAGTGACACCTAACAAAAAACTATCAACCTGAAACACTAGTGAAGATGTCCATAAAGACAATTGGACTGGAAGCTCTTTTAATATGTCTCTGCAGAACTTACGCCTTTTGGCACAACTTAACTCCAATATGTAGTGACTTGGAAATTCAGATATAGATGTGGCCTGCTCTTCATTCACAGCTAAGGGGAATCACCAGTCATTGCCTGTCAGTGTAAGTGTCAATTGAGAGAAGTGCTTGTGTCTGGTACAACCTGGAGCCAATCTTGTGATGTGCCAAAGAGAGGGAAAAGAGGCAGTGCAGGCATTTCTCCTCTCCCAAAGCTTCCATTAGGGGTTAGATGCCATGAGAGAGTTGATACTCACATGGTGTAAGAAGGCTGCAAGTCTGCTGCTGCTAACACAAGGAAAACAGGAGTGTATTAAAAGAGATGCATCCCTTGCACAGACTCATTTGAGCAGCCTTTCGGTGAGAGGAGTACAGAGAAGTGGCTTTCTGCATTTGCAAACAAAATTTAAGAAGACACAGCTTTGGTCAGCTTTCTTTGGTGCTCATTCACATCTTCCCACTAAGTGGATTTTAGCTTTATGCAATCCTGGCATTATCTGTGCATGTGTTGTTCATCCCTGGGGAAAGCAGTAGGACTACGATCAGTAGAACATTGCTGCTCCTGCAAGGAGCGGGTTGTAGGCGGCAGGTGAGCACTGATGCCAAGAGGGGAGAGGAGCAATGCCTGAGGTTTTCTTCTCTGAAGAGACAGTGAACAGCTACTACTTGCCCATCAAGCTATGATTGGGGCTCACACACCTCAACAATACTCTCCCAATAGGCAGCCACTTTTCTGTTGAATCTGACAGGGGTTTCCTTAAATGCTATGGCTTACCTTTCCATACCTCTCATTTATTGAGCAGAATGCCTCCTTTACAGTGATCCAAATCAGGGTGGTCCAACGTTTCGTACCAAGTGGGGTACTTCAACAATGAACCTGCCTTGTTGCAGGGGAGGTGGGAGTGAGGCCCAAATTTGACCATCCCCAGCTTTCTCAAGGCTGGCTGAGCGAGGCATCAGGCTTTGGCAAGGAGGTGTGAGGCTCTGGTCAGGCCCTAGAGCCTTCCATCTCCTTCCCAAAGCTGGGAAAACACTAACTAGGATTTGGGAAGGAGAGAGGAGGACTCCAGGGTCCCACCAGAGCCCTCATGCCTCCTTCCTGGAGCCCAGCGCCCCACTTTGGGAAGACAGCAGGATGGCATGAAATATTGCTGAGGGCCACCAAAAAAGGCCTCAAGCCCTTAGGCTGCACAATGGGCTGCCCTGATCTAAATAATGTGAAGGAGCTTGCCTCTAGGGACACCTAGAGAAACACAACACCAGTTAACATTTGTATATCAGTCCCATGTGAAAATGGGAATTTTTACTCCTAAAACCTCTTTTTTTGGGGGGGGGGGGATGTGGGAAAATACATATGAGGTTGTGGTTGTTGTTTTTTAAACCAAGCCATGTGAAAAATACGGAGTAGCTCCAGTCTCCATTTTTCAACATTGCATATATATTGCACGATCCACTACTGCTGCCATTCACTGCCCACAAATGCTGGAGTCATCTCATTGATTCTTCCACAGTAAGAAGAATTAAAGTAAATAGATTGTGGGCTATAGGCAAAGTTATTATGCCTTTAGCATAGTCATTTGGTAATTCGGTGCCTGGTTTGCTTTATGATCTGCAAAGGAACAGCAGGATTTTTCTACAAATACTAGTTTCTTTGGGGGTTTTTAATTGAGCATGATAATAGAAATATTGAATTATTCACTGGAGGTTGTTCCTTCAAGGCAAGGTCATTCATAGCTAGCTAGCTAGCTAGCTAGCTAGCTAGCTGTAGGTAATGTATATAGAACTGCAGGACGTGCTGGGATTTCAAAACATTTTACATATACAGATCCTTCCCCCCCCCCCCACCTGCCTGTTTTCTCCTAACTATGAGGGCCCCAGGGAACACTGAGTTATTGCAAAGATGCAAAAGAATATACAAAATATATAATGGTACACCAGGCACTGCATCAGGTCAGAAATGAAACCCACCCATACTAACAGCACAGTCCTGTGCATGTTTACTTGGAAGTGTATTCCGTTGTGTTCAGTGGGACTTACTCTCTAGTAAGTGTATTTAGGATATAGTGTGAAGCAGACTTAATAGCCTTGTTAATGTAGAGTATTAATACTTTAAGGTTGCAATCCTATAGCTGGGAGTAGGTCCCGCTGAACTCAGTGCAATCTTGTTTTGAGAAGACATTTATACAATTGCACTGTTAGGCTGCAGTCCTAACCCCACTTACCTGGGAGTAAGTCCCATTAAATTTAATAGGGCTTCCTTCTGAGTAGGCATGGTTGGCATGGCATTGCAAGCTAAAAACTATCTTTGAATGTGAAACGCAGGAAAAAAAACACCGCCGATTTATCTTACTTGTGTGTAAAGCAAATTGTTTAAATGATGGAGACAGCTCAGTGCTGTACAAATTTGGAAGGAAGTCCCACTGAGTCCAATGGGACTTACTCCCAAGTGTTGTCTGCACAGATTTCCTGTCTGTCATGGCTGCAGTATTAACTATATTGGCTCTGAGGTAATCTTGTTTATCTTGGTAGTAGCACATTTTGGGGGCTTAAAACAGCTGCAAGTTGTAGATTGTGATACAGACCATTGCTGGATAACCTAGACTATTCAAAGTGATTGCTTTTTAAAGAGTTAGTTCCCGTTGCTGAAAGGAAATGCTAAAGAAAGGCTTTGCCATATGGATTTTGATTAATGTGCACAATGTTTTGAGTGACTATAAGAAGAACTGTTTTAAAACAGCAAAGAAGCTATGAATGATCTCTTTGAAATTGTATTTAACTAACTTTGGCTTATCTTGGGGGTGCTTGGATCTCACTTTGAATGTTAACTCTAAACAGCTAACCTGTTTCTTCCCTTTATTCACTTTTTCCACCTATCATTGCATGACACCCAGGGTCAGTTTTGTGCATGACACCCGCTACCAGTATTGGTAGGTTTCAAACTTCTTTATTGATCTCTTTTTTATCGTATTCTGTAGTTTCCTTTGTTTTGAGGAACTGAAACATAACTTAGACAATTGACTCAATCTGATGATCCATTTGGACTTCTGCTTGAACAGTTAAATTTTTCAACTTAATTGTTTAAAAAAAATGAAACAAAAAACCCTGCTGCTTAGATGCAACATCACTTGCTATAACAATCCCACTGCAAAAAGCACAAACACCATGAATTCCAAGCTGCTTTTCTGTTTTCAAAAGAAAGAAAAAAACTTTTTCTATATTTTATATTGCTAGCATTATTAAACCATAAGATATTGAAACAGCAGTCTAATTTCATTAGTGTTCTAAAGTTTCATAGTGGTGTGCCTGTTTATTCTTTTTGCTGTGTTGTGAGAAAGTTTTATCAGTGTTTCCCAGAAATCCAAATTTTAATACTTGCAGTAAAAAGTAGAGAAAGGTATTTAGACCTAAAGATTATTTTCCTTTTTTGAAAATATATCTGACTTAAGAGTTGAAATATTTGAAAAGTTTTCACTTTCTGGTTTTTAAAAAAATAAAATTAGAGTTTGCCCAGCAGACTTTCCCCAAGTTAATACTGAATATTCATTATGACCCTTGCCTTTGAACCACTCATTTGAAATCAAACTTCTGCTATATGCTATGATAAGAGATCAATTTATCTATAAAAGTAAACCCTTAATAAATTACCAGAATAGCTGCTTTCCTCCTCAGGATCAAATAATATACTAGCTAAATCTTATAGCAAGATCTGCCAGGATGAGCGGGTTGGGATCCAGTGGATCTCCAGCTGAACTGTGCCAGCCTAATTCCCTCATCCTTGACTCAGCCAGGTCTCAGCTGGTTCTGAAGCTGGCGAAAGCTTTGAACAAGAGGAGTTCTGGAGGCAGGACCAGGGAGGGGGCAATTAGACTGAATCCTAAGTCCTGTCCAGCTCAGTCATGGGACTGGACAACCCAGCATAAATTAAGCTAACAAAAAAGGTGGTGTATCTGAAACCCCATTTTAAAGGCCTGTTTCCCCTCTGCCCTGTTAAGGTTGGCTTAGCTGCTGAACAGCTTAACCCGCACCAACTTCCTTTATGCCAGCTTCTCATGTAGAATAGCTCCCTAAGAAAATGGTTACAGACAGTGAAATAAATCAGATTTCATCCGAGAGTCATAAAAAGCAATAGGATGCATCTAAAGGAGTGAATGAGTATCGCTTGTCTTTTCAAAAGACAGAACATGTAAGCTTGAAATAAGAACATAAGAAACCAGAATTAAGCTTATTTCATTTTCATAATTGTACCTTTCCCATTTCAGAAGGAAATAAAGCACATTGCGCTCCTATTTCGGCTTGATAGTATAACTATAAACGGATAGTATTCCGTTTGCTAAACCTCAGGTTTTATATTACTCTCAATCTATGGCCAGTGATTGCCAGTTTTCTGCATAAGCAGCTGTCCACTCTTATGGTGCTCATGGGTTGCAGGGCTGCATCTTTCATGTAGCTAAATTGCGTGTCTCTATAATAAGATTAAATCATCCAAACCCTGACTTTATATAGATGGATGGAAGGATGTAGTTAAGTGCAAGTAAGGTGTTTTGAGGGACTTAAAACAGGGGAGGTGAAGAATGTTTGAGGAATGAGAGAATAAGGCAGCTAGAGGCATAGCTGTCAACTTTCCCCTTTTCTTGCGAGGAATCCTATTCAGAATAAGGGAATTTCCCTTAGAAAAAGGGAAACGTTGACAGCTAGAGGACCCTGCCAGGACCTGAAGTAGAAATAGGCGAGGGAGTGTGTTAGGAAGCCCTGGAAAGTAAGACTTTGCACATTGTGTGTGCATTTTTGCAGTACCCTAAAGAAATACTGGGACACGGGTGGCACTGTGGGTTAAACCGCAGAGCCTAGGGCTTGCCGATCAGAAGGTCGGCGGTTTGAATCCCCGTGACGGGGTGAGCTCCCATTGCTCGGTCCCTGCTCCTGCCAACCTAGCAGTTCGAAAGCACCTCAAAGTGCAAGTAGATAAATAGGTACCACTCCGGCAGGAAGGTAAACGGCATTTCCGTGCACTGCTCTGGTTTGCCAGAAGTGGCTTAGTCATGCTGGCCACATGACCCGGAAGCTGTACGCCGGCTCCCTCGGCCAATAAAGCAGAAAAGGCTGCAGGACAAAACTGATGGGAACAGAAGTTGAGCAAGACCCACATGACCAGTATTGCTCCTGAACCAGATATTGGGGGACAGAGGTGGCAACAGAAAATGACGGAGGGTTACTTCAGGGACCACCATCCTATATGCAGTTAGGAGTGATATGTTCCACTATATTCTTTGGGGCTTCCTCTCAAGTGTGTATGGGTTTCTTAGCCTAAAACAGAGTAATGATGTGGTCGTAACACCTGGGAGAGGAGCACTTATTTTGGAAGATTTCTCTCTTTCCAAAGTGGGAAGAGGTGACAGAAATGGACACGGAGATGAATCTAGTAGTTTAAGAGTAATATGATCACAGGCTTGCCTAAGGATTTTAGTACCAGCTGCTCAAATATAAGAGCAGGTTTTGGTAAAGATGACAAGAAGCAGGTGTCAGAACATTGTCACATACGGCGTGCAGGCAGGCAGAAGGTGAGAGCAGATTGGCCCAAAATTAAGTTTCTAGGATTGTAATTTCTAGGGCAGTGACAGGAAAGTTTGCTAGGCAGAGGGCTTAAGAAATGTGAGGAAATGGAGCTTTTCCGCACCTTCGTTCTTAATGCATCCCTCCTGAACTCCTCCAGAAAAGTCCCACTGGACGGTTAGAGACTCTTCTGGCACAGCCTTAGGCAGGAACTGGGGAATAACCTTCATTCTGCAGATAGAGGTGTCTGCAGCCTGTTTGTTTTTTTAAAAAATAAATGAATTCCAAATACCAGTAGTTCTGTCATATTTGGGGTGATGCCTAATGAATGTGATGGGACCCCACTCCCTGCCACCCCCCTTTGCCCTCTATCTGCTCTTGAGGGTCCATAACCTTCCAGAGCAGATTTGGGGAGCACTGGGGGGGGGCAGGCACTGAAGAGAAGAAGGTAGGAGGGGGAAGTCTGGGAGCTGACGTCACTGGATATCATCCTTGGCTTTTAAACTTTGACAGAGATCCCCTACTAGGATACCTTTGTTATTTTAGGGGAAAACCACTCCAGCTTTTCCATAAACGAACTGGCCATTTTCATGAAAGCATTATTAAATTAAAAAAATACCAAAACAACGAATTAATAATTCTTTTCTGGGAATCGTTGATAACTGTGACATTCTTCCTTTAAATTGTACCTGTAATAAGCTATTTTCCCTTTTGTTTTATTTCTCTGCCACGCTTTCTTGCTTTGCATTGTGATTGCATGCCATCTGCTGGTTTAACCCATGATGGCTTGCTGCTGCTGCTCTGATATTCACCATGCCAAAATTCCACTGCCATTGCCATAATGCTACACACTCCTGTTCATTGCTTCCATGGCTCCCCTCCTGAAAGTACCCATGATGCACAGCGCTACGTCCGCCACTGTCTCTGCAGCAACAACTCCTGCAACAAGTGTCCCCTTCGCCGCAACAGCCACAGCCAATCAGGTTTGCTCCTTTTAAAGCTTTCTTTCACAAATCCCAAACTCTAAATGAGTGCTGGTACTTATTAAAAAAAAATTCTCCTGGAGAATTTTTTTCTTCATGTTTTTACCCATCAAACTTTATTTTGAAGTAGTCCTTTAGCAAGTATTTGTGGACAGGTTGCACTTATTTAGAGTTAACATTTATTGCAAATAATGGTATAGCTATGTCTAATGTTGCACTGTTTGTTTTTTGTTTCTAACACTGTGTAATTAACCCAACTCATATACATTCATTTTAGCGGTGATCTATTGGAATGATCCAATTAACTTTTGGAATTATGGGGCGGGGGGGGTGTAATGTGTTAAATCATTTTTCAAATGCTAACTACCTTTTCTCCACACAGTAAGTATAAATAACTAGTCTTTTTCTTAAGGCTGAAACAAACTCCAAAAGGACAAAGTCAGCTGCAATAACAGCTGGAGGATTGATTGATTGATTGATTGATTGATTGATCTATCATCTATATTTATTTTCCTGCCCTTCCTCCTAAAGTCACCTGGGTACCAAACAACAAAACAGAAAAGGGAATTCATTTTTTAAAAATAGAATCAAGTATCCATCAATTGCTGGGTATAGAGAAATGTTTTTAAGTTCTGCCTAAATGTTAAGGGAGGGGACATATGTCTGAAAGGGTATTCTATCATCAGAGAACAACTACCAAGAAGGCCCTGTGTCAAGTCAGCAGCAGCCGGACAACAGTAGCAGCACCAGTAACAGGGCCTCCCTTTTCCACCATAAAGCCCAAGATGGTTGAATTGTGTGTGTTGTGGGGGATATCGTGTAGACCCTTGGATCCCAAGCCATTTAGAGCTGTGTGCATCAGTACATCACCTTGAATTGGCCCCGGCAATTCACAGAGTGTCGGTGCAGTACTTCCACCAGCCTGAAAGCCACTTTCTGCACTAGTTGAAGCTCCCATGCCTCCTTCAAGGGCAACCTGCCGTAAAGTACATTGCAGTGGCCCGAGCTGGAGATGGCTGCTGGGGCCAGGCTATCCCAAGTCCAAGAACAGCCACAGCTGCCAAACAAGCCTAAACTGGGCATAAGCTGTCCTAGCAACTGGCGGCTCCATTGACAGGAATCCAGGCGTACCCCCAGGCTATGAACCTGCTCCTTCAAGGGTCGAGCAGCTCCTTCTAGAGCAGGTTCCTAGAACAACACTAGCCACGCACTGCACTTCTATCTTATCAGGTTTCTGCCTCAGGTTATTGGCCCTTGATCCAGCACATCACTGCTTCTGGGCACTGGTTCAACATAGAACTTTCTGATTTGGATGGAATGGGGAGAGGAAGTGCTTTGTATCATCATGATATTGGTGACACCGTGCTCCGAATCCTGATGACAACTTTCAACAGCTGCATGTCAGATAGCAAAGGAGACAGAATAGACCTTTGCAGAACGCCCCCCCCCCCCAGCTCAGAAAACACAGTCACGTAGTGCTGCTTTCTGGTTGCAGCCTTGCAAGTAGAAGGGCAGGGCTCTCCACTTCCACTCTTGAGTCATTCCAGAAGGACAGCATGGTTAGTGGTGTCGAATGCCGCAAAGAGAGCCAACAGGGTCACACTGCAGTCTCTCTCATCGGTCAGGGCAACTAAGGTTGTTTCAGTGCTAAGACCAGGCGTGAAGGCTGACCAAAATAGGACGATATAATCTGCTTCCTGCATGCACACCTGCAGCTGGCTTGCCACCTTACTCAGGGAGTGCTGCCTTGCTTTCCCCCCAGGAATTTTACATCTACAGTGGTACCTTGGTTTACGAACTTCCAGAAGTCCGTTCTTAAACCGAGGTGTGCTTTCCCTAATGAGGCCTCCCACTGCCGGTGCCCTTCCACCGTTCAGATTCTGTTCTTAGACCAAGGTAAAGTTTGCAGACTGGGACACTACTTCCGGTTTTGCGGAGTTCGGAAACCAAATCGTTCGTAAACAGGGCTGTTCTTAAATCGAGGTACCATTCTACTGTTCTAATCGTGCTTCTCTAATTTATCTGTATGCATGCTTGTATATTCACATTCACGGGCAAAATGTGTGCATCAGTTAAGTGCTAATAGTGAACTTCAGAGCTGTCTAAGCACAATTTGTCTAAGCCAAAACAGATGTGGCAGATGTTAGGAAGCCTCATAATATTTTTATTTTATTTTTTTTGCTTTTGGTAAAATGGCCAGATTTCAACCAAGATCTTAAATGAGCAAGTCTGCTCAAGCCTTCAGGCACTATGCCAGAGCTTTCCAAACTTCTCATGTTGTTGGCACACTTTTTAGACATGCATCCTTTTGCGATACAGTAATTCAGTTTTACTAGCAAACCAGTTTTCCAGCCCCCAGAAGGAGCGACACACCTATGTGTCGCGACAGAGTTTGGAAAGCTCTGTACTGTGTGCCCCATATTATTGCTATCTTCGTACACGGTCCTTCAAATCTGCCTAGTGTATAGAGCAGAGGGGGAAAGCGGAAGCAGTAGGAGAATAGATGAAAGCAATAGTTTAAGACTGACTCCATACAGTGCAGAGCTGTGGGGCTCACCTATGTGTATATGGTATATTCACCTCCCTGCCTTCCCTAAATGTTTTCATAACAGGAACAAAAATTCCTTAGGCACGCAAGAGTCTCCCAATCTATCTTGGGCAACTTACTCTTTTATTAAACGTCCCACTATTTTTCTGTACTATCCAGAGCTGGCCTCTCTTTTTTGCTCTTTTGTATTTAGTGCTTCTCTCTCTTTTGTGTTTGGGGTGTGGAGGGGTAAAAATGGGCCTGTACACTTCATTTAGTGGAAAAAGTAGACTTCACCACCCCCTATAGCAAAACAAGCAATCATGGTTTCTTTGTTTGTTTGTTTGTTTGTTTGTTTGTTTAGCAAAGCAAAGACATGCACAGCTGACTTGACCAACTGACTATGAACAGTGCTTCTCTTTTAAAAGCATATTTCTCCCCATGAAATCCGTGTGCGTTGACAGGAAAGTTATATTGCAGTGTTTGATTTGTGATAGCCATTTCACACATGCATGAATGCATGGATATGGATTATGAATCAGCCTTTTTTGCTTACACTCAGAATCTGATTGATCACCATATTTGAGAGAATTAAGAAATACCACCCCCCCCACTCCAGGTCAAATAGTGGTACTCTCAAAGGGATCTCTTTCATCTTTTCCTTGGAGCTTAGTTTATTTGTTCATATCACCTGGAGCTCTTTGTTTTTTAAGGCATCTTTCTGCAGTGAACTCCCTGATTTGGATTGCATTAGTTGCTTTGTTTTTAAAAAAGTGACTCGAAGTAACTTACAAAACGAGCAGTAAACCAAATATAAAAACGAGTAAAAGCAATCTAAAATGCTGATAGATAATACACATACACACAGTCTTATTTAGTATTATTTACTAGTCCTTTTACTCAGAGGCTACTCCAGTCCACTAGCACCAATCTCATCTCTTTCTTTAAGCCCTGCCCTGAAATCTAAGCTGTCTCTGACACACTTTCCTATCTTGAGCAAGCTTATGCCTGCTTCTTCATACCTGGGCCTGGGGTTAGTTCATATATCTGCCACAAGCCTTGATGACCTAGGCTATACTTGGGAACGTAATGGCATGGAGGTTATAGTATGGCACATTATGAGCACGCTGCTTGGAAACGTGCTACCGATATTATTACCAGCCCTTCACCATAAGGTCTCAGGCCAGGATTCAACCATTTAAAATGGTTTTAAAACACAGTTTAAAATAAATAGTACATGCATAGCCACAAATGTCTTAATGGGAAAGCACTTAGCACAACAGCAGCCGACCGGAGCATGTCGCAAAAGCGGGCAGACCATTATTAAAATCAAAACAATCTCGTACAGAGCAACAGTAGCCATGCACTGTGGTCAGTGCGCCGCAAATCAAGTCCAAGCTACAGAAGACTGTGCCACTCTAATGTGCTCTGCTGTGAAGTGTTTTTGGAGGCAGAGGTGAGGACTCTAGCATTCAGAGCCAGAAAGCAGGCAGCACAACAGGCAGGCCAGACTAAACCAGACACCATGTCTTAGCTCTGTGCCCCCACCTCCTCCTGATCAGATGCAACATAAGCCTGTGTTTGAAGAACCCACCCTACAGATCGTCCACAATACATAGCCTACTGCCAAAGGTAAAAAGCTTTGTTCTCTGGAGGAAGTTGATTTTGTCAGCAATAGAAAAAGCATCCACCTACTTGGCTGCCTAGAACGATTGTTGTTGTTGCTGTTTAGTCATTTAGTTGTGTCCGACTCTTCATGACCCCATGGACCAGAGCACGACAGGCACTTCTGTCTTCCACTGCCTCCCGCAGTTTAGTCAAACTCATGCTGGTAGCTTCGAGAACACTATCCTTGTGTCCTCCATCTTTCCCAGCATCAGGGTCTTTTCCAGGGAGTCTTCTCTTCCAATGAGGTGGCCAAAGTATTGGCGCCTCAGCTACAGGATCTGTCCTTCCAGTGAGCACTCAGGGCTGATTTCCTTTAGAATGGATAGGTTTGATCTTCTTGCAGTCCATGGGACTCTCAGGAGTCTTCTCCAGCACCATAATTCAAAAGCATCAATTCTTCAGCAATCAGCCTTCTTTACGGTCCAGCTCTCACTTCCATACATCATTACTAGAATGATTTAGGACTTCTTTGTTTTCCTTCTTATTAAAGACGCCATTTTACATGGCTGTCCAATAGGTTTGCAGCACACAGTCAGTAAACTCATTAATACGTATTTCACATCCCTTTTTTATTCTTAATTTTCCACATGTCACATTGCTTTCCAGCACTTAAAACTTGTCTCAAAACAGAACTTTGCAAAGCAGGTTGTTTTTTGGTAAAGGTGCTTTGCATCAGCTACAGCCACAAATTCAAAGTTAACATTTGCCTTCCAATATGTGATAGCACTACTTTAGGAAGTGTGAAATACCACTGCCTATTTGAAAGTGAACTTTCGTGAAATGCCAGAGACTTCATTTGTATTCTTCAGTTTCAGGTTTGGGAATAAGTTAGTGAAGCAGTATTTTGATTAAAGTTTTCTCAGGTACAGGTCATGTTTTAAGTTATAGGAAAATTTGTGTAACTATCCTAATAAGGGAGTGCTAGTATGGCTGATTTTTAATTCCACTAATTTGGGATGGAGTGTCTCACTCCCTGAGCTTGCTTTGGATAGTTTTTTTAGTTTGCAAATGTAAAAATAAGTTCAGCAAGCAGTAGTGGAGAGTTAAGGGTTAACATTATAACTTAGAGCATGCAAATGCCTTCTGAAGAACACAGTGATGGCTTTGATGAACAAACTGTCCAAAATGCACCACATACACATAAGAATTGTTCAGTTCAATTTTTTAATGTAACTTGTAGGAAAAAATTGTTTCCAGTAAGTGCAGTCTTGTGAGTTTCTGTAAGATATCTAGATTCTAGAATGTACTTTATAATCATATTTGACCTGCTATGCCACTCACGTGCAAAGGATTGCTTAAAAAACCCATTTCATTAAAAGGAAGCTCTGTTGCCTGCAAATATCAGTGTTTAGCATCCTATTCACAGCTCTTTCAGCCACTAAACGTAATTTCCATTTTGGTTTTCTGCAACTTGTAGACTGCGACCTATTCAGCATTTAATATATGAACTCTGAAAAGGCATCTTCATATAGTCTCTTAAGAAAAAAGTAAATCCCAAAACTCGAGACTTAATAGATCACAATTATATATAGAATTGTAGAGTTGGAACGGACCCTGAGGGTAATCTAGTGCCACCCTCTGCAAAGCAGGATGCGTGCATCTAAACATCACTGGGTCTATGTAGAGCAACCCATGGTATCTTTCAATCTGTATCAACACTGCCACACATCAGCAGCCAATGTGGTAGTATGTGTGGCAAAATTGTTGTCTGTATAGGCTCACAGTGTATGCCACTCTGGGCAAGTATGTGAATTGCTGTACAATAAAACTAGAGACTAAAAATCCTCCTTAAAACACATTGTTACCCAAAGACTGTCCTCTTAACAGTCCATAACAGTAAAACACACATACACACATACTCTTTTATGATAAATGTCTAGAAAATTAGTAAAAAGTGAGTTGTAAATCTCAGGACTAATCAAAAACCTTTCACAAGTGGCCAAAATTCCTTCTTATTTCTGTCATTTATCGATGGAAGATCATGCAACAATTGGTAAAGGTAAAGGTAAAGGTACCCCTGCCCGTACGGGCCAGTCTTGATAGACTCTGGGGTTGTGCGCCCATCTCACTTAAGAGGCCAGGGGCCAGCGCTGTCCGGAGACACTTCCGGGTCACGTGGCCAGCGTGACATCGCTGCTCTGGTGAGCCAGAGCCGCACACGGAAACGCCGTTTACCTTCCCGCTGGTAAGCAGTCCCTATTTATCTACTTGCACCTGGAGGTGCTTTCGAACTGCTAGGTTGGCAGGCGCTGGGACCGAGCAGCGGGAGCGCACCCCGCCGCAGGGATTTGAACCGCCGACCTTTCAATCGGCAAGTCCTAGGCGCTGAGGCTTTAACCCACAGCGCCACCTGCGTCCCCGCAACAATTGGTACCTCTCAATAAATACCATGCACTTTCATCAGGACCATCAATCCCCTATCAGCAGTTTGGGGGATAATACTGCTGACCTACCTTACAGGGTTGTGATAAGGATCACAGTGCGTTAATGCAGGTGAAGGCTCTGAACTCTTTGGTTGCTATGCCAAATGTTAAATATTAGGGAAACAGCAATAACTCCATGATGTAGCACATGTTTAGCAGAAGGTCCCAGGTTCAGTCCCTGGCATCTCCAGCTTCTGCTGGAAGACTCTCGCCCAAAACCCTCAAGTGGAGAGCTGCTGCCAATGACTCTACTGACCCGATGGACCAATAGTCTTGATGCAATAGTGGTAATCAGTGCCATGAATTATCTGAAGCAGAAGGTAGAAGAGCTAACCACACACACAATCGTGCTATTTGTATCCTATGCTGTCTTCAAATCAGTGTCCTGAAATCTGAGCATGTCAGCTACTTGGCAATTCCACCTGTAGCAACAATGATCTGAGCAGTTTCTTGCCAACCGCTGTACCTTGTGCTACTTTGTTCCTTCCATTCGCACCACTTCTGCGCAGGTGATATTTGCTCATTTATTGCACTATGCCAGAAGGAAGCCGAATGTCGATGGCTCCAAAATGTAGGGTGGGAAGAAATTACTCTGGTTGGACATGGGGACAGATGGGTATATCAGGAAGTCAAAATAATTCTTTCCTCAAACCATTAACTTTTTGGAATGCAGTATCCTCTCAATTCAACAGATCAAGCTCTTTTAGTACCTTTAATAAAAATCATATTTTACATTCCAGAAAATGTTTGAGGAGCAATGCAAACCCCCTCCGATGCAAACCCCTTCCCGAGCAGGATTTAAACCCTTTCAAATTTGGCCTGTTAAGGATCTGGCCTGTGCAGCCAAAAGGGTTTTGCATGCCTGTACTGTGGTGCCCCGCAAGATGAACTCCTCGCAAGACGAAAAACTCGCTAGATGAAAAGGTTTTCCGTTTTGGAGGCGCTTCGCAAAATGAATTTCCCCATGGGCTTGCTTCGCAAGACGAAAATGTCTTGCGAGTTCCTGCAGGGTTTTCCCCCCTTTTCCTAAGCCCTAAGCCGCTTATCAGCTGATCCGCTAAAAGCCGCTAAACCGCTAATAGCGTTAATCCGCTAAGCTGTCAATGGGCTTGCTTCGCAAGACGAAAAAACCGCTATACAAAGAGCCTCACGGACGGATTAATTTCGTCTTGCGAGGCACCACTGTACTGTGGTAAAGCATTCAGGTGCTTCTCCCAGAGGCAAAAATTCTCTGGCACTGAAAAGTAGGTTGTGACACTGTTTGAAATTTCAAAATCTCTTGCAAATGAACCCTTAAGGTAATGCACTTTGATCCTTGGGCAGGTAACCTCAGGTAGAGGTGAACTGTTGATTGTGAAAGAGGTGCCTAGATTGTCATTCCCAAAGGACATGCCAGTTTTTCATTGATAATATTTAAAAAATACGCAAATATATGTATTTGGAGAGTCCCGTTCATTCAACTAGACCAAGAATTAGAGAATATGGTGTGCAGTCCCAAAATAGATCGCACTGGGGCAGATACAGCTTTGGAAAGACCCGGAATGACCCCAAATGCACCATTTTTTTTTATTTTGGCCCTTTGATTTAAATGAGATTAGCAAGTCGTCATTTTTCTTGCATTCAGTTGTGAGCATTAGCTTGTGCTGCAGTATACAGAAGAGTAGAGCGGCACCTCACCCTTGTTGTACCACGGCCAAACCCCAAAGGTATTTGTTATAAATAAAGGTATGGGGCATAAATAACATAACAGCAGTGGAAGGATGCAATCCCATGGCAAGATCTGCAGGGGGAGCAGCTTAGGATGCAGTGGATCTCTGGCTTGACTGGTTGACGCCCCACACAGTCAGAGCTAAGTCCCCAACCCAAGGTCAGCCAGTGTAATGTGGTCATCCTGGCTCTTTCAGGGCTGAGCCAAGGCTGCTACGAATTCCCCAAAATGGGTGTTCCAGGGGCATGGCACTTGGCCTGTTCCTCTTGGCCACAGGACTGGGCAACTCAGCAGAAAACATTATTTTTAAGGCCTGTTTTCCCTCTTCCAGCAGCAGCCCCACTGCTGAATGGGGTTTGGACCTGGCTTCATAGCAGCTTCCTGTGATTAAATTGCCCCCCTAGTTGCAGCAGAGGAAAGGAAGAGTTGGGGGGGTTGCCCCGTTTCCTGCCCTGCTCCATTCCCAGCTAGTCATTAGAGCAACTTTTAACCATGAACTTGAACCCAAGTTCATTTTTTCCTCCCCCCAATCCATTTCCCTTTTGCGTCATGTCTGTTTAGATTGTAAGGCTGCTGACAGGGACTGTCAATTTTTAGTGATTTGTGAGCTGCTCTGGGAGCCGGTTTCTTGGTCTTAAAAACAGAATTAAAAATAAATAATATTTGAATAAATAAATGATAGAAGCAGGAAACTATGGCAGGGAACATCTGTGGATTAGTGTAAGGCCTCAGATTCTTGTACTCTCACTCTAATATTATTAGAATAGTGTTGTGATTGAAAAATATGTTTCCCATAAATAAATGAAACTCTGTAGAGCTATCTGCAGGAAGCTGGATAAAATAACTTGAAATTATTATTAGCTTATTTTATGAATTGTCCATCCTGTGGTTTAAGCTTGGTCTCTCACTAGTCTTTTATAGTCTCATATCTGGCTCCAGCAACTATTTATTGATAAAGGAGTTGATTCTTTATGTGGCTGAAATAAGCCTCCTAATGGCTAAAGTATTTTAGCTTTTTGTACTAGTTTTTAGTAATGTATTTTAGCATTTTAGTTTTCGACTGTAGGGCAGAGGTAATATTTCACTGTAGTTAATAGTTCATGTATATCATACAGAATATATCCATTTGCCCTGAGAACATGAAGTACACCCACCATTCTGATAAATATGCCACCTTTTATCAGAAATATGTTCTGAAAGTTATGTAGAAAAATGTAGCAGCTGCATATTTTGGAACTGTAGGCTCCATGCTGGTGTAGTGTCTCATGGTCCTCAGGTGATGATATAGGATTCAAACCTTATACAGTCATACCTTGGTTTTTGAACAGCCTAGTTCTCTAAACATTTTGGCTCCTGAACGATCAAACCCTGGAAGCGAGTGTTCCGGTTTTCAAACGTTCTTTTGGAACGTCCGATGGGGCTTCCAATTGGCTGCAGAAGCTTCCTGCAGCCAATCAGAAGCCACACTTTGGTTTTCGGACGTTTTGGCAGTCGAATGGACATCCGGAACGGATTCCGTTCGACTTCCAAGGTACGACTGTACATTGAACTTTAAAAATCAACCAGGAACATCCTAAAGTGTCCCCAATTAGATCTTCATAGTGGTTGCATTTCCCATAGCAGTTTTCTTCAACATTGGGTCCCCAGATGCTGTTGAATCAGGGAGAAGTAATTTGGCAGTTGTCACTTTTTCTTAATCCTAATTGTGTCATTCTGACTGACAAACTGGTTTAATATTAACTATGATAATATTTACCTTCAAACCATAGTTAACCAACGCTGGCTTGTTCAAACAAACCATAGTTAATGCTTACTATAATTGTAGGTCCAAACTACATGGCAAGCTGTGGTTAATCAAAAGTGGAAGCAGAAGCGAAGCTCACTGCAACTTGTTCATTTTATGCTAAATTATGGTGTGCACATGCATATAAATTTTACATCTTCTACTTTAACTGGAAAACTCTGTACAGGCAACTCCCCACTTGCACGTGACCATGCACACATCTGGTGCCGGGACGTGGGGAGCACCCTGGAGAATCCTCTTGGTTCACATGAAAACCCTCCCCAGAGAGAAGACGTCCTCTTTGGTCCCCTGGGAGGGTCTGCTCGTGAGCTGGAGGGTCAGTGGGACTTTGTTGAGATGCTCATCCAGTGGCATAGCATGGGGGGTGCAGGGGGGGCCGGCCACACCGGGCACAACACCTGGGGGTTAGGGTTAGGGGGCGCAAATCCACGGGTTAGGGGGTGCAAATTACTTGCCTTGCCCCGGGTGCTGACAACCCACGCTACGCCACTGTGCTCATCTGATGTGCGGGGAAGCGGCTGCTGCGCTACCCCACATGTCAGCTGCTAGGCAGGGTGGCTGAGCAGCCTCAACAAAGCCCCGCTCCCCCTCCGACCTGCAAGGAGGCCCTCCCCAGAGCTCAAAGAGGATATCCTCTTCAGGTTCCGGGTAGTGTCTCCTTGCAAGCCGCTAGGACTCTTCAGGGTGTTCCCTACTCAACGTGCATTTCACTGACACATGCGGAGGCCCCGAATGTAACTTCTGCACCAGTGGGAGGCTGTGCTAGAATTTGGGAGTTGAGGCCTCAAGGATCTACCAAGAGAAATTTATTTTCAAGTAGCTCACTTGGTAGGTCAGAGCTGCGGCAAGAGTCTCCTGGCAGCGGCATCTTTTCTAATTTCCAAGATGGGCAGCTGTGTGGGTGCGCTGGCAGAGCCAATGCAGCGTTCCTGCTGAGATGCCCATTAGGGATTGCTGAATGGCAGCAACACTGTTGCCTGAAGGCTATTGCTGCAGCTCCACCCCACCAGGCAAGCAGCTCCGGCTTCAAGCAGTTGAGTTTTAATAATAAATCAGCCTTGTAAATAAGTCCACAAAAATTACTAGCCCATTTCATTAGCCTTACGGTGCTTAAATTAATAATTTGTGACCCTGAAAGAAAAAAGCCACCAATTCTTCCTTGCCCAATTACCTGGAGGCGTTTTCCCTTTTATTCAGCCTGAGAGCGTCTGTTCACAAGCTTGAAGTACATTCCCTCATTAGAGACTACTTTTCAGTATTTGTAGTTTTCTGGTTTCTTACTACTACTAAGCAGGTTAGGGTAGAATCCACACACACATTTTTAAAAAGTTCTGAAAACGGTTTGGGTTTTTTTTAGCTTTTAAAAAAAATACAGTGGAACCCTGGTTTTTGAGCGTCTCGGAAGCTGAATGTTTCAGAACCTGAACACCGTCAACCCAGAAGCAAATGCTTCCGTTTTCGAACGCGCCTTGGAAGTCGAACGGCTTCCAAGGTGCATTTCTCAACTTTCTCCATTCATTGATAATCACCCATTGCGCCTCAGTTGTCAAACATTTCAGAAGCCGAACGGTCTTCTGGAACAGATTGCGTTCGACAACCGAGGTTCCACTGTACATTGAATTTTCCATAAGGCTCACCATCACCATCTAGTGTCACATTGTATATTGCACTTAAAACACTCTTACAATGTTTTATTTGCAGCTGTATAGCTGCGTCCTAGGTGACATATTGGGCAAATATTCCTGGATACATCTCCCTTTCCTGGTTAGTCTCTGGTTCTAAAGGCAACAGCATAGGGGAAGGTGCCTGTGGAAGAAATAATGGTGTGGCACAGGAGAACCCCAGCTGAGCGTGGTGGCGCCATTCAGAGATGGCAGCCGGAGTGTTCCCAGCTCTCAGCAACATCTGTCAAGACAGAGGGCAAAGGCACAGGGCACAGCTGGGGGCACAGTGGTGAGTTTCCTAATACAGTGGTACCTCGGAAGTCGAACGGAATCCGTTCTGGAAGTCCGTTCGACTTCCAAAACGTTCGGAAACCAAAGCAGGGCTTCCGATTCGCTTCAGGAAGCTCCTGCAGCCAACCGGAAGTTGCGTCAGATGTTCAGGTTCCAAAGAACATTCACAAACCGGAACACTCATTTCCAGATTAGCAGTGTTCGGGCATTCAACTCGCAAGGCATTCGGGATCCAAGGTACAACTGTATTTCATGTCCAGGAAATAATTGGGAGCACACACCATTGTAACAAATGAGCACCGTTATTCTTAAAAGGCTCGCATACTATGCAAGTTTAGTCTATAAGAACATTGGGCGCATCGTCTGTGTGCTTTCATTCTGAGGCAACATAAAAGCAAAAGTGGGGGGAGAATAGTCGCTTCATCAGAATTGAATAGCACACCCAACAATGTTGTTGCTGTTTTTTCTTTTCTTCTAACAGATAATCCTGAAATAGCCAACAGGAATGGAATGGAATGTCAAGAGGCCTCGATGAGGACAGCAAAGCATTGTTACTGTACATACTACCCTGTCTCTTCAATAGAATTGCCACAAACTGCATGCTGAGTAAAGAGTTGTTCGTCTGGACAAATCACAAAAACACTAAAGAGCTAGTGCTGCTATATCATAAAATGAATATTAAATATGGTATGCTTAGTATATTCCAAACTAATCTAGTTAACTATCTGATGCCAGCTGTGATGGTTCAAGACTTAAAAAAAAGGGTAACATTTTACTTTTCAAGGTTTTATACAGCACCGTTTACTTCTTAGAAATATCGTCTTACCGCCATGATTATAGCTAATGTAAGTAGTCCTATTCATATATTATTGTAGGGTTCACAACTTTATGAATCTTTCAATGTTAGCAATAAATGATTTACATTGGCCACTAAGCCCAAGGTCCAGAGAACCACCTAACTAGCTCCACGTGGGCCCCGGCCACTTCGCAGGGCAAACTGCTTCGGAAATTGTGGAGAGTTCCCAAAGCTGTAGGTGAGACGGCAAAGGGGTTTCTCCTGCTCAAAGGAAGCGGGGGGGGGTCAAAGCACGCGCAAGCCCTCGGGTGCCCACCCCAGTCACCCTTTGGATCTTGGCCAATCTTCACCAACTGCAGACTTAACTTTTAACCCTTTGACCACTTTGTACTCTCTTAAAAAGCTCACTTCTCTACTAGGGCAGTTGATGCCAAGGCAAAGGAGGTGATGTTAAAGCAGAACCCTGTATCCCTGAACATCACCCGTTAAAAGCTCCAAGGCAAAGCACAAATTGCGGAGATGCACACGAGCTGATTTTGGGCAGGTGCAGAGAAGCTGTACTGGAATCGTGGCATTCTAGAACTAAATTAAACCTTTGCACAGTATGGTTTCCATACCCCAAACAAAGTCTTGACTATGTTATTTTACAAAGAGAGAGGATATTTTTTAAAATAAAGCCTTTGCAAAAGTGCCTAAATTTTGCCACATCAGACTTGAAACTATGTGACACTGATGTCTATAATTGAATTTGCACCAAGTGATTAAGCTTTCAGATTTGCAATCAGGTTACCAAAAATTAAGAACTTGTTATGAAATAACTTCTTCCCAATTAAAGAAATGGGTCTATAGGTGAAAAGATAGCAAGATATTCTAATTTAACTCAAAACAGAATAATTGAAACTGAGTCATTGAAAAAACTAATAAGTGACTTTAATCTAGATGACTAGGAGAATACTGAACAAAATGTAGAGAGAGCTTCAGTTTAATCCATTGTTACTGTTGCCGTATTTTTAAAATCAGGTTTAAGAAGTTGTAACCGGATTACAGCACAGAGAAAGAAACTAGTCCTTTTAACCTTTTTTTCTTTAAAAGCTTATTTTATGTCACAGAACTATGAAGATATCTTTAATACAGCTATATACATATTATATATACACATACATATATATGGACAAAACAGATTTTAATGTTTACTTTTTTAAAAACTGTGTTGATTTACAAGGTAATTATATACATTTGATTAATGTAGGAGGTTTGTTTTTAAGATTTGTTTCCTACACTGTTGTACCAAATATGTCACATTTCACATTTTATATGTTGCACATATATCAGACAAGTACATAGTTTTTAAATTATTGTTTATAAAACAAAAAAGCAGCTGTTCTATGGAAATATGTATAATTGTTTGAAACATCTGTTTTTTTCCATGTGAACATTATAAATGATTGCAGTATTTTAACTTAGACTTTTCAGATTGATTCCAAGCTACTTAGCTCTGGCGGCACTGCCTACTCAGAAAGACCAGAAGCACTAATTGATTTTTTTGTTAATGAAATTATTTTTCAGTGTTAATCTTGCTTTTCATATGTCTAATATCTGTTTATATTCAAACAATAGCTTCAATCACCTAAAAGAAGGGGGGGGGACAAAGAACCCAAAATCTGATGGTAAACATAGTGTTTGTAATCTTGCATTAGTTTTAATTTGTGAGGAATATGTATTTCTTTTACCTTTACTTGTAAATTTTCTCAGATGTTTAACCTAGGTTGAGAATATGGCCGTTTACCTACATCTGTAGTTTGGGTTCTTTTTTTAAAAAAAAGTTGCATTTAAACATTTGATAGTTTATTGGACAATACTAAATGGCAATTTATGTATGTTGTTTAAATATTTAAACTGTAGAAAGAACGTTTTATCGGACATTATGTTTAAACAATTATTTTCTTAGAATCACTGCAACGTTATGTTCTGTTCATTAATGATCAAACGTCATTATCTTTATTTCCTCCTGAACCAAGAGAAAAAGAGAGATCCTATTTTTTAAAAAAGAGAGTTCCACTGTATTGACATATAAGTTTGTTCTGTTTCTACATTTCTAAAAATATTTATGTCAAACCACAGTCCACTGGCTCCAAAATAGCTGTGTTGTCTCAATGGGGCTAGGCTGGACTAAGTGGTTTGAGAATCACAGTTTTAAGAGCATGAGTCACAGAGGTTGCACAGGCAGAGAAACCAGCGGCAGCTAGAAGGAGGCCCACACAAACCACTCCCCAAATGCCCGCCCTCCAGGAGCCCTGACTAAGCTTTCAACCTGCATTGTTTCCCGAGTCTGTTGCATCACCCCATTTTGCTTTGGTCTACACTGCTTCAACAGCCTCTGGCTCTGAAGTAATTTATAATTTTATTATTAACAACATATATTGATCCATTCGCCCCTGGCACGTTACGTTCTCACTCGCAACTTTTAAAAATCCTGCTCCTTACATATTGTGCCAGCCAGGGCTGTCCCAGCCCTGAGGCGAGGCGAGGCAAGATCCAGCCTCCACGGAATTTGTTGCCAGCCTCTGCTGCTACATATGCTTTGGAGGCAGGATCTACCCCTCCTGAGCAGCTCTCGCCTCCGGCGCCACTGTAGAAGTCATCTCATCGAGTAGAAGGCTCTGCTAGTCTCCCATCCCTAGGGATGAAATGGCAGGGGGTGTTTTGGGCTCTGAACCAACCCCATGTAATTCAACGCATGCCCCTTCCCCGCCCCCCATTCCCAATATAGATATTCACTCCCTCACCCCTTACTCCCGATGTAGAATTGTTGAGTTGGAAGGACCACGAGGGTCATCTAGTCCAACCCTGAGCAATTCAGGAATCTTGCCCAACGTGGGGCTCGAACACACAACCGTGATTAAGAGTCTCATGCTCTCCCGAGCTATTCCTCTCCTTGCCCCCAATGTAGAACTTCACATACCCCTTCTTCCCTGATGGGCGGGCAGGGCGCCGTTTTGTGGCTGGCCTCAGCTGCCAAAATGTCTTGGGCCGGACCTGCACTCCAGAACCGATTCCTCCTTTATCTCTGCTCCAGCCACCCAGCTGGTCTTCATATACTATTCATTCCAGCTTCAACCCAGTGTTCTAACCCTTAAAGCGATATGCATTTTAATGCTTGCTTTCAGCCATTTGGCATCTAAGCAAAGGACTTTGTCCCACTGTTTGTTGCTTGCCTCATTTTACTGTTTTGGCTTCCACCTTCAGCCCTCAACACAAGCCTAATGCTGTTTCCCATTTCTACCAGAATGCGTCCCATCAGCAGAACTAGCAACAAGAACTTCTCATTTTCACCTGCAAAGGAGGTCTAACCCTGTCCTTTTCAGCAAGGGCTACCTAGGAGAGCAGAAATCACGCAAATGCATTCAGAGATACCTGTCTCTAGGACAGCAAAATCACTGGCCCAAAATCACATTAAACCTGGAGTCTGGTCCACTGTCCCTCAGACCTTGTGGGGGGCCAGACTATATTGGGGGGGTGTGTGAATGAATTGCTATGCCCACAAATAACCCAGAGATGCATTTTAAATAAAAGAACACATTCTACTCATGTAAATACACGCTGATTCCTGAACCATCTGCGAGCTGGATTTAGAAGGCGATTGGGCCGGATCTGGCCCCCAGGCCTTAGTTTGCCTACCCATGCATTAAACCATAGTTTAAAGCAAATTATGGTGTGTTTGCAAGCACATGCCGCTAAGAAGGTTTTCAGTGCTGCTTTTCCACTGCTGCCACCCTGTGGACAAAATAGGCCAGAATCTGCCTTGTCTTGTCATTCAAACCCAGGTTTGTGGTTCATTTCTCCCTCAACACACCACTAGTGGTAAGCTAAAAACAGATCTTGGCTGGTTTGGAGAGCAATGACAATGAGCCCAGGTTCAGACAACACAACAAGGCCCACTCATTGTTTGATCCACAATGTGGTAGGAGTGGAAGAGGAGCGTCCACTATCGCACATTAAACCACAGCTTGTTTTAAGCTGAGATGTAATGTGACATGATACCCAAGCCTGGTTTCCTTCTGCCCATTCTCAACTGCACTTTGTTTAGTCTCGGTGCCTCCTGCTTTTAATCTGTACTCATAGTAAAGAAAGAACTAGTGTTTTAAAAAAAAAGTATACAAGAACATAATTTTTTATTTATTTTAGAGTAGTTTTGTAGAATACATTGAATCTGGAAAGATCTAAACCTATTTTTCTGTATAAATATTATTTGCCAAAACTTCATTTATATTTTGGAAAAGAATGTCTAACGATGGCAAATCGACCTTACATTGGTTTGTTGTTGTTGTTTTTAATACTCCTTTGAAGCAACCATGAAATGGGCCAATATAGTCAGCAAGTACTGAAGCCAAGACATAATTTCAAGTGTCTTGGGACGTCTCTGTATTTTCTATAAGAGCACTTCACCAAAATACCTTAATTTGCCCATACAAAATGATCAATGGTGACATTTACACTGCATCCTTTGCTAACAGTTAAATAAACCCCTTCTCTTATTCCATGTACTGTAATTACTTAGGAGCCTGATTTAAATACTCATTTATGAGTTGGTTGAAATATTATTTAATTACCCAATGTGCAACCATGGAAATAAAAAGAAGCATTTTAAAATGATTCTGGTACCTCAGTGTTATTTCATTGTTGGGACATAGTGAGAAAACGATTCCAGCAAAGTGGATCAATGAGCCTTGTGTTTAGAAAAGCTATAGGCAATAAATATCTGAAGAAATGCTGGAATTTAGGGTGCTTGTATCAGACAGGAGTTAATGCCAGGCACCCCTGGCATTCTCATTCCACATGCAACGCTTTTTAGTCAGAGCAGACTGGTAGATCTGCACTGCTGGCACAATCATTCTTTCACAAATCCAGAACTTCCTTCCCTTTTCCATTTGGCACAGACAATGAGCTATCTCAAAACGCCCTACAGGTGATGATTTTCTCTGTACCAGGGAGCCTGAAATAAGGGAAGCCAGAGTTCCCCTTAGATTGACTTCATGGAAGTGCCAAGGCCTCTCAATGATCATCAGACAAAAAATGACTGCTATTGTAGTCAGTTGGTAAAGGTGAGCTCTAGAACCCAGCAAACATACCTACAACATCTACTTGCTGTGTCATGAGAACAGCCTAGCTGAGAACTAAGCTTGAAACAGAAAGCAGAGACGCCTATCCCTGCACAGCGATTGCTCCTTCTACAGTTCTGTAATACTCTACAATTCTATAATTCATGGAATTATATATTTTCAGCACAGCTGGGATCCTATATTTAATTTTTAATTTGATATTAGACCACCTTGAGACCCTCTCTCACACCTTAAAAACAAACACATACAAGGTCTCTGTGCTGCGTTACTAGGCTGCAGATCTAAAGCCATTCCTAACAACTTCAGCCTAAAGGTGGTAAAGCCGTGTGGTCTTCCAGGAAGTATTTCTTTCCTTGCAGTTTTACCCCATTCTTCCTCAGAATGGGAGTGTGGAGCTGCTACCTACAGGACCGCCTCTCCTGGTATGCCCCGCGAAGGACATTAAGGTCCACAAATGACAACATTTTGGAGGTCCCAAGTCGCAAGGTCGCTTAGATTGGTCTCAACTAGGGCCAGGGCCTTTTCAGGACTGGCCCCGACTTGGTGGAACTCTCTATCACAAGAGACTAGGGCCCTGCGGGACTTGACATCTTTCCGCAGGGCCTGCAAGACGGAGCTGTTCTGCCTGGCCTTTGTTTTCTGTTTGTTTTTTTAATAATTTTTTATTAGTTTTCCAACACAAATTAAAAACAAAACAACACACACACATAAACAAACAAAAACATATAAACGTGTATAATTTCAAAACCTCTTTTTCATAAACCTTGCTTCTCGGACTTCCCCTTACCTCCCCTTTTCTGCATCCCTGTTTTAAAATTTCTTCAACAACTCTTCATACCAATTAATTAATTACTTATTATCTTTTTAAGCTTCTTCTCATACTTAATCAATTACAGCTGTAATTCTATATTTTCCTTTCCTTTGACATTTTAGCACTCATCAATTTTACAACAATTTTTAAGGTATACTTTAAATTTCTTCCAATCCGTTCTGCCTGGCCTTTGGTTTGGACTCAGCCTGACCCTTATGCCCCCTCCCCATGGTTTTGCTCTATGGGCTACTATTAAAATGAGGCTGCACTTTAACCTGTATTTTAAATTGGGCTTTTCCCCCCTATTATGTTTTTTTACTGTAATTTTACTGGTGTTAGCCGCCCTGAGCCCAGCTCTGGCCAGGGAGAGTGGGGTATAAATAATTTTTTTAAAAAAATATTATTAATAATAATACAATATGGCAGGTAAGCAGCACTGCACAGTAAAATGTAACTGAATATGAAAACAGAACA
Organism: Podarcis gaigeae; assembly: GCF_964106915.1. Classification (NCBI taxonomy): domain Eukaryota; kingdom Metazoa; phylum Chordata; class Lepidosauria; order Squamata; family Lacertidae; genus Podarcis; species Podarcis gaigeae. The sequence continues at coordinate 11,432,324 of NC_139677.1, read as the reverse complement.
AGGCAACAGTAGTGGAGAGCAAAAATTATAGACTTGTCAAAAAAAAAAATTTTGCTTGAATCCCAAAGGCCTGGGCAGATAGGAAGGTTTCTACCTTTTGTGCTTAAATGTGGCCAAAGTGGAGAACAATAGAACAACCAAATGTTCTATGGGAGTTCCATAACAGATGGGGGGAAGTGCACCAGTAATATTTCCTCCATTAACAGAAGCAGTGCTATAGTGCTCATGTCCTGCTTGTGTGCTTCCGGTAGGAATCTGATTGGGCACTGACAGCAAGTTAAACTGGACCAGGTGGGCCCCTGATCTTCTATCCCAGCACATGCTTGCCTGTGACCTTCCAGTTCCACTCAGCCATCCAAAGACTTCTGCACCCTCAAACAATTCCATCCTTTCTCTCCTAATGTCATATACTGCTGGAGCTGTCTTGCAGAATACCTCTAAGTAAGGTGGCCTCTCTCATTTCAGATAGCTCCTCAAAATATATTTTCCCATATTCTGCTAGCACAATCCCAGCCCCAATGCCCTAGTCTAAGACTGCCACTTACTAAATAGTAAGCCCCATTTAACTCCATAGGAATAACTTTTGATTATAGGATGGTGTAAGGTTAAGTATAAGCAATGGAAAGTTCTGCACACTTCCCTGTCTTCCGTGTGTCTGTGTGTGTGTGTGTGTGTGTGTGTGTGTGTGTGTGTGTGTGTGTGTCTGCCTGTGGATGGTGCTCAATGAATAAATATTTCGCCCTCCAGAACTAACAGCTCATGTAGAAAAATCCATTAAAATGAATCAAATGTCACAGCTCTAATCATCCATTTGGCTAAATCTAAACTTGTGCCAGCCATGAAAGCTGTAGCAAGAGGCGTTTTAATTACGGTGAGGGCTACTTATTTAAAAATTACTGCAGTGTCAGAAAAACACTGTGAAATGGGTTGAGTTGCTAAATCTCTTTGTCTTCTATTTAGTTTTAAGAACATTGCACTATTGTTCTGTATGAGGCAAGTGACCTGTCTGGCCCTGTATTACCTGTAATATCTAGATGCCTCAGATGATATATACCAGTACTATTGTAGGCGAATCCACTGTCAATCATCTGCGTCTTCTAGCAATACAAGCTATTATCATTCCATTGCTATTCTGCAATAATGCCTTCAAATCACTTTTTCTTCTATCACACAAATCCCAACATTTCTGAAATACGGTTCCGCAATATTTTCATGGTGTGCAAAGTTTTGCACACTTTCCCACTTTTGTGTGTGGTGGGGGCAGGGAATGTTAAGTGACTTCGGTTTCATGGCACTTCTATGCATCTCTTGACAGAAGCCTGTCCCTGCAGTCTCTCAAATGTGTGGACAGCTCACCGACACAGTGAACTCAAGTAGTTCCTGCCACCTAATTTTGGAATACCAGGAGTTATATACCAAACACACACAAGGGTAATTGGTGACCTGTGTGCATGATCATAACATGATCGTTTACTGGTTGGTGGAAGGAGACAATGCAATCTGAATGCATTCTGTCACTGGTGTGGACAGAAAAAGTGTGACCACCCTGGAACATACAGTACTATAGTGCTATAAATGAAGCATCAGGAGGGGCGCAATATGAACCATGAAACTAGGATGGCTCGATACAGAATTTGCCCAGACCCTGGCATGGCTGCCGTACTTGCCTGCTAACTCTGGCTTCCAGTCACTGCAGCTCTGTTACCTGGCAACGCTTAAGAGGTCAAGAAGTGAGAAGCAGCAGTGAAGGTGGGTTGGCTTTCATACATTAATTTAAACTAATCAGCCAACTCTTTTGCTGCAGGTCTCTGGAATTTCTGTATTTCCCTCTAAAATAATCAGCCTATATGCAGAACATGATAGGAGGAATTAAGAGATTCCACCCCCACTCCCTTAGCCATAAGATGATGACAAACCCACCACATCGCAATTAAGCCTCGTTTCTCATTAGCTTTCTGAACTTCATCATCACAAATTCTATGGTCCGGTTCACACAAGTAAAAAACCCCTATTTTGTCAAAGGGTTATGTAAGGCAGTAAACATGTTTTGCCGCTGGCAGGAGAGAAACACTTCTAAAATGTTTTCACAAGGTCTCAGAACAGTGCAGAAGTTTGCAGTATCCTGATCACAGCCGCTGTTCTTTCCTGAAGAAATGTGCTTACATTTTGAATAGTACGGAGGTCCTATAGGCGGAGAATTGTGGTGGCACAGAAAGAAGTCAAACTAGAGAGGACCCCTCTTTGTTTACCCTTTCTCTTTGCTCCTATCAACACTCTGGGCCCCTCCAGACATTCTGTTTATTGTGTATTCACTTTCTATGCTCCTGCAAGTTTCATGGTGGATATACTGCTTCGTTTCCAATGAGTTTTGTGTCCTGTAACTTCCTACTGAAATCCCGTATTTTGCAAGTGTTAAGAGTTTGTTTTTGTCTCACGCTTGTTGCACTATAGCACAAGAGTGCTCCCCTCTCCAGATGGCAATTTTTGGTTTTTAATATTTTGGTTAAAGGGAAAAATTTGATACAATAAAAGGAGAATGTCCTGGATGCCTAGATCCAAATCTGAGGCAAGTACCGTATTTTTCACTCCATAGGGCGCACCGGACTATAGGGTGCACCTAATTTTTAGGGGGGGAATTCAAGAAAAAAAAATATTTAAAGGGAGCGCTGAGCAGAGCCTGTATGCATCCCAGGCTCTGCTCAGCTCTCCCTTTCATGAAACGAGTGGAACGTGTGTGTGGCTCTTGGGGGCTTTTCCCCGAGGAGGGAGAAGGGCAGCCAGTCAGTGATGAGCTGCCTGTCTCCCTCCTAGGCTAAAAGCCCCCAAGAGCGCCTGCGCAGGGCAGCGGGATGAAGGCTCGCTGCTGCCCTGCGGAGGCTTCATGGGCTACCCCAGAACTGTTCAGGAGCTTTATTAGGGCTGGCTCTGGGAGTATTCCCCACCTCCCGCAAAAGCTGCGCGCTCTTTAAAGGGGCTGTGTGGCTTCTATTGGCTTTTCTAGGTGGGGAAATTCCCCCACCTCCCTGAAAAGCCCGCAGACTGTCATCTGCAAGCCTTGGGAGCCCGCCGGGAACTCTCGCTGCGCTCCGAAGACTTGCGGACATCTGCCCAGAGCCCGGGGTGCGCTCCCCTGCGCTCCCCGGGTTTCGGGCTGCAGGCTGCTGTCCGCAAGCCTTGGGAGCCCGCGGGCACTCCCGCTGCGCTCCAAAGGCTTGCGGATAGCTTCCTGAAGCCTGAGAGCGAGAGGAGTCGGTGCGCATCGACCCCTCTCGCTCTCCAGGCTTCAGCGAAAGCCTGCATTCACTCCATAGGACGCACACACATTTGTGTGGTTTTTTGGTTAGAGAGCCCCAGCAGATATTTAAAATAGCAAAATAAAGCGTAGAAACATAGGTTGCTAGACCTTTAAAATATTCCCTTCTATGTTGCCTCCAAAGCTCCCCACTTCCCTTAGCATAGAAAGAGACCACGTTTGACAAGTTAAAAATGTTTTACAGTACTTACAAACTCTGCAAAGAGTAGATTCATGTACTTTTCCATATAGCAGAAAGAAAAGACAGGCAGTACAACTTAGTTTCAAAATGGTAAATGCTTCTAAATTATATGTATAGACACAGAAAGGTGGCTTGGAGCATCCAGCTTCGTTATCCTTACTGGTGGGTGTCACATGGTAAAAAAGAATAGTGGAAAGTGGGAGAACAAAGGGTTTGCTAGCTCTTCCTCCCAAGGTTAGGGAGTATGATCTAGCTAAGCCAGGCAGGACAGCTTACTCTATGGTCTTAACCCCTTCATGCATTAGTTAGTTAGTTAAGCATTTTTGTTATATGAGATTAGATATATCCCATACTAATAACGTGGTGACATTGAGTAAGCATTGCAAAGCAACTGGGTGACTTTGGGCCACCCACTGCCTTTCATCCGAAACTACCCCACAGGGCTTTTGTGGGAATTAAATGAAGAAGAGGGAATTAAATGAGTTCCTTAGATAAAAGGGTATGATACAAATGCAATAATAATAATAAAAATAGAATAAAGCAATGTAAATCCACCACTAAGGAACTATTATTGGAACAATGTCACGTTGCAGAACAGAGTCTGGAGGGGCCCATAAGAGATTCTTTAGAGGTGGCTACGAGGAAACTATCATTGCCTCGGCTATCCCTTTTTTTAGCTGGGAAGCATGCAGCTTGAGAAGAGGAGCTTGCAGTGGCATTGCCAAACCATGGAGCAGATTGGGAGCAGCCATCGCCACAGCTCCTCAGCTTGATCCAGAAGGCACCCAGCACGAGCAGAGGAGCTCCACAGAGAGCCACCCTGATTGCACCCCTTTCCCCAATCAGCATGGACAAGGTTGCCTTCAGCTTGCCTGGTTTTCCTGCCTCCCTGTATCCTGTTCCCCTCAAAATTTTGTGGCTTTTATTTATGCCACCCCCACACTTCAGCTGACGCTGGCTTCCAATATGCAGCTTACAATTAATCTACACACAAATGTACAACATAAAAGGAGGGCTGTGTTGGTATTTGCGCCAGTCTCTTCTTATCCTTGGCGGTTAGCAATGCAGCCCAGGTTCCCAGCTCTTTCCTGCGGCACTCTGATGCCAATGGTAAAGCTGACGTGGTTAACTTTATGTTTCAAAATGGGTTAGATTTCCTGGGGTATGCTAGCATGATCAATACTCTCCATTACTGATTAACTGGAGATTAAAACTGATTAAGGAACACAAAATAATTTGCAAACTCACCAGGAGCAAAAAAAAAAAAAAAAAAAAAAACCTCCAAACAACCCACCATCAATAGTATTTAGTTACACGGAAACAGAACGTGCCAACATAAAAACTGTCCTACGTAGTTCTGGGAAGACGACCAAATAACAGAAGAAAACAGTAATAACATTTTGACCAGCCTCCAGGGTTTGGCCAAGGTAGCAACTGTGCTATGCTTTTTGATGTTAATCATCATTTTGAGCTGCTTTCAAATCAAAATTTCTGCTCCTATATAATTATAGCTCTTTAAATAAAGGAGCCTGGCAGAGCTATTCATCTGTTACTTCTAAATACCATACACCTCCTAGACGTCTTAGAAAATTGGCCTCATTTTTTGTATCAAACATAAGGGAGCCAAAGTTCTAAAATCAATTACTTTATGCACAATTGAGAGATCTGAAAGCATCAAGATGGAACTTATTTTACTACCTTTTTTATCAAAACAGATGGAGACATACATTGCAAAGCATCTAAGATGAGAAGCCAATCTGTACTCCCTCATCCTTTAGCCAAGCCATTGAAATTTCACTTAGATATTTGCAGTCAATATGGGGCAAGACCAGTATTAGAATGTGTGTGGACAGAGATCTACTAATACCTCCCCACACATGTCTTTAGCCTTGCTGATCAATGAAGGTCTGAAGCGGGGTTCTGTCCATTTTCATTTGAACACCTCTGCACAACTAGAGATGCTACTTTATCAGGGTTTCCAATTGCACAGTGGGTCCTACTCAACATGAGAAGGTCAAGAAGGCCTTATGAGGAACGGTTGAAGGAGCTGGATATGTTTAGCCTCGAAGAGACTGAGAATAGATAGGATAGCCATCTTGAACTATCTCAAGGGTTGTCACATGAAAGATGGAGCAAGCTTGTTTTCTCCTGCTCTGCAAGTTAGGACTCGAACCAATGGCTTCAAGCTCCAAAAAAGGATATTCCGACTAAACATGAGGAAGAACTTTCTGAAAGTAAGAGCTGTTCAACAGTGGAACAATCTCCCTTGGGAGGTTGTGGACTCTCCTTCCTTGTAGATTTCTCAGCAGAGGTTGGATGATCATCTATCATGGATGCTTTAGCTGAATTTCCTGCATTGCAGGGGTTTGGACTGGATGACTTTTGGGGTCCCTTCCAAATCTACAATTCTATGATTCTAAGAACAGAGAACGTAGGGCTGAAACAAAAGGGGGTGTTGGGGACAGCATCAGTGCAGGAAGCACCGTGCCTCTTACACAGCTGGATATTTCCTATTCAAGCTTAATATCTCAACAGCACTTCCCTGCTGCTATGTTTTTAGCAGCTCTATGCTTGAGTTCAGTACATGTTTTACATGCAAACAGTCCCTGGTTCAAACTGTGAAAAGGACCCATGCCTGAAACCCTGGAGAGCTGATGGCAGTCAGTGTCGAAAATACTAATCTAGATGGACCAATGATCTATGTTTCCAAGAATTCTCATTTAACATATTTTGCTCCCTGAATCCTTCCAAGTACAGTGGTGCCCCGCAAGACGAATGCCTCGCAAGATGAAAAACCCGGTAGAGGAAAGGGTTTTCCGTTTTTCGATGCGCTTCGCAAGACGAATTTCCCTATGGGCTTGCTTCGCAAGACGAAAACGTATTGCGAGTCTTGCGATTTTTTTCGCTTTCCCCCCTTTTTCTAAGCCGCTAATAGCCTTTTAGCCGCTAAGCCTTTAACAGCCGCTAAGCCGCTAATAGCGCTAATCGAGTTGCTTCGCAAGACAAAAAAACCGCTAGACGAAGAGACTCGCGGAACGGATTATTTTCGTCTTGCGAGGCACCACTGTAAAACAAACTTATTACTGAGAGCTTGTGAGAAGGCAGGCTGTAAATTTTAATAAAAACCCACCCACTTTTAATGGATCAAATGAAAGCTACAATGGATGGTTTTATTTATTTAATAAATGTACGAACATCTATTCGCAGCACAATTATCTTCCCACAGTGTCTTACAGCATTTAAAACCATTGTAATCCATATAAAATAGAAAGCAATATTTAATAAAGCTGTAGGGGTGTTGACAGGCTGCAGTTTGCAGGGCTTCCAACAGATGGTGCTACAAACTACAGAATAACTGAAAAGCAACATTGGATGGTGAGGAGTGGGGGGATGTAGAAAGGGGCAAGCAGGTGGCCCAGGTAAACAGGCAGGCATGTAGGCAGTCCAGGCAAGCAGTCAAGATGGACTGGTGAGCAGGCAGCACAGCTGTGTAGTGCGGATAGTGGATGGCCCAAGTGAGCCTGCTGCTAAACCCAGTCTTCCGTTAACCTTGCCAAACCCTCTTAGAAGCTTATGCCCCCCTTACAGCTTCCTCAAACTGCATACCCTCCAACTCTTCTCTGATGAAAATAGGGACATCCCATTCCATAAGAATATTTTTACTATTTATATCCCACACATCTTACTGGGTTGCTCCAGCCACTCCAGGCAGCTTCCAATGTATATAAAAACATAATAAAACATTTAACATTAAAAAAAACCTTCCCTATACATGACTACCTTCAGATGGCTTGGGGGTCGGATAACTCCATACCCTCCAACATTGCTCCATTGAAAATAGGGATATCCTAAGGAAAAGTGGGACATTCCAGGATCAAATCAGAAACTGGGACGGCTTCTCTAAATCAGGAAAGTCCTTGGACGCTTGGAGGGTCTGAAACTGCAACCATTCTCCTTGAAGGGGGTGATGATGGGGTGTAAAGGGAAGGGGCTGGTGAGGTGTAAAGAGACTGTAGTGTTCGCAAGGGGAGGTTAAGCAGAGTTGGTAAGCAAAGGAAACAGTGGTGGCCTTAGTCCAATACATTCATAATAGCAGCAGTAAAAAGATTCCAAAGATTTCTATTGTTACAGGAAAAATCCGAGGGCTCCCTTGGACAAAACAAAGACACCAACCAGGATAACTTGGAGCAAAACAGCAGCCTGTAGGCTTGGCCTTTATTGAACTGTTGCAACAGGGTGTTCCCCTCACTTGCAGGAGAGAGGAAAGACCCAGAAGAATAGTGTGCAAGGTCTTATAAAAACTTTTGAAATTCCCCTCCTCTAGATCAAGCCCACCCCCAGAAACATCATGCATACATTACAGAAAGGAGGGGTTGAGGGAGGAGTTGTGGTGGTAACATCATGCATACATTACAGAAAGGAGGGGTTGAGGGAGGAGTTGGTGGTAACCTGAGTGTCTTGTCACGTGGCTGGTTCCTCCCTTCCCCCCTCCCCATGAGTCACTTCCAGGAGACAAAGGGGAGTTTGCAGTTTCCTGCCCCCAGAGGGAAGATCTGATCATTGTCCTTTGTTTCAGTCCATGCTGAATCCACTCCCATATGCAAGTTCTTTGCGATCTTGATTGTCTTCTGTCTGGGATCATCAGGGTTGGTATGGGCAGGGCTCCTGTGGATGTGCTGAGATGGTGAAGGGATTATGGCTGACCAGGACTAAGCCACCCCCCTTTGTTAGTTCTTGTCATATGGAGTAAAATAAAAATGGAACAGTGCAAATCCGATGTATGGTTGATTTTCTATGAATTTATAACAGAAATGTGGCGTATGTAGTGTGTGAGTGGTGTGTGTGTGTGAAGTTTATACAACAGAATGATTGGGGTGGGGGGGTTCCTGCTACACTATATAATTTGATCCATTTTGGTGTACTACTGCCAGACATTCCAATACAAGACAAAAAAACAATTGAGGCCATAATCAATTGATTCCCAACTCCCAAATGAACTAAACCCATTTTCATAGAGACACTGAAAAAGCAGAGCTTTTCAGTTACAGTCAATCTACTGATGGATAATGGGAAATGAGTGACAGTGCATGTTTTAAAAAAATGCACAGCATTGTCTTTGTGTGGAAGATTGAAACTGGATTCCCCACCAGATGTAGTTATGGTTGAGGGTCTGTTACGAAGCAATGTCTTTGCATTAAACTATTTCAAAAAGCAACAACTGAGCTATAAGCTCTTATGAGCTAAAATGTTTTCAAAAAATGGTTATGCAATGCTTCTAAAGAGCTTTTTTTTAAAAAAAGTAGATTTTCTCTCAGTCCAAATGTTTTAAATTATGCTGTTGTCAAGCAGCAAAATCTCTATGTGCGTTTCCAAAGAAGAGCAGGGGAGTTGACTCACGACATCCTAAGGAGCTACTACTAAACACTCAATATACTGAAAGTATACAGTAAGCGGCAGTGCTTAAATCTACAGTACTTAAGAAGAAAGAATATCATGTGGTCAATTTGAGCATATTCTGCTGCTGTGATAGCAGCATTGAGACTTTGATTCTGACCCTGAAAAATCCACTTAAAAGTCTGCCTCATGCTGATCTGAATGCCTATAGAATCTATATAGATTCTGTCACTGGCAAAACATAGAATTCCATTCAGCAGCAGGAGAGCGGTGAGGGTAGGATCAAAATATGTGTCACCCACATGGTTGCATTGCTAGTTTTTAATGTCTGTAACAGAAAATTGTCTGTACTAAAAACACACGAATCTAGCGGTCATTTCTCACAGTAAAAAGAATTTTAGGAAAGGGCAGTGGAAATGGAGAGTTAGCTTATACAGGAAAAATAGTTGCTTGCTTGCTTTATATTTCACATTAATCAGAAAATGAGGCAAGGTGATAGACTTCCTTTTTACCACAGTGTGCAATACCTCAGGAGAAGCACCAAACTGGGAGCTTTGCCCTAAGCAAATGAAAACAAGATGATAGCTAGTGGTAGTCGTATTCAGAGTAGACCCACACTGATTTCAATGAGTCCACTCAGAGTATGACTAATATTAGCCACCACACCTTACTTTTGGTAAAGTAAAAAGCCAACCTACCTTTGAAAAAATAAAATAAACATGGAAAGTTGGAGCGCCAAATGACAATGTGTATGTTGAATGGGAAGAAGTAATTATTTGGGGTACTCTCACCTTTTTTATTAGGACATTTGAGCAGAGATTTTGATCCCTGGGCTCATCACTGCAGATTTTAACTGATTTAAGAGTGATTTCCTTATATCAGAGCGTCCTAGGAAATACAATTCTGTGAAGGTAAAACGGAAACATGTAGCAGTGTTCTCAGCACTCTGACAAATATAACTCCCAGAATTCTTCAGGGAGGAGAAACACATGTATTTAGTAAAACAAATATGGAATACCTAACAGTTCTGATGGATATACAACCTATGTATAAGAGTACAAAATGCTTTTTTGCCCAGGGATTTTGTGTAGTCTCTTCTGCTTCAATAGTTTTGTATTTTTGTTGCCTCTCAGTCTTATTTTTGTTTTAAGGATATTATTACATTGCATTTTTTAAAAAAGAAAATGATTGAACACTACAATGGGATCCACTGGGTAAAGGGTGGTTTAGAATTCTAACAAATAAATATGAATAAAGAAAAGCTTAATTGACTGAAAGCTATTTTGTAAAAAACAAAACCCTAATATTAAGAGGAACAATGCACATTGTTCTGCAAGGTTGCTAAGTAACAGTGGCATGTGCCCCATTGTGACACAATCCCGTTGGATGACTTGCGACCAAGTGAATTATTCTTATTCTTATTCTTATTATTAACTGAATTTATATGCCACCCTAAACCTGCAGGTCTCAGGATAAAATCAGAATATAAAACCACAAAGTACAAAACCAAAATAAAAACAACAACCCAATACCCTCCCAAAACATTTGAAAGGGGCATAGGATGCCAATCAAATCAACCAAGTGAGGATGCCCTGGCACCAGGGTGGTAGTGCTGCATGGCTGCGGATCCTTGGATCTCGACTGTTTTCACAAACTAGCAGCACATCCTGTACAATACTTTCTGTTAAATTTTATCTGTACAATCAGAATGAACTTCAGGAACCAAAGAGTTGTATTGAAAAATATGACTTCTGAGCCTTCTGGCCCCAAAATGGCAACTAGGCATGCTGTTTTGGCGACTGTAAGCCTGGCTTAAGGAGCCATTTGGCACCTAGCTGATATATCTGACTTTCTAACACTGCTTCTCTCATAAGCCATACAATTCAGTGATACTCCTCAAAATCTTTTATTTGCCTGCTGTTCTTTCTGAGTCAAGCATGAACACCTTTCACAGCTACATTCTCAGTGGGTCTAATTCCTTCCTGCACTCTCCGCAAGTTGCTCATGGCAGATTTTTGTCAAACCTGGAGGACCCAGGTGCCCCAAGTTTAGGGCAGTGAAGACCCTGCAACCCATTTCAATTTTTGGCGGTGCTGTTGAAAGGGTAAAGAGGATACCCTGGACTGGAAGAATGAGCATCCTTTTTTTTTTTTACTGGCCCAATGCCCTGGATATGGATAAGATTGGCTCTGATGAGGTGAGGAAATGATCGGGAATGGTTGTGAGGCCAGAGAGAATTTAGCTATTTAAGTAAGGAGGTGGCATGTTCTGCTTCAAGAAGACCTCTGGGGTGAGCAATGGCATACTGTTAAGGAATAATCATTTCTCTTTACTTCTGTTTTTTCCCCTTGTCTTGTGGCGAAGGCCTCTCAACTCATCTATTAAGTTGCCATTGAAGGGGCCAGAGAACAAATTAAAGCATAAAGATGAAGCCTAGAGATAAGGTGCTGCCACCACCTTCCTCCCCCTGCTTTTGATGCAGAGGCCTGGCACTTTCACTGCAGTAGTTAAAACATGGGTCACCAATATGGCAGCTTCAGGTGCACATGTGCCCACGCAGACCTTCTCCGGTGCTCACAGGGTTCCCTGCTGAAATTAGGCTTGAAACAGGCATTCCATCAGAGTCAACATAATGGGTTGTGGTGCCCACAAGTCCAATTGGTTGGCCACCACTGAGTTAGGATGTTGGCCTTTGAGCTGGGAGACCAGGGTTCAAATCCCCCCTCCCCCATGATGCTGACTAGGGGACCTTGGGCAGTTACTGTGTCTTGGTCTAAGCTACCTCACAGGGTTGTTGTGAAGATAAAATGGGGAGAGGAAGAACCATGCAGGCCATCTTGAGCTCTTTGGAGAAAGGATGGGATATCAATGTAATTATAAGTAAATCATATGACTGACAGGTGGGTTGTCCCACCCAACTGTCAAAGTTACCTGCAGGGTGGCCAAAAAGGTTACCTGGTCTAAGAGGTTAGTGTGGCGGGGAGGTTGTGGAGGGTGGTCCAGAGGCATTGGGCTAATAAAAGCAAGCAAGGGTGCAGCCCCTAGTATTGTAATAAACTTTTAAAATTAGACACTTTCAGTTATAAACAAATTTGTTTTCAGTGGAATTTAGCTTTTCCTCTTTCCACTCTCAGCTAAAGTTAAGTATGATACTTAGGTGAGAATAATCTGATAAAGGGAATATATTGGATCCATACTTTCCCATAAACTATTTTGAAATGTTATTTTAGAGAAATCAAATGTGCATGTATGTAGTTGTTTCAACTGAGTATGGTAACATGCCATCTTATTTCATCCCATCTGCTATACAATATATCTTCTTACTGCCTTTAACATTTTGCACGGGAAACCTTTTTCCTTCTGAGTATTTTTCTAGCTCTGGTATTGTCATTTGTTACATAATTTGGGCAAGCCATCTAATTCTTCGCATACCAAAGGGACCAGATAAGGGTGGTGTTGGAGGAGATGCCAAGAAACAGATGCTTTGGGTGTGGCTTCAGCCTCAGTTAATTAAAACCACATATATTTTCAGATGGAATTCTAATAAATACAAAATCTCCACCAAAGTAATTTCAGAATAGTTGTGCAATATAAAGTATGCTCAGATAGACACGAACCAGTTCCTTAATTACGATATAAATGAGACGACTCACTGACTACCATGAGTAGAGTCAAACTGACTCAAAGTTTCTCCATACATGTGTCATTTTGCTTAAGGGAGCAGAAAGCTATTAGCAAATTATCTGAAGATAGCAGAGGCTTCCAACCCTATTTAAAAAAAGAACTTGTTCTGACAGGTTGTCTGAAACAACTAAAATTCCCCACTGGCACTGCAAACTTTCCTATTGCTTTACTTGTATTACATATGCATTCAAACTAGAGAGAAGTCCCAAAGATGCCCATTTTAAGCGGCTAGGATAAACTATGCTCTGTAATTTGCCCCTATTCCAAACTCCATTCACAAGCAGGTCTACTGCTGGCTGGACCAGCTCGGGCTTGGCAGCGGGAAAACAAGCCTCTAAAATAAACTTCAACTTCCACTATCCTTTCTGCCAGTGTAGCTTCCACTGGGTTGCTAGGTCATGCAAACCAGGTAATTGGATTTTGAATAGAGGTAAGTCTCCCCTTGCCTCATCCCTTTTTCAGGAAACTCTCTGGTTTCGGTTGAGCCGCAGCTGAGCCAGAATGGAGAACTTATGGCACTGTATCTCTGGATGAGCTGAGACTTCAGCAGCCAGATATTTGCCTATTTCAGTTATCGGGTTTGGATTCCTCCCTTTACTACCATCTAACGTTGATTTTTAGGGGACGCAGGTGGCGCTGTGGGTTAAAGCCTCAGCGCCTAGGACTTGCCGATCGAAAGGTCGGCGGTTCGAATCCCTGCGGCGGGGTGCGCTCCCGCTGCTCGGTCCCAGCGCATGCCAACCTAGCAGTTCGAAAGCACCTCCGGGTGCAAGTAGATAAATAGGGACCGCTTACCAGCGGGAAGGTAAACGGCGTTTCCGTGTGCGGCTCTGGCTCGCCAGAGCAGCGATGTCACGCTGGCCACGTGACCCGGAAGTGTCTCCGGACAGCGCTGGCCCATGGCCTCTTGAGTGAGATGGGCGCACAACCCCAGAGTCTGTCAAGACTGGCCCGTACGGGCAGGGGTACCTTTACCTTTACCTTTAACGTTGATTTACAACCAGCAATTAGCACTGCACAAAACACAAGCATGACATGATCACTGCTCAGAGGGCCTGTGTTACTGTATAAAAGAGATGTGACAAGAGAGAAGGATACATACAGTTAATTGGAGGGTTAACTGTTCAAAGTTGTAGAAAAAGTGAGGCTGGTTGACCAAAGTAAAATGTGTCTTGCTTAAAAGGCCTAGAAACCATATACAGTGACACCTCTGGTTGCGAATGGGATCCGTTCCGGAGTCCCGTTTGCAACATGAGCAGAACATCTGCGCATGTGCGTGATGTCATTTTGTGTTTGTGTATGTGGCGCAACCCGGAAGTAACCCTTTCCAGTACTTCCAGGTTGCCGTGGGACACAACCTGAAAAACTGTATCATGAAGCAAATGCAACACGAGGTATGACTGTATAAAAAATGGCATATTGTCATATTCCTGCATTGCAGGGGGTTGGACTAGATGACCCTTGGGTCCCTTCCAACTCTATGATTCTATGAATATGGATGTAAGCCTCTTTAATATTTTGGTGATTAAACAGTATATAAATTTTGTTAAATAAATAAAGGACAGCATGTATGCTATCTAGGTAAGCAACTGCCTGAGAATATCTGTTCGAGGGGCAACAGCACTTTGTAGGCAACCAGGATTTTTTTATTTTATTTTATTCACATTTTTCAATACATAGGGAACTACAATGGTGTGGTATGGTTTTAGGGACAGATACTATAGGGCTGGGACGCGGGTGGCGCTGTGGGTAAAACCTCAGCGCCTAGGACTTGCCGATCACATGGTCGGCGGTTCGAATCCCCGCAGCGGGGTGAGCTCCCGTTGTTCGGTCCCAGCTCCTGCCCACCTAGCAGTTCGAAAGCACAATTAAGTGCAAGTAGATAAATAGGTACCGCTTTCTAGCGGGAAGTTAACGGCGTTCCGTGTGCTGCTCTGGTGCCGGTTCGCCGGAGCAGCTTCGTCACGCTGGCCACGTGACCTGGAAGTGTCTGCGGACAGCGCTGGCTCCCGGCCTCTAGAGTGAGATGAGCGCACAACCCTAGAGTCTGTCAAGACATATGGGCAGGGGTACCTTTACCTTTTACTATAGGGCTAGTACTACATGCTTGCAATCTTCTCAACCTGTATATTTGTATATACACACTTTATTACAGAAGGAATTCTCCCCACTGTGCTCTTGCCACAACAGAAACTGTCCCTGATAACTGGTACCCTGGAATTTTCTCATACTTTGAGAAGTTGTGTGGGAATGCCAAACTGAGGACTGGTCACAGAGCTCCATGCCACTAGGAAGCCTACAGAGGGCTTGGCTAGTTTGCCAGCTTTAGCTCTGTGGCATAAAATACCATATTTTTTGCTCTATAAGACTCACTTTTTCCGTCCTAAAAAGTAAGGGGAAATGTGTGTGCATCTTATGGAGCGAATGCAGGCTGCGCAGCCATAGGCGCCGACTCCATGGGGCCTGAGGGGGCCCAAGCCCCCTCAAAAATTCGTTTGGGGGGGCTCTGCCCCCCCCCCAATAATTTAAGAAAATTATTAGTTATATTATGCTTTGTAAAATCACAAAATTATATTGGTATTTTTTATTTTTCTTGTTTGACGATAGTTACCTTTTAAAATACATTCAGTAATGAGTTAAAACAAAGCCACTCCCGATCTAGAGAGGGGGTGGGGTTGCGGGCTCTCGACCCATC
This sequence comes from Podarcis gaigeae, assembly GCF_964106915.1. Lineage (NCBI taxonomy): Eukaryota > Metazoa > Chordata > Lepidosauria > Squamata > Lacertidae > Podarcis > Podarcis gaigeae. The sequence goes on along the minus strand of NC_139677.1, from coordinate 11,417,057 downwards.
AACAATCTCGCGGGGCTGGCGTCAGCCCCTCGAGAAGCGGGGATTCCCCCTAGCTCATTAATATTCACCGCCCACGGCAGCAGCCAATCGGCTGCCGCAAAGGGCGGGCCCTCACAGGTTCACTTAAGGTCGGGGCAGCCCGGGGCTCGCCCCTTTCGTTCCCCCAGCAGCAGCGGTTTGGAGGTCTTGGGCCCCCCCAATATTTTTTATAAGTCGGTATGGGCCCCCGCCCCCCCAATATTTTTTATAAGTCGGCGCCCCTGTGCGCAGCTATCCCAGAAGCCAGAACAGCAAGAGTGCTGCTTTCACTGTGCAGCGATCTCTCTTGCTGTTCTGGCTTCTGAGATTCAGAATATTTTTTTTCTTGTTTTCCTCCTCCAAAAACTAGGTGCATCTTGTGGTCTGGTGCGTCTTATAGAGCGAAAAATACAGTAGCCCAACCGGGAACTGGTAACACAAAGAACCAGTAGAATCCCATCTGGCCTTTTTTACATAAGTGCAAACTCTGGCCAGGCTCCTCATTTTGAGAAAGATCAAGCTAGCGTAGTCAAAGCTGCTCAGAAACCACTAGTAACACTGCCTAACTTCTACCGAGCCACTGGCTTGACTACTTGCTTGCCTCCATCTTTGATAAGTAGATAATGTGCAACATAATATTACAGCGTGAAATCTATGTAACATGTATATACCAATTGTGTCCACTTCATGCATCAAATAGGCTCTTGCCTATAAAATGTCATGACCCTCCTCTGATGGGTTACGTGCCTTCAACCTGAGCCTTCACTGGGCTTCCCTTTTCAAGCCATTCCTGGTTCTATGAGACAGTAGGGCGGGGAAAGGTGGGGTCCCTCGCCTGAACCACCCCTTCTTTCACCACATCCTTTGCACTTTCCTCTGCCTCGGACTACCCTGACTTCCCTTCCTCCCCTGGCTCCTGCCTTGTGGGTGGCATCACACCTCATAAATCTCTGGTTCCTTGCCTCCACCACACTCTCTTGGAACCCTGCCAGTCCCTAACTTAAAAGTTCATACCATGATGAATTAGTTTTAAGGGTGCCCTACGATTTGAGTCGGTCACAACAAGTATAATAATTATATAAATAAACTTATAATAAATAATAAATAAATAAATATCACCTTTCATCAGAGTCCAGAGCAGATTACAACACTATAATACATACAAAACACAAAGCAATCAAAGATAAAACAGAATCCACTTCAGGAAAAGCTGCACTACATATGCCACTCCTACAGTACTGTTCTGAAAAGGAATATTTTTATCTGGTACTGAAACACAGATAGGGTAAGCTAGCCAGCCAAAGCTTGGGGGGGGGGAGATTTCATAACTGGGGTGCTACAGCTGAGAAACCTCTCCATTGGGTCCCTGACCCATAGACCTCCACACCTGACAGTATTACTAAGAGGGCCTATCCAGGCAATCTCAAAGACTGGGCAGGAGAGAATAGGAAGAGGAACTCCTTCAAGTAACAGAGTCCTAAATTGCTCAAGGCTTTAGAAGTCAAAACTATTGTCTTGAATTGGGCCCAGCAGAAAAACAAGTAGTCAGTACAGAACTTACAAGTATATCACATGGTTCTTTCAAATACATGAGACCCATCAGGCCTCTGTAGCAGCTGCATTCACACTAGCTGCAATCTATGAACTACCGGCATTTTCAAAGGCAGCCCCACACAGAATTCATTACAATAGTTTAAATGGTAGGTTACTGTGTTACTGGCTTACATTGGTCAGGCTGTCCTGCAAAAACTGGCAAGATAACCATAATTAGAAATGGACACTGCATGCCAAGGTCACTTGAGCCTCCAGCAACAAAGTGGAATTGAGAAGTATTCCCAGACTACATACCTTAACCTTCAGGGGGAGTATCTCCAGAAAAGGCCATATTCCTATTTTCTGGACCTAGGATCCACCAATCCACAGAATCTCTTTCTTGTTGGGATTCAGCTTCAGCTTTTTGGCTTTCATCCTACCAGTATTGCCCCCAAGAACTGAACAAGAACCTGCAGAGCTTCACCTGACTCAAATTATATGGAGAAATGCAGCTGAATGTCATCAACATACTGATGGCACCTCATTCTTCTAAACTCTGCAAACTGCTTCCAGCAGCTTCATATGCATGATAAAGAGTATAGGGGCAGAATAAACCCTCCACAGCATACTTACCATGAGGCCAGGAAGTCCTCCACTACTACTCTCTGAAAGTAGTCCTATAAGCAGAAGCAGAACCACCTAAACACTGTAACTTTCGCTCCCACACCACAGAGCCAATTCAGGAGGATACCATGGGTTAGCTGTATCAAATGTTGCTGAGAGATCCCAGGAAAATTAACAAGGTCACACTTCCACTGTCCCTTTCCCAATAAAAGACATCATTCAGGGTGTCATTTCACTGCCCATACCAGGCCTGAAGCCAGACTGAAACGGTTCTCAATAATGAGAGCAATACTGTACAGTGGTGCCTCGCAAGACGAAATTAATTCGTTCCGCAAGTCTTTTCGTCTTCGAGTTTTTCGTCTTGCGAAGCACGGTTTCCCATAGGAATGCATTAAAAATCAATTAATGTGTTCCTATTGAAACTGCCTTCAGACCAGGTCCGGGGACAGTCTGTCCCCCAACCTCTTCTGAAGGCCGGCGGGGGGCGAAAGTCTTTGCTTCCCCCCCGCCTGCCTTCACGGGACAGCAGGGACTTCTCCGCTGTCCCGGGGCGATCCCGGGAAGGCAGGCAGGGGGGACAAAGACTTTTGCCCCCCGCCCGCCTTCAGAAGAGGTCCTGGACCTCTTCTGAAGACCGGCGGGGGGCAAAAGTCTTTGCTCCCCCCCCCCCGCCTGCCTTCAAAAGCCGTCCGGGACAGCGGAGAGACGTGCTGCGTTTCTCCGCTCTCCCGGGAAGGCAGGCAGGGGGGAGCAAAGACTTTTGCCCAGGACCTCTTCTGAAGGCGGGCGGGGGGCAAAAGTCTTTGCTCCCCCCCGCCTGCCTTCAAAAGCCATCCGGGATAGCGGGAAGCGCTTCCCTGCTATCCCGGACTGCTTTTAAAATGCTGGCGGTGGGGAGCAAAGCCTTTCGGCCCCCACCGGCCTTCCTGGACCTCTTCTGAAGACCGGAGGGGGGGGGGAAAGGCTTGGCTCCCCACCGCTAGCATTTAAAAGAGGTCCCCGGAGATTTCCCTATGGGCTTCCTTCTTGCGAAGCAAGCCCATAGGGAAATTCGTTTTGCGAAGCGCCTCCAAAACGGAAAACCCTTTCGTCTAGCGGGTTTTTCGTCTTGCGAGGCGTTCGTCTTGCGGGGCACCACTGTATTATGTCAGTGCTTAAGGAGTTGAAGAGAGGTCAATTCCAAAACTTGGAGATATCTCTAGATCCTGTCTCTGTGCTCCATTCTCTGTCTTCTAGCAGGTACCAAACCTGCAGAAAAGAAAAAAAAGAATGCAGCAAATACTGCTGTTCTTATGTGCTATATTCCAGCTCCAAAAGTAAAACAGGTTGCTTAGCCTGTTGCATACAAACACACACACACACACACACACACACACACGTGTTAGTCTGTACATCACCCTGTATAATAATTACTATTTATTAAATTTGTATACTGCCCTATACTCGCAGGTCTTAGGGCAGTTCCAAGTTAAACCAAAATATAAAAACACAAAATACACTAAAATAAAATAAATAATAATTCCCCTCCCTCCCCAACACATTTTAAAAAGCCATTGGGTGTCAATCAATGAAGGTGCCAGGCGAACTTCCCTGGGGAGAGCATTCCACAGACGGGGAGCCACTGCAGAGAAGGCCCCGTTCTCGTGTTGCCACCCTCTGGACCTCTCAAGGGGGAACACAAATAAGGGCCTCAGAAGATGATCTCAGGGTCTGGGTACATTCATATGGAATGTGGCGGTCCTTGAGGTATTGCGGTCCTGTGCCATTTAAGGCTTAATAGGTTAAAATCAGCACTTTGAATTGGGCCCGGAACTAATTTGCAGCCAGTGCAGTCGGACGAGGATCGGTGTAATATGCTCAGACTTTCTTGCTCTGGTGAGCAACCCGGCAGCTGAATTCCCGAACCATCTTCAGATGCAGCACTATGTGCAGTAATCTAACCTTGAGGTTACCAGATCATAGACAGTAGTAGCTGGGTTATCCCTGTCCAGGTTAAGGGGGCAGATGAAGGGACAGCTGCCGCCTTCGCTAATTCTGATTATTTTACCTCACTGCGCTTTATTATTCTCATATCGTGAGCTGCCTTCCTGGAGACCTATGCTAAAATAAGCTGGCACAGAATCATGTTTGAAGGGACCCACAGGGGTCATCCAGCCTAACCCCGTGAAAGCAGGAGTATGCACGGGGATTGAACCTCGGGTGTTACCAGGGCTAACCAACTAAAGTTATAAGGAACTTCGTAAGAAATAAACAAACAAAAAAGCCTCTCTTTTTTGCCGGCGCAGCACAGAGGACTGGGCTTTTGAAAACAGGGCAGTAGGGAAGGGTTGAGAGCCCCCGTGAGGGAAAACCCCTCTCCTTCCTGCCAGGCCCAGAGGCCGCCTAAGGGAAAAGTGACCGTTGGGCGGGGGAGGGGAAGGAGCCCGCCCGCCCGTCCGCCAGCCAGCCAGTCAGAGTCCTCTTTCCCACCGCGTCTCCCAGCAGCGACAGAACCCCGGCTTCCGATTGGGCCGCCGCCGCGGCGCGCGCGCGACTTTGGGGGGGCTCGCGCTCCGGTTGGTCCGGAGCCACGTGCCCTCCCAAATCCGACGAGGGCAAGGCGGGCCTCCTGTTTCCTAGGCTACAGCGGGAAGGCGAAGAGAGCTGGTCACGTGGGGAGAGGGCGGAGGACGAGGTGGGGAGGGTGTGTGAGAGAGTGTCTGTGTCTCTCTCTCTCTCTCTCTCTGCGTGTGTGTCATTCAACTTCCCCTGAAAGCGGCGATTGGCGGAGACGCGCGGCTGCCGTGCACGTGACGCGGCGCTCCGGCGCTGCCCGGTTGGTGGTTCCCCTGGTTACGAGGAATGAGGGGGCGGGGCGTCCGCCGCGGCTGGCAGCCGACAGCAGCAACGGGAGCGCCGCCGCCGCATTAGCAGCGGCCCGTGAAGGCGGCGGCCGCGGCGACCGGTAGCGCCGCCCAGGGGCAGCTGCGGCTGCGGGAGCGGCCCACCCGCCTCCTCCCTTCGCGCTCCCTCACAGCCATGGCGGCGCCGGAGGTGGCGGCGGCGGTGGCGGCCGCGGGCGGGTGAGCGAGCGCCCGAGGAAGAGGCGGCGGCGGCGGCGTCTGAGGCGGCCGGTGGGCGAGGCGGTTCGGCGGAGCCCGGCCCGGGAAGAGGATGCGCGAGTACAAGGTGGTGGTTCTGGGCTCGGGCGGGGTGGGGAAGTCGGCGCTGACCGTGCAGTTCGTCACCGGCACCTTCATCGAGAAGTACGACCCCACCATCGAGGACTTCTACCGCAAGGAGATCGAGGTGGACGCCTCGCCCTCCGTGCTGGAGATCCTGGACACGGCCGGCACCGAGCAGTTCGCCTCCATGCGGGACCTGTACATCAAGAACGGGCAGGGCTTCATCCTGGTCTACAGCCTCGTCAACCAGCAGAGCTTCCAGGACATCCGCCCCATGCGAGACCAGATCATCCGCGTCAAGAGGTGAGGATGGGGGCGGGGGGGGGGAGAGACCCCGCCTTGGCTAGGAGAGACCCCTCGCTTCTCCCCCCAAAAAACCTCACCCAAATCCCCGTTTTCCTGCCGCCTCTGCGTTTCCCTGTTTCCTCTGCCTTGCTCCCACCTAGCCCTCTTTGCCTGTTGCCCAGCAGTTCTCCTCTTGACTGCTCTGCAGGGAGCTCTCTACCATCCTTGAGGCTCCTCTTCCAGGACCGGGGACCCTCATCCAGCACCCTTTCCTTCTGCCTTATTCCTCCAGATGGGCCCTTCTGCCCTCGCTTAAGGTGTCAAAACATACCTGCCCTGGCAAAAAAACCCAAAACCTTACCATCCCTCAGACCAATCCCACACATCCTGACTGGTTCAGCTTCACCCCCTCCCTGCCTGCAGGTAGCGCTCTCTAGATCCTGCAGCGAGACTTGCCTACCTCTTAACAACCAAACCTGCATCCCCTGCTCAGTATGTCAACCAATTTCCTGCCCTTTGTGTGCTGCCAGAATGTAATTGCATGCCCAGTTAGTATCATACACTGCATCCTTCCTTGGGAACCTGGTAAGAAATCTTGTCATTCCTGTTAACCCACTATATATATATATATATATATTTGCTTTCGTAGATTTTCACGGGTACAGGAATGCAGGTTTTGGTGTCCTCGGGTGTCTTCCACATGGTGTCTTACTTCCAGATCTGTCTGTCCTCAGTGCCCTTGCCTTGCCTATCTTTAATTCCGTTCCCATGCACAGAGCTTTCAGTTCTTCATTCCACCCACTTCTGGAGCTCTCTGTTGCATTCTCCCAACAGCCTGCACAACTTCTGCAAGTCCTGACTGCAACATTGGCATATTCACCTCCAGCTTTCTTTATCTAGGCTTTCAGCACTCATAAACCATGCTGGTTACCTTGCATGTTCCTTAATACACCTTCCTCTTTCCTTTGTTTTTGTACATGTGCCCACACATCAACTTGAATATAAAGTACACCTATTATATCCTGTTCTTGTTGCCTAGATTTCTGCTTTATAGAAGCATTCTCTCTGTCTGTATTGTTGCCTATTCACATGTACATAACAGATGCCCATCTCTCCAACTATACATCAGACAAGTGGTTTGGGATTTCTTACTTTCTACTTCTGAAAACAACTTAACTCTGCCTAAAAGCACTAAAAATATTTTTACCCATAGTAAACACTATCTTTCCTTGTATTATTGGAGCCAGTGTCCTGATGGGGGTGTTCCATTCGGCTGGATCAAATTGGGGTGTTTCCTTGATTCTCTGGTTGTTAATTTACTTTTTTTTTTGGCAAGGTTTAATAAGATGGCATTAGAAAAAAGCTTTACTCTTTGACTCTTCATACTGAAGCGATTCAGGCAAGATCTTTGACATCCTAATCAGCATGAAAAATATATTTCCAGAAGCTGCATCTCTTCAAAAATTCCTCATAATTATTAGTATTAAGACTGCGGAATTTTTAAATGATAATTGATGTGCCTGTCAGCATCAGCTTATTTCAGTGTCTGCACGTCTAGATGGATGCCTTAATCTGCTTTAAAATCAGCCCTAAATCGTTAAGTGCTGAAAAGGTTTTGAAGGTCCAACCTCTTGCATTATGATAGAATCTGCTCATGTCTAAATACTGAAAGATTACTCTCTTAAGCCTCTTTGCTGCTATTTCACAGTACTGTACTATGCCCAGTGCAGTTCAAAATGAACAAGAAAGATAACTGTTAAAAAGCAATAAAATACTTCAATAACTTCAAAGTTTGAAACTTAGTAACCGAATGCAAACCATATCTTGGCAGTAAAATAAAAAGGTGCAGGCCTTGCAGTTTACCAAAAGCCCAGCCATTAAAAATGGTGTTGACAAGCTTATGAATGTATATAAGAGTTGTACCTGGTGGGCCTCCTTGGGGAGCAAATTCTGTAGTGCAACTGTAGAGAAGGTCTTGCTTTGGGTATCCTCAATTCTGATTTCACATAGACTCTGAAGTCTGGAGAAGAGCACAGTGGGGAGGCAGATGATCCACATACTCAGTAGAGTCTAGTACAATTGAGCAGACAAAATGCCTCTGGGGCAAGAAATAAATTGAATGAAACAGCTAGTCTTGTTCAAGTGAAGAGCACGCCATACAGTGGGGAGGCAGTGGCACCTGTATTCTCTGCCCCATATAAAGAATTGCATCTGGTTTAAAGGAGCATATTCCCAAACCCTAAGCATGGTGAGTTTTCCTGCCATCCAAGCCTCCTCACAAGAAAGAGTGTTATTTGCCTCATTTGAAAGTCGGCAGGAACAGACAAGCACAGGGGGCTGGGAAACCATGGTCCTTTTCTCTAGAAGTTACAACATTTATTATATTAACAACAGTAGTTTTAGGCACAATATCTAATCTACATTAACCCATAGCCTTTAAGCATATGATTGTCATGTCCAGCATAATGTCTCCCATAGCAGCTCTAGGATTGGGAGTGCAGGAGAGGAAAACACAGATATTACAGTATAAAATTCCTTCCTAATCTTAACACACCATTTTTAAGGCACATCTGTAAATGTATTTATTTTTACGTAATTGTGGGGTATTTTGGTCCTATGACTCTGCTGGTGATGCTATCTCTGGAATTCATTAATCTCTCCCAGGATATGTTGTGGAATCTATTCCTTGAGGGAAATAGAATTGTAAGCAATAGTTGTTAACTGTGATTTTTCTACTATGATTGAAATTCCATTGGTGGCAGTACCAATGGACATAGTTTTTTTCAAACCGCCAAACTGTTCCAATCAGAATAGATGGGCTCCCTTAGTTTATTAAGATGATATTGCATTATGTTGTTAATGTGACCAATTGGTGACATTTTATTAATGACTCTTCTGTCCCCTGTCCCAGATCCAGAAATGGAATATATCTTTCCTTAAAGCTTTGTCTTCATCATTCACTAGTAGAAGATGTACAACTGGGATAGTTGTTGTTTTTCCCATGGTTAGAAACATTTTTAGATACCTAGATAAAAGCAAGTACAAGGAAGAACAAGCAGTTCACGGTGGGGAAAAGATAATCCCGCTATCCCTCTGTTGTTAGGGAAGTGTGCAGAGAAATGATGACCAAATAACCTACCAATGTAGCCTGTATGTTACCAGGCAGAACATCTTTTGCCATCTTCTGAACTCACTTCCTGGTTCTGCTGGAATAAGCACCACCACCATTTTCCTGGGCACCAGAATCCACCCCCAACTGTGTGTGGTCTACTAATGGGCCAACCACTTGGGAATTACAGAGCTAATCTGTACCACTGTTCTTACAAATAAATTTAATCATAGGCTGTCTGTATTTGAAATACCAATGAAATACCAATATAGTTACTGATTTTTCTTCATGTGTTTTCTTCTGTTTTCTACAAAATACTACTGACCTTGGGATGAGCAGTGGTTTCAGACTAAGGAAGCTTAAGCCATTTATGCTTCTGGTTAAAATGCTATGCTGTCCTGCATGTGTGATACCTGGTTCCTTTTCATTCTGTATTTTTGTCCACGTATATCTGATAAACATTGTAAAGATACATGATCTGTGGGTTTTTTGACATTTCCACAGTTCCAGTAGAGAACAGAAAGCCATCAATCTGTGGAATTTGACTGAAATCTTTTGAGGAAATTCTGTGGCTATTTTTTAAACTTAGATTATATGCTATTTTTAAAAGATGAATTAGCATCAAGTTTTGAGACTTGATAGGATCTGTCATCCTCAAAACTAACCAATCATAGTATATGAGACAGTGTCAGAATCCAGATGACTGATTGCTATTGCAGCTCCCATGTATGCTCATATGCCCCATTCCCCAAATAGGGTGGATATTTTCAAGCAATATCAACTTAAGAACTCCAGTGAGACTAGTCAAAGGTTCTTGTTAGTAGAACTGAAAAAGCCCACTGCCTGTGCACCAGGCAATGCAATTACAAACAGGTTGTGACACTTTCCAGGTCCATGGAAAAGTGTATAGAACTTGCTATTTTTTGTGTTGTCTTATTACACTACTTGAAATTTTGAAACACAGGTTGCATCACAACAGAACAACGTGTGTCAATAAAGTGAGCTCTACTAGTTACACAGTGCTTTGTTTTTCACCAACTCTAGCTGCCCTCCATTACTTCCTCACAGATGTCATAACAAGAATAATGGGGTTCCTATCTGAATCTGCCAGTTTGCATGCTTCCTTGGGGGTAGTGTTCTTCCTGCTGGCTTGGAGACTTTCCGTGCAATTTGGCAGATACAGAGATCGTATGTGGAATGTCTTCTGCAGCATCCATGTCAGTCTACACATCTTTTAGCAGTAATCATGCTCAAACTACTGTAATAGAATGAACCACAGAATGGACTTTGCTGTAAATCTCAGTGCTGATTTCAGGCTAATTCAAGTAATCATTATTCTGTGTTAAGATGTGGATTGAGAAGTGTTCGGTGTTTTTGTTTCCAGGCATGTTATGAAATTATCATGAGACTATTTTACCATGTGTTTCCATCCCAGTGACCATGATATTAGTGTTTTGGAAACACTACGTAATTTTCACAGAGTGAAAAATTACGTAACCGTATATCTAGAGGAGAAAGTTCAAGTTATGTACACTCAGTCCACATCCTGCAACCTGAAGAGAGTCATAAATGTTGGTTCTTGGGCAACTAAATCTCCAAAACTTTGTGCCTTGTCTTTCACGAAACTTGCAAAAAGATTGTCAGTCTTTGAAATATCACCTTCGATACCAATTGTAGTAAAAAGTAGACATCTGCTGAACCTGTATCTTGTCCTGCTAAAACTACAGATGTAGTATTGTAGTACCTCCGCCTTTCTTGGCAAGATATCCACCCCGTAGTCTATAATTGAGAATGCTTAGTTCTGAAGCCGAAGATAGCAAGCGACAGTAACATGGGCAGGAATCTTTTAAAGGAAAAAGCACAACAACAAATTTAGGGCAGAAAATTTAGCCTGGATAGCTCAGATCATAAGAATGCCAAGGTTGCAGGCATTGTTAAGATTTTGAGCTGACTAGGGATAACTTAGAGTATGAGACTCTTTATCTCAGGGTTGTGTGTTTTGAGCCCTGTGTTGGGCAAAAAGATTCCGGCACTGCTTGGAATTTCACTAGATCACCCCTTCCAACTCCACGATTCTATGAATCTATGATATTAGATAAGAATACACATGTGATGTATTTTCATGTTGCAGCGTGATCCAGTAAGTGGTTAGGACACTAATATACTCCCCTTCTACAGACTGGAGAAAGTGCTGCTAATTGTGATGTTTTGAAGATTTCACTATTCATTTCCCACCTGCAGCTGGAGACTTGCTGGGGCAAAAGCAGCTAAGCTAATTCATTTGTGGTCCTACTGTCATTTCAACATTTTTTTTTAAAAAAAGAAAGAGCCCTAGTAGCTTCCAGAATACATTCAATGTTCAGCCTATGTTTGGCCCAGTTATTGTCTGAAACCTCCATCATATCTTTATTTTAAATGCCGAAAGGTTCAGAAGTTAGAGATAATGATGTTGGGTTGGGACCAAACTAAGTTGAACTTCGTTCTGATGGGTTTCACTAGGAACACCAGGCTGGATCCAAAGTGCATTCGGGGACTTTTTGAAACTGAATTCTTGTCCCTTCCTGCCTACAGTAGGCGTCCAGTTTTCAGGCAACCTGTCAGTTCTTCACAACAGATCACCCTATTTGGCAGATTCCCTCATTTTCAGGAGAGCATTTTGCAGGGTCAACTGCTGTGGGAAGGAGAGGGACACAGAAAGCAGCTTCTGCCAGTCCTATTGTGTACACTTAAACTTTGATCCAGTCCTAAGTCTAACTTTCCCAATGAAATAGGAAACTTGGTTTAAACAAATTTTGGTTAATTAAAATTTTCCTTGAATTCTTTGCAAAATATTTTCTCATTATGGGTAATTTATTCTTCCCCATAAACTACAGATTTTAAAAAGAAATGTACATTCTAAGTACCTGAAAATTCTATTTTTTATTTTCAAATCATTTTTCAATGTCTTTCATTACAGAAATAATAATTCTCGGTTTTAACAACATGGATATTGTTGAGTCTAACAGGTTCAAGCCATAGAAACGGTCTTGAGAAATAAATGGAAATTATAATGAAAAGGCGAGTCAACAGTTTTTTGCCAGTACAGTACTTGCACATAAGGAGATTAAGAGGAGAGGTTTCTAAAGAATTCTACCTTAAGAGAACCTGGCTCAACTGTTAACCCTTTCTAAATTGTGGGGTTAAAAAAACAGAATAAAACAGCAGGTGACTACTTCAAAAAGTACTTTGCTTACAGAAGCACAGATTAAGAAGTGTTTTGTAGGAGAAGGAGCAGATATCATTTATAATTACTAGGTAGAGTTTGACACATCACTTGCATGCTAGAACAGCATTTGCAGTGAAACTGAGTTTTAAAATGTTGGTACAGTTATCGGAATAAGATTTCCCCCCCTTAAGGCTTGCACTTTCCCAGAAAGCATTTTTGTGGTTCGTTGAGAGGTGTTCCAAACACTATATGGCTTTTTGGCACAGCAGATTAAAATCTTCTTTGTAATGAGGTGTTTGGGAAAGATTGAGTATGGGAAAACATTATAACCTAAACTATTTTTCTGGAGAATAAGTAAATACATTGTTGTAGAGCCAAAGATGTCATCAGAATTCTGAGACGCTCTGTAATTCCATTTTATATATGGGGTAGGGTGGGACAAAAGGGACTTCCTACAGTGTAAGTATATGTATTCTGGATCAGACCCAAGACCTAACTAATGCACCCATTTCTCACAAGGATCAGTCAAATGTCACTAGGAAGTCCACAAATATAATAGGAGGGCAATAAGTTGCTCCTGCAGATGTTCCATGGACACTGGTGTTTAGAGTCGTGCTGCTTCTGGTCTTGGAGGTAACCTATAGCAGTAATAACAATAGTAATAGTACAACAACAACAACAATTTTATTATTTATGTTCTGTCCATTTGTGTTGTCCCAGCCACTCTAGGCTGCTCCCAACAAAATATTTTTTAAAAAATAAAACATCAACTACTTAAAAAAACTTCCCTAAACAGGGCTGCCTAATTCCATTTTAGAGATATCTTAGTTGATAGACACCACCCCATAATTTGACAATGGATTCTTAAATTTTAATTATGTGTTCTGTGAACTAGCACCTTTTTTGCCTGTCCGGAATTTCCCACCATTCATCTTCGTTGGAGAAACCAAGGTTCCAGTATTTCTGAGAGGTAGAAAAGCATCTCTCCCTAACCACTTTCTCCACATCAGGAATAATTTTATATACCTACGCCATCTAGATTTGTATAATGCGAAGCAACAAAAATGGTGAACAGTTGGGTGAATAGTAAGAAGTTGCAACTAAATGACAGCTTTCCTTATGCCTGATTTACTGCTGTGTGGGCTGGGACAGTCCAGAGTATCTAGATCAGTGTTTCCCAACCTTGGGCCTCCAGCTGTTTTTGAACTACAATTCTCATCATCCCTGACCACTGGTCTTACTAGCTAGGGATGATGGGAGTTGTAGGCCAAAAACATCTGGAGGCCCAAGGTTGAGAAACACTGATCTAGATAGAGCCAAGTTTGGGAAGGCTAGCTTATGCATTAGAACAACGGTTCCCAGTTGGTGGTCCCCAGGGGGTCCATGGCACCATTCACATAACCAGAACTACCATAGAGATATCTAAAATTTCAAAGGTAGAGGGTCTATGGCTTGGCTTTTGAAAAACAGTGCATCCACAGTAGGAACCACTGCATTAGAAGGTTGTAGTGGCATTGCTTAATCACATAATATGGTGGTTAAAGAGCAGGCATGGGGAAAACTTGGCCCTCCAGATGTTTTGGGACTACAACTCCCACCATCCCTAGCTAACAGGACCAGTGGTCAGGGATGATGGGAATTGTAGTCTCTAAACATCGGGAGGGCGGAGTTTGCTATGCCTGTTGTAGAGCATCCTAGATTTCCATTGAATCCTATGTGTTGTTTTATCCTTGGAAAAGGTTTGTATACCTAGATCAGCCAGCTGACTCTTCTTCTTGTATCTACAGTGGTATCTCGGGTTAAGTACTTAATTCATTCCGGAGGTCCGTACTTAACCTGAAACTGTTCTTAACCTGAAGCACCACTTTAGCTAATGGGGCCTCCTGCTGCCGCCGTGCCGCCAGAGCACGATTTCTGTTTTTCTCCTGAAGCAAAGTTTTTAACCCGAGGTACTATTTCTGGGTTAGCGGAGTCTGTAACCTGAAGCGTATGTAACCTGAAGCGTTTGTAACCCGAGGTACCACTGTATTCCCAAGATCACTTTAAAAATTGTTTGTGCAGAAGTGGCAGCCATGCACCTTTCAAGAGTTAGGGTTGGGAGCATTAACTGATACACATAAATCATTGTAGTTAAAATGTAGATTTTGGTCTGATCTATTCTTTGGTCAGGATTATCACATTTGAAAGGTTGCTTTTTGTATGGCCATAATGTTTTCTTGGAATTGAAATATATGGGGCAACAAATCCATGTTTTTGCTTCTACACACTCTGAAATCTCCATGTCTAGACTTTGAACAGGGAGTGAATCAATGGATTTTATTCACAGTCAGAATTAGTACAATAATTGCAAATAGGAACATTTAAAACTGGAATTTTCTTTCTATATTAATAGAACCCAAACACATCTGCACTTCTGGAAAAAATAATTACTGCAGTAGAAATCCAGGCATTGGTTTTAGGGGAAAATAGTTTCTGCAGTAGACTTTGAATTATATCGGAAATGTATCTTAGTTCCAGTTCATCCTAATGGAAAGACACTTTCACTTGGTATGCATAGGTGCTATGTGGATAATGTACATTGTACACACAATCAAAATAGTTGGTAGCCTTGAATTTTAGGTACCAAATAACTTGATTTGGGCAATTTGATGAGATCATTCCACTTCTATGATGTTCTGAGTAATTGCATGGTGAGGGAGGAAGAGAAGAGCAGATAGTATGGTTCTGATATGAGCTGCCTGGTATATGGGAAAATCCTGGATTCCTAAATATTGGCTTCTAAGTCCTAGGAATTTGAAATGTTTTCCTAGCAGTGTTATATTTTAAATAAAAGTTCACTCTAAGGCCAATCCCTCCAGGAAGTGATAGTTGAACTCTTAACAAATAAATATCTACAAATTACATGTCTGGTAGCCAAATTTGCTTTGGCAGCCAAGAAGCTCTGCTCCAGTTATGTTAAAGCATTGAAATTCTAAAATTCTGCATCCTTATTTAATGGGGATAATATGCCACCAGTTGGTTAAAGTCTGAAAAAGTAATTCACTGTAATACATTTTCCTGACATTAAACCTGTGAAAATGCATGTCATCTCTGGATAACAATATTATCTGTCTATTTTGCTTTTTACTTTTGGCACATGTATTTATGTGCCATACAAAATCTGGGCATCTTGGCTTCCTTAGGTGAAATAAAATATGTGTTTCTTTGGGAAATCTCAGTCCTTGTTTAAAAGTAGACTTCCATGTGCTGATTGTAGAGAAGATTCTAGAAACTTTATTATGCCCAAGCAATATTTTCCAGTTGTGGCCTCTCTGTCTTTTATGTACCAGAAACTGCTCAGGGAACCAAGGCATAAATTGAGAAATATGTTTGATGTGCACTAGAAAAACATTCCTGTTCCACAGCCTAAGATGTAAGATACATCAGAGAAGGATAAGGAGGATTGTGAAAAGAATTTTTCGACCTGATCAGAGGTGGGGAAACGGTTTGTTTTATGAATGGGTGTGTGCAGGAGGGGGTAAATGTAAACCACATTTCCCATTTGTTTTCAGGATATTTTGTAAACAAAAGTGCACACTAATTGGCATCATCACAGCAAGCTGACCTACAAATGAACAGAGCTTTTATGCTGCCTACGAGGGTGATCCAGAGTTTCTGTTAATGCAGCCCATGTATCTTGTGGGATTTGGTATTCCGTGGATAGAATCCAAAGCATTTCCTTCCCCTTGATGCTGTTTTCCCAAGAAATATTTAAGACAGCAGCAGTGGTGCTTGTACTGAGGTCTTCCTATAATAGAAATTTAAAAATTAAAAAACGAACTTGCATCAATTCAGAATTGTTTTTTCTCCTTCAGCCATTTGATTTTTATCAAATGAACCCTCTGCCTGTCTTCTACGAGAGACATTTTCAGAGGCGGATGTTAGTGCAATGTGCTGGATTTTGAGCCACTGTTCAGTTGATTTGTGATAGTTTGCTGGCATTTTGTATGTGGTGTTTTTTTCAGAGGATGATGTAATTCTTTTGCAAAATAATGTCTTTTCTGGAAACAACTAGTGCTCTGGATGTTTAGGTTCTAGCTCCGTGCTTCTCACACTTCTTGAGTTGGAGTGCCGGAGGGTTGCCCATCTGGATAAACTCTTTATTGTCCCCACTATAGGGTAGAATCCAGAGTGCTGCATGTGAAATCCTGCACATGGTCTACGATTGCTGAGGACCTCCATTCCTTCTCCAGGCCTTCAAACCCCTCCAAAAACTTCTTGGGAAATGTGCTGCTTCTTTGTGGTACCTGTGCAGTCAAACACATGGGTCATGTACATGCACAGAGCCTCATTCAGGAACATTCTCAGGCTGCCTGAAGAGTTCTGGCAGGTGTCCCACTCCAGAACTTCAAAGATGATATAAGATCAGATATTCAAGAGGGAAGTTGAATATCCAGTAGTCCCACCCTCCATGTGCACACATCAAGAGATTTTATAGTGGATTATTGAAGCTCAGATATTCATGGGAAATTCAAGGTTTACAGGAAATGCTATGTCTTTCTATCCCTGAGAGATTTTGACATAAGACTTAACCGCAAATCATTCCTCAATGAAATGTGTTGTTGTTTTTAAAGAAAAGTCTTATCAATCAACATCTGTGCTGTTGTCAGAATTTTATGTTTAGCTCTTGATAAAAATAAGACTAGTAATTCTTTTAGAGTACATAGCTGATTGGCAGTCTTCAAATGTTCTAACTGTCATTACTAAGTTGGGTTTGCATGCATAGGCAGCAAATATTGTGGTTTAAACATGCTCTGCTCAGCCCTCATGCTGCAGCACAATATTTAAATATTGGGGCGAGGGATGGTAATCATAATACCCTGCTTTTCTCTGAAGATGAGAGATTGCGTTAGAATCAGTAGACTTTAATTCAGTATCTGTTAGTTCTCCTCTCTGGTGAAAGCCTCTGTGCATAAAAGGGTCAGAACATTCTTTACTATTTGTAACTATCCAATGTAACATAGAGATTCAAAGAAAGCTGGTGATGCTTAAGAAATGCTTCGTATTTGGAGGATGTTCTAAAAAGAGTTGTGTAGTGTACAGTCAAACATATTTTATATCTTACCAACCAGAGTGGCATTGGCTTGGTTCACACAGTCCTAAACCAGATTTAGTAGCAAATCATGGTTAACACTGAGGTGTCTGGCAAGTTATCACTTAAACCTTTGTTTATTGCGTTACAGAATTGTTAAAAGCACTAGTGGGAGCAGCCAAGCTTTGAGAGCTGTTTGACATTCTTGATACTGTTCACTCGTGGCTCTGTTGCTTTTGGGCAGTGACTGCTCTTTAACCATAGTTAAGAAGGTGGCCCAGATTCACACATAATTCTTAAGCTATGGTTAATGTTAACTAAGGTATATACCAACTATAAACCTTGATTAATGAGCAACCTTTAACGATAGGTAAACTATCATTAAATTGCTGTGCTGGGCTCACACATAACACTAAACGGTAGTTTAATAAGCCGTAGTTTAACACATCATGGTTTAGTGTTGTGTCCAGACCATTGTGGTTAATGTTAATTATGATTAGTTTCAAACAAGCCAACTTTTAAACCATGGTTACGGAAACTGGCTTATTTAAAGTAACCATTGTTAATGTGAATTGCATTTCTGAGTCTAGATGACACAGCAAGTTGCGATTAAGTATAAATGGAAACTTCTGAATTTGACTGCATGGGAAGCAGTGAACACAAGCTTCACGGCAGCTTGTTCCTCCTTATGCACTTTGCAGTACATGATGGCTTTTAGGTGATGTTACAAACCAGTTTTCAAAATTTGCCATTTTGCACCTGGTTATTGGCCACTTGCAACCAAGTGAAGATTTCCAGGTGTCAGGATGGCGCCTGATGTCTCCACCATCTGGAGGTGCATGCCTGGGAATCCTTCGATCTTGCCTGTTTTCACACACTAACAACACTTCCTTTAGAATTCTATCTGTGATAGAATTCTATCTGCACAATCTTCACAAAAGGGACCCCCGGGGTTATCTAGTCCAGCTCCCTGCATGCAGGAATCCCACCCACAGCCGTCCCCGGGTTGCCTTGAACCACCACCCTTCTGGTTAACAGCAAGGCACACTGACCCATTGTTCCACTAAAGTGGTTGTACTTCAGGGTTAACCGGCCTTTCTTTAAAATACAGCACAACCTCTCCCCTCCATGAGCAACTCGCTTGCCACTGCATGTTGAACATCTGCAAATCCCAAACAAGTGTGAGCATGCAAGGTTTAGGCACCCATAAAAAAGTCTGGTTTTATTATTTCCCCGAATTGCATGTGTTTTGTGTACATTATGAAAAAAATGCCAACATTTGTGGTGGAAACATGTAACCTTTGTATACAACTGTGTTGCTAGAAGGAAGTTCATGTTACAGCTTCTTTTGCCATGGCTCTATTGATTTCTGCATTGCAGCATTACTTTAAAATAAAGATATTTAGTGAAGCATGAATCATAGATGACTACAGATGTAAAATGTCTCCCAACACTTCTGCTTTCTGAAATGCTGCAAGAACACCATGCACTTTGGTACATTTCAGCACACTGTATCTTTATTCTGGAAGACACATGGAATGGCCTCTTTTCTCTACGCACTTCAAAGATTTCCAGTTTAAAATAATATGTGCACATATTGGGGGTGGGAACAAACTCTGGATCTCACCAGTTTCTGACTGGTGATTTGTTGGTGCAGTGACAACATTACCAGTGTTAGAAACTCAGATACATAAGCTAGGCACCAAATGGCTCCTTAAACCATGGTTACAGTTAGCAAAGCAGAATGCCTAGTTGCCATTTGGAGGCCAGGCGGCTTGAAAGTCATATTTTTTCAATACAACTTTGGGGTTCCTGAAATTCATTCTGATTGGGCAGCTAAAATATAACAGATAGAATTCCACCGGATGTGTTGCTAGTGTGTGAAAACAGGCAAGAGAGTAGGTGCAAGGAGGAATAGAGAAAAGTGTGGGCATAAATGGCCAAACCACTTTGCTCATGTGAACCAAGCTATCCCCCCCCTCTCTCTCTCCCCCCACCCCCCGCCTTATTGAAGCTCTTTAGAGATAAACATGTTGTGGGAACGTACTAACATTTCAGTAGGTGGTTATATACTGGTGAACATTCTGTTCTTCATTTTGAAACATCATGTGAAGCAACGCTGAAAGTAGCTAGAAAACTGAGCTAAAGATCCCCAAAATGAGCCACATTGCCAACTCTTCATTGTACCGTTTTTCAAATCCAAGATTCTGTATCAGTATACTGTATTAGGCATTATTGTTTTCCTTAAGATTGCAAAGGGCTTCAACCTTGTTTTTGTATCTAATTGCAGGTATGAGAAGGTGCCTGTGATCCTGGTTGGAAATAAAGTGGACCTGGAGAGTGAGAGGGAAGTTTCGTCAAATGAAGGCAGAGCCCTGGCTGAAGAATGGGGCTGTCCTTTTATGGAGACTTCTGCCAAAAGTAAAACAATGGTGGATGAACTCTTTGCAGAGATTGTCAGACAGATGAACTATGCCTCTCAGCCAGATAAAGATGATCCATGCTGTTCTGCATGTAATATACAATAGCATTCCAAATGATGGAATTGGACCTGATTTGCTGTATTTTTGGTAAGATGATACAACTGACTACTTCGCTTCGTGGTTTAAAATTGGGTCTCGGGGGATAAATCCAAAGTGGAGTGGCAGCATTAACTGCAAGCGGAACATTGAAGTTGATCAGTTTAGTGAAAGAATTTGGGATAAGCTTCTACGGTTCACTTGCCTG
Source organism: Podarcis gaigeae (assembly GCF_964106915.1). Classification (NCBI taxonomy): domain Eukaryota; kingdom Metazoa; phylum Chordata; class Lepidosauria; order Squamata; family Lacertidae; genus Podarcis; species Podarcis gaigeae. Next base: position 11,397,321 of record NC_139677.1, on the reverse strand, counting down.
CAGCACATCTCCTGCACCTGCAGATCTGTGACACGGCCAACAGATTTACAGGGTGAGCACAAACAGTGTATGTTGGCTTTGTCAGACAACAGCTGCTGCTTTAAGTTGTTGTTGATGGTGAATGGGAGAGCACCAGCAAAAACACTTTGCACTCTACATATTCTCCACTGATAAATACAGGTTAACAAAGTGTATGTGTCTGCATATTGAATTTCAGGACTTGTCACTTGTGGCCAAGTTTACTCAGTCAAATATGCTAATTCCATCTTTGACACAAGCGTTAGTAGGATTATTGGCAAGTTGATGTAGTTGGTCCCCCCCACCCCCTTTAAATTTGATTCTTTTCTATTATCCCATCATGCGAAAAGGAAAATATTCCACCTGTACTTGAAAGTAAAGAGAGGAGCTCTGAAAAATCAACGGCTTGTGAAGAGAATAGTGGGACACTGGAATGTGTTAAATATTCTGCATTGGTATTCAGAAATGGTGGATTGCTTTGGATGCTGTTCAGTCAAGAAACCAAACAACCCTGTGTTTACAAAGTGGGAAATGTCTTCATCTCTTTACTGAAACAGGAAGAAGCAACTGTGATGGGGGTAAAAATTTGCTTAGCCTTACTAACAAGGAAATTTTAGCACATTAACAAGTACCACCTTGTAAGGAAAATGAAGCCATGTTGTATCCAGATGTTCCTTTTGCAGAAACCTCATGGGGACTGTCTGAGCACCCTGCATTTTTAAGTTTAAGGATACCAGTTTATTTCTTGCCTTTAAGGGCTACGTCTTTGATGTGATACCTATGGAATTCAAATTTGCTATTTTATAGCTTTACTATTGGCAACTGGTTAATTGAATTAACTGTGCAAGTTATTTAGAGTCAGAAGTTGAATACACAATGTTGTAATTCCATAGATGAGCAAGGAGAAGGTTCTTATCTTCAGTTGCCTAACATGCTAGTCCGGTGCTGCCATACAGTGATCCTGTTGCCCTGGTTATTGCCGTGACAAATAGTGAGTGAAACATTGTTTTGAAATGGTGCTCAGCCTCTGGTCTTAATTTTCATAGCAGTGGAATACTTATAATTTGCATGACTTAACAGCACCAGTTATATCTATTCTGATGTTTTACAATCAAGGAAGTTTCCAATCAGAATGTCTAAGTTTGAAATGCTGGAGTGATCATGTTGAGCTGGACCTTTTTTGGATGATTTTGGCCTTTAAAATGCAATATCACTAAGCCTGTGGTCCAAATACCACCCCACAGTTTGGTTTTGCAGTCTTGTGGAGTAGCTGTGTAGTTTCTTGTGTAGACGAGTGGAGAGGCCTGTATGTGTCTTGTGTGCGTGTCGGTGGGTGAGTGTGTGACTTTCTACAAATGCTGTAATGAACTTGAGTTCTGAGGTGTTTGCCTCCATCAGCAGAAAAAACAACCTGCAATCTAAAGTGTGTCTAAAGAAACTGAATTCAGAAGCATTTTTTAAAAAGAAATATTGGCAACACTGGGCCACTTTATTTCTGACACTGCGGAACACGTTTAGTTTAGTTCACTTTCTAACAGTTTAAGAAAAATGATGGATGATTATAGGCCACTATTGCCTTAGTCCTTGCATGGTTTTTTCTTTAAATCAAAAACGCAAAGAGTGTAATGCTAAACATGAGGTCCCACTCGAAAAATGTAGCTCCTTCCCAAGCAGCTTGCACAGCCTACGGAGTTGTGACACTTAATGCATATCGCATTGATAGCTTGCATGAGGAGAGGGGAATTGTCATGAGTTCATGGTCCCTAAAAGGTTTCAGAAGGAATTGCTTTGTCTCTTAGGAAAATAACCAGCTTTACCATTGAAATAAATGAGATGGACAGATATAACCTAAACATTGATTACATTTTTTGCTTATTCCAAACATGGGTCCTGTCTTGCATGCCAAGTAGTTTATGCAGTCATAACAGTGACATAAGTAAGATGACTGAAAGACATAAATAGCATTTTTGGTAAAAAAATAATAATGGGCATGCTTTTAATGTGGAAGTCATTGCATAATGTGGTGGATTTGAACAGAAAAGTACTTCCTTGATAATGCTTATTGCTGTTTTTTAGAGACAAAGCATTGTGTATTCCCACAAATTGTAATAGTTTTATGTGATGTGTAATTCTAAAGAGGCATACTGTGTGCTGCTTGGGTTCTGCTTACATGGTTCTAATGCCCAACCTGGTGCCCACCAGATGTTTTGGACTACAAATCCCATGATTCCCAGCCAGTATGGCCAGCGGTAAGAGAAAATGGGAGTTGTTGTTCAGAACTGGAGGACATCATGCTGGGGAAATCTACTATAGTGGGACATTAAAGGATGGACTTGGCTAAAATATTTTAAATTGGCAGGAGAGCTGCAGTTACTTACATTGACATGGGATTTTGCCCCCATGTCATGTGTTTAGGCCAGCAGAGTGAGTCACAGGTCAAATGGGTGTCTTGTGTCACCAGTTATCTAGTGCCAATTCAAGAGGTGCCATTGCTCCTGTGTGGATTTCTCCCTCCCCTCTTTCTAGCCTATTCCAGTGAGGGGCTTCTCCTGGACATGTCTCCGTTGCATCAAGATTTTATCCCTGCCCCGCCGCTGGCTGACCCTGAAGTTGTGCTTAGAATTAAGTCAGGTGATTGTCACCCCCCTCTGACCCAGAGCACTTGGCATTCCTAGACCCATGCCACTGGGTTAGTCACACCCTTCAAGTATAGACCCTGTAACTTCCTGAAACATATCACAGTGGTGGCACTCCCTCATGTATAAATGCGCACTAGGGGCACACTGGCGTGCATCAGTGCCATTATACCTATTGGGAGTAGCTCGTTAAGGACGACTGCTTATTTTTGTATCCCAATCAGATTCCAATGGTAGTAATTTTTTTTTGGGGGGGGGTATAACATGCCTTAAAATATTATAATTTAATCCAAAGACCTACTGTTCTTTAGCTTTTCTTATAGAGCTTTGTATTTTTCTGCAGCTGGCATTTTTAAGTTTATATTGTCATATAAATGGTTGTAACTTCTTTTGAAAATAGAAGGGGAAAATAATTCCTCCTTTGCCCTTTGCAAACGTTAATCAAACCAGCATTAGTTCTAAAGGTTTTGTGGTTTGTTTGTTTGTTTCTTTAGGTAAGGTACCCCCCCACCCCCCGCCCCCCACCCCCAGCAAATATTCATAGCAGCTTTTCAGGACTTTTTCTTCTAATAGGACCAACAATAGAGCAGTCCTTTTACCTACACTCCTAATTCTAAAATTGCCATTAATGTCTGTGGGAAAATGTACTGGTATTTACTTTTCTATGTAACACATGCTGCCTACTGTCATCTTAGGGTGGAGGGGTGCATGTTTTTTCACCAGTGTGCAGTTGAAGCACCACTTGGACTGTAATTACACAACTCCATGACAAAGCAAATTTGGCAGCTGCAGGAATTCTAATGTGCATTATTCCTCTGTCAGTTCTTGATCGAGGTTTCCAGAAATGATTGCAGTGTGTTTTTGAAAACTAGGCTTAACCATTGACAATTTGGGATTTCCTAGAGTTGAATAAAGATATTTAACAGTTGATTGTTGAGCTCTGTTACAACTGATAACTGAAAAAAAAATGCAGCAAGTTTTATAAGGTGTCAGTTGTTTAAATCATGATGTTTCAAAATAAATCAAATTGTACATAGAACTCAATGCAAACTCAGCAGTTGTATTTGGAGTTAAATTATTTTAACAAATAAATTTATTTAATGAAACGTCTGTTGGGGTTCTTTGCACCATTCACTTCCTTCTTTTCTAGTGGAAATAAAAAAATACAAATCAAAGAGTGACATTCTTTACTATACTCTGCTAGCTCTCGTCTGTCCTAGAAAGGAGCACATTTGCCCTTTATTTTTGGTGAGTGAAATTCAAAGTAGATCATTTTGGTAATGCTTTTGTAAGGCATCATATTTCCAAGAAGCACAAAAGGTTGAACTAAAATATCAGCAGTGCACAAAGGGTAATAAAACAGTCCACATACTGATATCAGCCAAGCCTTGATTTAAAAAGAAATGATGCGCGTCAAATCCACTATTTCTAGATGGTTACCTTTTGAGGAGCTTCTGTTGCAGTGTGCAGTGGTACAGTTAGCTTGGACCTGACAGTACAGTTTCGACAGTGGTAGTGCTAATGTTAACACGATTGTTCCAGCCAACTGACATTGATTAGCAGTTGCATTGTAGTCATGCCAGTATGGATGAAATACCTCATTGTGTAAGATAGCAATGAGTATTGGGTGGTTTTTGTTTCGAAGCCATGCGGGCACTCAGGTGCCAAACACTAGAGGCTGGCACAAATTGTGAGAACGATGTATTCCATGGCTAGGGCTGTGGAGATTGACAAATACTGCTAATTGTACACAGCCGTCAGCTGGTCTTGCTACTGATAACTGGCCCATTCATTCTACAGTATAGGCCCATTTCCACTGCAGTTTTGGCCCAAGTCCTTTTGGAGGCCTCTGGTAGCATTCCACCCATTTAGCAATATATGTGTGTGTTTTGCAAATGAGAGTCACTATATAGGGTCCTGCAGACTACGAGTTCTTGTCTCCTCTCATCCTCCCCCTGCCCATGAGGTTTCACATTTTTATAAAGTCTCCAAGAATGCTTTTTCAACAAAAAAATTAAATGGTACACGTTAGTTTACAGCAATTAAAAAAAATGCACAATGAAACCACATATTACTGTTAAGCTGTTTTCTTCAATGAAAAATGTCAAAATAAAATCTCGATAACTGATTTTCTACTGATTTGTAAATCAAGGGATTATTGACATTTGATTTTAATATTTTAACATGTATTCCAGAAAATAAAATTTTAAACCCCCCTTTCAAGCTTCATAGTGCATCAACCAATCCAGCAAATGACCTATTTGTTGCCTTCTAACAGATGCACCTGTAAATATTGCACAGGCATCTACAGAGAACTCAATGGATTTCTTGCTTATAGGACTTCCTTTCTGATAGAGTTGTGCCAATTACAATCAGTAAGTTGCAATGTGTTAAGCTGAATTACTGGTTTGGTATTTTACATCATGATACTCACATGGTGATTGCTGCCTTGGGACATCACAGTGGTCCTATTCAAATAATTATGTTGCATTCTCCACTGAGCGGGGAGTTGGCTGGATGACCTCTAAGGTCCCTTATAACTCCATGACTTTAAGATTCCTTAGTGATCGTTGTTACTGAAAACCTATTTCTCTTATCAGGACTGAATTGTGATCTGTATCTGTTTTTATAGTGTTGCAAACTTTACAGTTATAAAAATTAAACAATGGTTTATGCATTTAGTTGGCTGGGGTGTGTTTACAGATACCCCTAAATTTATATTCTGCTGGTCATCAAAACTTCTAAATTCTTATGAAACCGAAGGCTGGGTTGAAATCTCCCCTTCCCAGTTGTGGAATATATTCTCCTATGAAAGCAGCCAAGTTTCTGCTGTTTGGGGAACAGGATAAATTTCTGTATTTTTTAGGGTGTTGTCACTGTGAAGTGTGGGTAACAGGAAGCTATGAGAAAAGCCGTATGCCACTTCCTACTGCCAAACGTGGAATGGCTTGGGAGCGGCATTCTGCAATATGGCATGCGTGACCCTGTGAAAAAAGCAATGAAACAGGAATGGAAAACCCCCTCCTGAAAAATTTAAAGACATTTATTTCCCTCCCCTCATGATTTTGCAGGGGGAGTTCGTCCACTCACCTTAACAAATAGTCAAAAAAGAAATTTTGGGGACAGTTCTAATAAAAACTTGAAATGTCAGGCACAGTCGTCACTGAGTGCTTCTACCTTCTTGCACTCAGGAGTGGATACTTCTAAGCCTGCTGCCAAATATGTATTATCTAAAATATGCTTTCTTCAATTCAAGGTCTTGTTTTATTCATATGCAAATGTGTTCACATTTAATTCGATTAAAAGTCACGACCAACTAATTCATTATTTCTTTAATTGGGTGACAGCCCCACTCTGAAGGTAAATTACCATTGAGACTGTCAGAGAAGGACTTTCTCTTGGAGATGGAAATGCAAAACCCTGGATGGCGACTGTTTCCAGTTAGGAGAAGGTAAACTAAAATAAGATGTGACAGTTCTGCGTTTTAGGGAGGATGTGTCTTGGAGGGGCTGGTGGTTGGTTTGGGTTTTTTGCATTGATGCTTTCACAACAATAACATCCTTAACATTTAGTCTGTGTATTCAGTATGGCGTTTCATCCCTATCTTGGTTCTGAACAGATCCCTTGAATACTGTGCTTGCTAGCCTACATCATCTGCCTTGTGGACGTCACCCAGTAATAATGTGTTGTTTTGGATCCAAACAATTGTGTGCAGGATTCTGCTTCTATGCTAGCATTTTTATTAGATTTTCCATTCCTTTAAGCCATCTACCTAAGTGGTCCTAAAACAAAAGTAAATAATTAGATTGCAAGTAAAAAGAAAATATTGGACCCAAGCTTTTCAGCAGTACTAGGCAGAAGGCAGATATAACTGATGAACGGTCAATCTCTAAGCTACTAGAACAGGATCCCTGTGTATCTGTGCCATACTTGAGAGCCTCAAGGAAATCTAATACAAGAAATAAAACAGAACATGATAAATGGATATATTATCAATACTTCATAAAATTAGAATATTCGAAGAGAGCATAAATCAACTTTAATGCGGAGACAGCATCGTCTAACAATAAAATTGTAACATTAAAAAGTCTAATGTCTTGCAAAAGGATCCACGGGTAGCATTTTAGTTTCCTAGCTGCTCAGTGGGAGACTGGTTTTGACTGTTACATTGTTGTGCATGGAAATCAAATCTTCAAGGAATCTGGCTGCATAGGTTTGATGTATCAGTGTTGGAATTTCTGAGCTGCGTTGGCCTTTCAAGCACAGGGCTGGCCCAAGGGCAAAATGGTGCCCCTCTCTCCATTTTCCATATAGAAGTCACACAAAAGCTAGTGACAGGATAGTAACCTCTTATGCAAGTAGATAATTTTAGTTGGCCTTTTCTGAACCACAGTACCCAAAGACGCTCAAGTTATTTTGGCACCTGGGCCAGAAAATCCCCTCAAGCACTCCTCCCCTCTGGAAATAAGAATAATAATCAATTGAACGATTTTGCTGCTCTTTCATGATGACCAAAATCAGCTGCCTGAACCAGTTGCCTAATGGTAGGGCTGACCTTGCCAAGGTTATCCCTTGACATCATGCATTTTGATGACTGAGGCTGCAGGGAGAGGGTGAGGGTGAGGGCTTAGTTGACATGCCGCAACCTTGTGGATCACAGTACCTGGAACCACCTAAGTGCTATTAATTCATTCTCCCGTCCTCGAAATGTCCATTGGGCGAGTGGGAGAGTTGGCCCCTTATCCCCCACCATTTTGTAAGACTTCTGCCTGTTGGCGGTTGAACTTCTGCAGCACGAAGCCTCTTCTTGCATTCGTTTTGCATGCATGATCTACAACTCTGGAAAATCAAGGTTCTAAATGGTGCAGACTGTCTACTGGTGTCCAGCAGGTTCCCTGCTGCAGGCATTCAGCACCCAGCACATGGGTGGGTGGAGAAGCAACAGCAACAGGGATGTGCAGGCAGATTCATCCCCACTCTTTTCCCCCTTGCCCAGTAGTAATCGGATGGAGGAGAGTAGAAGGTGGAGAAGAATAAACAAGGCTCCTGGAAATGTAATTGAGGTGCATTGGGTTGGGCTCTGCTTTGATTTTCACGCTTTGGGTTATTGAGGTCAACCGTAGAAGCTACCAGCAGCCACAAGTCTAAATTTGTTTGTAGAAGCTTTAACATATGCGTCCTCAAAAGTAATATTTAATGTTTTTTTACAGGCACACGGGCCTATGCTGGTGCTGTTTAGCCAGTTACGCAAGTAGAAAGACATGGTGTAGCAATGATGTTCCTGAAACCTGTTTTGTCAAGGTGGAGCACTTGTAAGGTGTCAGCTGGGAAATCAAAGTCTTAACTTGCAAACTCTGTTCCAAAGCCAAAACACAGGCCGTTTCTAGCATATCTCTTTACATGGAAAGGATTTTTGTGCTTAAATTAGTTTGGTAAAACTAAAATTGTGACGCCAAATAATCAGGCAACATGATTTGGAAGAGTTCCCCCCTCCCCTTCTCTCACACAGGAGAGATGCTTCTTCTAAGACAGGATCTGGGAAACAAATATTGCATAAAAACATTTTTTAAAAGTAAAACATTTAATGTTTTTTAAGACATTTTAAATTATTATAATATTGCTAATTAAGAATAATTGGCAATCTGTCCTTTTTTGCTAACTACTAGGATCCTGGATGTTCTGAGCATGTTCACTAACGATTAATTAAGTAATGGCTAATTTTTACCAATATTTAATAGTTCTTATTAATTATCAGTTAATGAATAATTCAGTTAACCACTCTTCTCCTGAATGCCACCCCCCAAAAAAACTTCACAGTGTGTAATTGGAACAAACTATACAACCTTAGAAGGATGCTTGTGGATTTCGGATGGTCCAAAAGAAATTATGTGAAATGAACCTGATTTGCAGTTCCTGGGTTGCAACAGAGTTTTCATTTGTCTTCCACACTTGTTCAAATTTTGCAACACAGTTTCCAACTCAGAAAACATACCAAAATGAAGGGAAATGAATTCATCTATTTGGTTCTGAAGACTGGGAAAATATTGCAGAAAACCGGAAGTCCTTTTTCTCTGCATGACAGGCTCCAGCAGATTGAGCGGCTAAGACCAACAGTTGTTCCAGTGTTCAAGAAGGCAATTTCCCACATATGTTGTAGTGGGAAGTGAAAGGCAGAAGAGGCTCATCAACCTTGGGAAGGTAGCCCACCTAGGAGAAGGAAAAGTGATCCTAAACCTCTGATAACCTTGCAGGATATTTTTGGGAGACAAAAAGGCTAAGGCGTAGACCCTACACAAATCCACACTGGAGTCCCTAAGATGGCATGTTGTATGCCTCCTTCCAGCAACTCCTGTAGTCAAGTTGGTACCCAACTTATTGCTCTGTTTTCCTTTGTTTTTTTAAAATAATATTTTATTAGATTTTAGAAATAAAAGATTTAGAAAAAGACAAAAATACGAAATCACAGAATACAAAAATACAAACATTAAAGCATAAAAAAGAAAGAGATAGAAATAAAAAAGGCACATACAAGAAAAAAAAGAAAAGGAAAAACAAAAATCCCTCTTTTTTAATTTCTCATCTTTGATTAACTTATTTTCCTGACTTCCTCACACCTCCCTTTTTTGTATCCCTTTTAAAATTTGATTCAGCAAATTAATTAAATTTAATTATTTAATTTATCTATTATAAGTCCAATCTTAACCTTATTACTAGAACCCCTTCAATTCAAATCAATACCATCAACATTCAAAAATTTTACAATGCTTCTGTAAATAAATTTTAAATTTCCTCCAATCTTCTTCCACCAACTCTTCCCCCTGGTCTCGGATTCTGCCAGTCATCTCCGCCAGTTCCATATAGTCCATCAATTGCGTCTGCCATTCTTCCAGTGTGGGTAGGTCTTGTGTCTTCCAATGCTTCACGATGAGAATTCTTGCTGCTGCTGTGGCATACATAAAAAAAGTTCTATCCTTCTTTGACACCGTTTGATCAACTATGCCTAGGAGAAAGGCCTCTGGTTTCTTCAGGAAGGTGTATTTAAACACCTTTTTTATTTCATTATAGATCATCTCCCAGAAAGCCTTAATCCTATTGCTCTGTTTTCCTTTGGACCACATCAGTGAGGTCTTGTCTTCGGGGCATCCCAGGACCTCCATACACACTGCCCGGGCTTGCATCCCAGGGAAGTCACTTTGGTGCTGCTAACGCAGCAGTTTGACTTCACCTCTGGAGGCACACTCCAATGTTTCTTGAGACAGACGGACACCAACAAAATTGGAAAGGGCCAATGACAGGAGGAGATACCGTACCAGTTGATAACTCTACGTAGCGGAGACAGAGACGCTCAAGCCCAGGGATGGAGGCCCTCCCTTGTTCCTGCCTTGAGTGGTTTTGCCTGGCTGGACTGTGCCCTTGAACTACAATGACTTATTGAATCTAAATTATGAAGAAATTGATAGCTAGAAATACAGACACAAACTCATTCAAACATTGAAATGCTTCTTTCTCCATCTCGGTCTGCATTCACATGGCATTTAGCCTTCTCTTCTGGCAATTGGTGAGAAAGGGAATAGAAAGTTTAGTTGCATGGTCTTCCTAAAAGAAACAACATGCCCCTCTTTTTATCGACCTACATGGCGTGCATAAACCACTGCAAATCATTCTGGGGTGAGCAAAGCTTGTGGCGTTAGCCTTTGCACGGCTGCAGCCTCAGGTAGTTAAATCTTTTCCACCGGTGGCGCTACCGCCTTTCGAGCTCCGTGGTGTGAACCGTAACAATCATGTTAGATAATCATAATTGGATTTTGACATTGCCCATCCTGTGTGCCTTGTCATTCAGAGCAAGATAAATATATCAACGGAGGGAGGAAATGATTTTCAATAGTCACAGCCCGAAAATCATTTCATTCACTGAAACCTATTATTACTATTAAATAGCAGTGGTTATCTTTTCAGGCTATGGCCTGTGAAGACCAGCTTATGCCAAGTAGATCCAGTTTCACTATTCATGGGGAGCATTCAGTGGAGACTAATGGGGCTCTGCACCACTAAGTCTGCCCCCCAACTTGCCTGCCTATCCTCTTAACAACTTGTCTAGGGAGGTGGCACTGCTTTTCAACAGCAGCATCCTCTGTCTCAGTATTGCTCTCATAGAAGACTTTGGATTTGATATCCCTCTTTATCACCACCTGAAGGTGTCTCAAAGCGGCTAACAATCTCCTTTCCCCTTCTCCCCCACAACAAACACTCTGTGAGGTGAGTGAGGCTGAGAGACTTCAGAGAAGTGTGACAAGCCCAAGATCACCCAGCAGCTGCATGTGGAGGAGCGGGGAAGCGAACCCGGTTCCCCAGATTACGAGTCCACCGCTCTTAACCATTACACCATAGTGGTGGAACTCAGCAGGAAGGAGGAGGGGGACAAAACTAGAGTTAGAAGTGAGACACTGCCTGTCTTGGATTCTGGCTCTACCTTCTGCTAGTTTTCCTACCTTCTGCTCTAACCAGTGTTCGAAACTCCCATTGTTCAAGGCGCATTTTGCGACAGGGAATTTCATTAGCATGAGTAGTTTCTGAGCTCAGTACTGCGCCTAAGATTTCAGATTAAAACTGCAGGGAGGCAGAAAATGGTCCTCTGTTCCTTGAAGGAAAAGAGGACCCTTTTCTGCCTCCCTGCTCTCTGAAGACTGGAGAAGAGACCCTCTTAAGAATATTAGGGGAGTGGGCAGGAGAAGGACAAGACCATGTGGAAAATGAACATAATATTTTAGCTGCAGTTCATTCATTTTCAGCTTTATATCCTTGTTATAAAAATGTGCGTCCAGACATTCTGTTGTTGCGTCCATAACCGCAGTTTAAGGTGCCATTTAGCTCCTAGCTTGCATATCTCAGTTTCTGGGTCTAACAGTTTCATTGGAATACTCTTATTACACTGCCTCCAGTCTGATGGCAGCAACAATATGAGCTTCTTCATGTATTAAGAACTGGACTGGAAGGACCTAGGTTCACATCCCCACTCGGTCATCAAGCTTGCTGGGGAACCTTTAATCAGTCACTATTTTTTTAAAAAATAAATTTTTATTAGATTTTTCCACCATAGTAACACAAACCATAAAGCAGATTAATACACAAAAACAAAAAAGGAAAAAGAGAAGAAGAGAGAGAAGAAAATAAAAAAATAAAAAAGGGAGGGGGAAAGGGGGGGAACAATAAACAAATAGACAATAATAACAAACTTAATTCTTCACAAATCCAACTTCTTAAACATCTTGATTGACTTCCTCAAATCCCTCCCTTCTGAGTTTCCTTGTAATTTAAAAGTAACAGCTTTCCAATATCATTATTAAACTGAAACAATTTCCAATTATAGTCATCTTATTCACTTTTCTTGCCATTCTGAATCCCATTTATTTAATTATAACTTAATTTGTTTCAAGTAATTTCTAATTATTTATATTACAATATTTGTTCAAATAGTCCTTGAATTTCCTCCAGTCCTCTTGAAGCTCCTCTTCTTTCTGGTTGCGGATTCTTCCAGCCAGGTCAGCTAGCTCCGAAAAGTCCATCATCTTCATCTGCCAATCTTCCACTGTTGGTAGTTCTTGTGTTTTCTTTAACCAGTCACTAATAGGGCTGGGCGATATATCAATATATTGTCCAAAATGAGCTTGAAGTCCATATCAGTTTCATAGTTATTGACCTGGCAATGTCTCACAAATCATGATGTTTTTTAGGGCTGGCTGATCTATTGTCCAAAACTGGTTTTAAGCCCATATGATGATAATTTTCATAATTTTTGACCTGACCATATATTGTGAATCATGATGCGTATGTGTGTGTGCCATGCAAAAATCACAATGTGGGGAAAATCATGAAGCCAGCCAATGCCTCTACATTGTCCCATCCTTTATGGATTTCAGACATTGTGATATATCAGTATTTCGTGATGTTTAGCTGGTAATATATGATGATGCTGAAAATCAGATATTGCCCAGCCCTGGCCACTAAAACCTTGCAAGATGGGGAGGGAGCAGAGCCAACGTGGAGGATTTTGCTGCCTAAGAGATATCCTCAAATGATGTCCTCCACCTACCCAAGTCAAGGTGCGCAGTAGTGCCCAAGGCGCACTCAAGTTATTTCGGCGCCTGGGTCAGAAAATCCAACACCTCTCCCTTCCCTGGCAGTAAAAAATGGAACAATAAATTAAGCAGCTACTTGAGGTAGTCACCTGTCTCTCTGCCTAATGATAGGACCAGGAAGGGAGGGGCGGAAAAGGAGCAGCTCCTTGGACGCGTCCTTGAGCAGAGAGCCAAATTCAAACACAATAAATAAGCAGTAACACACTGAGGCGGAAATCCCTCCTACTGGATACCGCAATGCAAGTTATTTTGCATCCTCCTGGAAATCAGAATAAGGCTAGAGCAGGTGTTCAAATTTCAGCTGGAAAATCATGCCACAAACATACATACCAAATTTCATTCTGATACCTGCTTTCAGGGGAAATAATTGGACTGAGATAGGTGAGAACTGAGCTGGGGGTTATTTGGGTCCCCTATTAGTTGCTGCCCAATACTCTCAGACATCATACCTAGGCTCCTGAAATTAGGCAAATGTTGGCTCTTCTCTTCTGCATATTGGTGGTGGTGGTGAATCTGGAGACGGAGCAATCCAAACCAAAGATCTCCTGAAACAAGTGGACTTTGGAATAGGTGGATCTCCAGATGACCTTGGTCTCAGCTGGTTGAAAGTCCACCATCTTAGCTCAGCTTGAGATAATGCCAGTGTCCATCCTCCATCTTGGCTCAGCTGAAGCTGGCTGAACTGAAACTGGGTAAGACCCCGAAACCCTGAGACTTATGGGAATTGGGATCCAGTAATGCCTGTAGGGTGGGACGCGGGTGGCGCTGTGGGTAAATGCCTCAGCGCCTAGGGCTTGCCGATCGAAAGGTCGGCGGTTCGAATCCCCGCGGCGGGGTGCGCTCCCGTTGCTCAGTCCCAGCGCCTGCCAACCTAGCAGTTCGAAAGCACCCTCGGGTGCAAGTAGATAAATAGGGACCGCTTTCTAGCGGGAAGGTAAACGGTGTTTCCGTGTGCAGCTCTGGCTCGCCAGAGCAGCGATGTCACGCTGGCCACGTGACCTGGAAGTGTCTTCGGACAGCGCTGGCCCCATGCCTCTTGAGTGAGATGGGTGCACAACCCCAGAGTCTGGCAAGACTGGCCCGTATGGGCAGGGGTACCTTTACCTTTTACCTAATGCCTGTAGGGTACCAGTCTGGGAAAGGTTGCTCTTATGCAACACAAGGAACTTGCATATCTATGGAAGAAGCAAAAAATGCAACTGCCATGGTGCAGATTTCATTCAAAGAAAAACTTGTGTTGCTGTTTTCAAGAGCCACTGAAGAATTCAAGTAGTCAATCCGTGAGCTGCCATGAGGATGTGGCGTAACGCAAAATGGCAGTCATGGGGCGTGGCATAACACAAAATGGCTGCAGTGGGGGTGTGGCACAACAGCTGCCATATCAGAGAACAGGGTTGCCAACTTGCATAAAATATTGGGGGGGGGCAGGTAAACCCCAACCCCGCATAATCAATTACATGATGTAGCACATGCACACCATTTGAATGGCAATGCCCATCAACTGGTGGGGGCTCAAATATTTTATGTGGGGGTCAAAGGGAACTTGGCCCCTAGGAGTTGGCGCCTATGTCAGAGAGACAGACAAAGCCAGAATGTGGTTTTGTCTCTTTTTCTGCTCTTTTAGATGTGGCAGCTATTACATCACATCAGTGAGAGGAAGGCACCTACATCAGCCACTGCCATGCTTTCTCACATGCTCACTTTGCAAAGGCATTTTACGGCTCATTGCTGGTAAGAGGTTGACAGGTTTGGTGGATCTTGGTCTGATCAAACAGCATTTTTTTTTTTTTTAAAGGTTTAGTAGCCATTGCCAAATATTTGTAGTGGTTTCCCCCACAGTCTGCCCAACAAGTAATTTTAGGCAGAACATGTTGGTGTGACATGAATGCAAGCAAGTCAGGTTCATTTTTTTTTCATCTTAAGGTTTTTGGGTGAGAGATCAGTGGTTTTCCTGACAAGCCAATAAATTGGATCAGATACTTGTCTTGTTTTCTTTTCTGATTCTGTGATGGCAGCAGAAAACAAAACACCTTCCGAACGGATGATCTACTTAGCGCTGTCAAACACAATGTGGTGTCAAAACTGTCTGCGTAAGAAAAGACACCCTGCCTGTCCTGAACAGGAGGCAGCTGCCAAAGGATGTTTGCGATTGTCAAATTAAAACGGGGGGGGGGGAGGCAATAGGATTAGTTGATCAGCTTTTGTGTGTGGCAAAAGATGCACGGCATTAGAAGACACAGCTGCCAGCTAAGACCAACGTTTCTTGTTTAGCTAGAAAAGGAGAGGTGGAAATGCTATTGGCAATTGAATGTATTTGGATGAGGGTCATAAAAGATGGAGGATTTCAAAAAATATAATCAATTTATTGGGTAATACAATCCGAGGCCCCTCAAGTTGCAGCAAACAACCTTTAGAACAAATGTCACGTCTATGCACATATTGCTGAAAATTAGGTTAGTTGTAATAACACAGGGAGGCTACCAATCTTTATTAGCTCAGTTATGAACATAAAGTTACAACATTGCATTTGGCAGCCATAAACGCCATTCAGATGAATTACCCTTGAAACTTTGTCTGAAATTTTCTGATGTAATAGTATATATATATATGACAACGATAAGCTCTAAATAGTGATGTTCGTGTAGATCGGGTAGGGAACCTCAGAGCCTAGTAGCTTACTTCACAAAGGTAAACATTACAAACCTACCTTGCCCTGGCTTGTTTTTGCCTGCCCTCCCCAGAGGGGAATATGACCCAGAGGCTGGAAAAAAGTTCCCCACCCCTGATGCCAATACCGCAAGTGAAAAAATCTCATAAGCTGTAGCAAAACCCATGTTTCTTCCCTCTGCCCCCGAGAGTCACTCCCTTCCGCAAAGCTAGAGTCCAAGTCATTGCCAAAGAATAAGGAACAAAAAGAGGTAATGTTGGTCCTGATATGATAAGAAGCAAGTCTCTGTCTTGTTCCAGTCAGAGCTGTGTGTGTGTGTTATGTGTGTACCTTAATATTGCTGCCTGCTCGACCGGCTGTTCTTTACTACTGGAGGTGACAGTTTAAATAGTTAGACTGTGCAATTTAAAATATACCAGCTCATCAGTATCTGGCAAACACCAAGCGCCATCTCAGCATCCAAGGTCAGCATTTCCCAGTGCTGAGTTCCAGGAGAAATGAACGCCGAGTGCAAGTGGGGTTAAACAGCCAGCCCAGAAGAATGCAGCAAAGAGGTACAAGGAGCCTCTGGTTTTAGAGACAGCCGTGAGGGCTCCAAACTTTATCCATAAATGGGTTTCGACTCCAAGGAGCCTTGTGATGGTTCAAACACAGTGTGATGGCCTGGGAATCCAATTCAGAGGCTGAACCGGAGGAATCCCAGCCTGCACAGGAGTCCCCGCCTCCAGGGCCGGCTGAACTGGGGCAGGGCCTTGATTCTGAAGCGCCTGCACCTGTGCCGGATCCTCAAGAGCACGCACCAGGTGAGTCCACTCTGGCTCCAGAGGTGGTTGAGGACTCAGTGCCTACAGGTGAGTCTCCTCCTGGGCCCAGTAACCCTTCGGCCTCTCCTGAACTGCAGAGGCTCAGGGCAGAGAGGCGAAGGGAACTGGTTTCTCCCAGGAGGAGTGCTCACCTTAAGGCCAGGAGAGGCGGGTCTCCTGGGGGCCGGGACTGCCCCTGGCCTCAGAGAAGATAAAGGCCAGTCAGCCCGGTCCCAGGTTGTGGGAGCAACGTCGTTGTTGAGTACCTGTTCCTGCCCGGACCCAGACCTGACCCTCCAGTGTTCCTGTCCCTGCCCGGCTTCCGGCTTCGGACCTCGCCTCGCTCCTTGTGAACTGTTTCCAGGCTAGTGACCCAGGACCGGACTTTGACTACGCCAACGGTAACCTTCCCCCCAGGGCCAGCACACACAGCTGCTATTGCCTGTACCTAGAACCTCATGATTCATGGAAATGGGGCAGTGTTCAGCATACACATCCCATCTTGACTGATTCGGTAGAGCATGAGGCTCTTAATCTTAGGGTCAAGGGTTCGAGCCCCACGTTGGGCGAAGAGAGGTTGGACTAGATGACCCTTGGGTCCCTCCCAACTCTATGATCCGCGTGAGGATTTCCCTGCTTGCACATGGCACTTTCACCCCATCTTCTTCCTGTGTGCACTGCACTCCCCCCCAAATCTGCACCAGAGGATTGGGGGAACCCCTGGCACAGATTTAGGGGACGTGCCTGGAAAGGCAAGGGGGAGAACATTTCAATGTGCAAGCAGAATCATTAGTGCTAACAGAACGTTCACGTAGCACCACGTTAGATACAACTCTGCATTACGGGTCCACTGCAAGCCAGCTACTTTGGCCCAGTTTCCGTCTCTGCTAACCTGCCAAGATTTCTTAACGTGCGTGGAATTTTCTTGTTCTTTCGTTAACCGTTTAGGCAACTCAGATGAAGCCCTCATAACAAAACCAGCCTTTGTAGCTCTAATGATACACTTGATATTGTTCTCAAGGGCCCGAAACACCCAGCTATTAAAAGCTGAATACATGGGTTTGGCAACTCTTTTCATAACCAAGGCAGATGTTTCTGCTCTGCTTTCCCCCGCTTCTAAATAGCATTATTATTATTAGTATTTGCCTTGCTTGAGTGATACACAGACAGTTCTGATGAAGATGACAGAACCGAGCCAAAGTATGTTTGTACTGGAGAACAGTGAATTAAATGGCATCTTTAAATACACAGCAATTACATTAGCTATTGGCTGAGGCTGCACTTGGTATAGTGTCTGCCAGAGTTAAAACTCCAGCTCTAGAAAGGGCATTTGAAACTGACAGCCCTCAAATGCTACCTCTACGATGTTCCTAAATCAAACCCCCGTCATCACTACTACAGATCATTGATAAAACTTGAGGCAAGGCCCTTTCCCTTTTCTTTGAGGGCACCACAGCTTGTTCAACTGGTTGTGCAAGAGATAGACTTGCCAACTTTTCCACTGTCTGCTGCTCCCAGGGGTGCCAACGGGACTTTCTGGGCCCAGTACACTGTGGCTTCCAACCTGCTCACAAAAGAGAAAAGAGGTTAGCATCTGTCTGTGATGTGTGCAGATTTCTGCCCTCTATTGCAGGCAGTGTAGAGGACCCAAAAATAGTTCAGTGGTCACACACGTAATAAAACACCTTACAGACAGAATGCGAAAAAGCTGAAGGTTTTCCCATAATTGTATCTGCATACTAGAAAAGGCTTAACCTGTTAAGTTTTCTCCTGCCAGACAGCTGTTAAAAGGCACTGGAACCCTCCACTGCCAAGGCTGCAATCCTGTACCCACTTACATGGGAGTAAGCCGCATTAAACACAGAGATATTTTCTTAAGGGCTAAAAACCATTAATGCTGAAACCTTTACAATCCTTTCCTTGAGAAAAGGGGGATTCTCCACTAGAGACGAGTTCTTCAGTGTTCGCTTCTATTTGGGGAACGATGTGTGCTCTGTCACTCTGCCTGCATATCCCTAGGCAATGAAAGTAGATTTTGGCTTCGGCATTTCATCCGAGGGGAGGGAAAGTCACCATTTATGAATCTCTTTGGAACATAATCATTTGTCAAGGGAGCAGTGCTTCTGACAGAAAGCGACCCCGATGTTGCCTTTTTCTATCTTTCCAGTTCTTGAGTCTGCAAAAAAAAATATTCTCCACAAGGAAAGCCCTAAGCTTGGCAGCTGTGCCATATTTTGCAGGATATCTCCTTGTGAGACAGACAATTGAGAAAGTACCGTATGTACGCCCCATCTGCTTTTAATTATAGGAGCACCAGGGTCCCATGTTAAGAAGAGAGCGAAATTCATAAAGAGCAAATAGATGAGAAATGAAAAAGTATTACTGTATCTGAGGGATGGTTCACATACTGTTGACATCCCATGTGGTGGAGTGCCATTGTTGAAAAAGCCATTATGCTATCCTCCCCACAAGTAGAAGAGGTTCACAGCCATACCATTTGTTTAAAGCCCTCTTATACCAGTTATAAGGGACGCGGGTGGCGCTGTGGATAAAACCTCAGTGCCTAGGACTTGCCGATCGCATGGTCGGTGGTTCGAATCCCCGTGGCGGGGTGCGCTCCTGTCGTTCGGTCCCAGCGCCTGCCAACCTAGCAGTTCGAAAGCACCCCCGGGTGCAAGTAGATAAATAGGGACCACTTAACAGTGGGAAGGTAAACAGCGTTCCGTGTGCTGCGCTGGCTCGCCACGTGACCCGGAAGTGTCTGTGGACAGCGCTGGCTCCCGGCCTATAGAGTGACATGAGCGCACAACCCTAGAGTCTGTCAAGACTGGCCCGTACGGGCAGGGGTACCTTTACCTTTATACCAGTTATGGCTGCCCTCAAAGGAGCCTAGTAGCTGTAGTCTACTACTACTACTAATTTTATTATTTATACCCTGCCCATCTGGCTGGGTTTCCACAGCCACTCTGGGCAGCTTAAAACATATATCAAAACATCAAAGCATCAAACATCAAAAGCTTCCTGATAGAGGGCTGCCTTCAGTTGTCTTCTAAAAGTTGTGCAGTTCTTTATCTCCTTGACATCTGACAAGAGGGTTTTCCACAGGGAAGGCCCCACTACCGAGAAGGCCCTTTGCCTGGCTCCCTCTAACCTCACTTGAGGGAACCAGCAGAAGACCCTCGAAGGAGTACCTCAGTGTCCAGGCTGAGTGATGGGAGTGGAGACGCTCCTTCAGGTATACTGGGCTTTAAAGGTCCTCACCAACACTTTGAATTGTGCTCGGAAGTGCACTGGGAGCCAATGAAGATCCTTTAGGACTGGTGTTATATGGTCCCAGCGGCCACTCCCAGTCACTAGTCTAGCTGCCGCATTCTGGATTAGTTGTAGCTTCCAAGTCACCTTCAAAGGTAGCCCCACACAGAGCGCATTGCAGTAGTCCAAGTGATAGATAACCAGAGCATGCCCCACTCTGGAGAGACAGTCTGCAGGCAGGTAGGGTCTCAGCCGGAATACTAGATGGAGCTGGTAGACAGCTGCCCTGGACGCAGAAGTCTAAGGGTGCAGAGTGTTGTTAGGAGGCCTCATACAGCTGCTTATTCCCAGCATCCTTTGTGAACCACAGCTCCCAGAATTCTTTGGGGGGCAGCCATGATTCTTGAAGTTGCGTAAGAGTGTTTTAAAGGTATGCTGTGGATCCTCTCCTAGTCACCTGATTGGATGAGTATATACCTGCACTTGTGTGCCTCATTCACATGATCTATCCACCATTAGGATGGTTTTGGGTAGTGGACAAATAAGGGGAGGAGGACAAACCATGTGTAAGGATTGTGTACACCATCATATGGTATATTCCTCTCCCACCAAATAGACAAGCATTGCCATAAGTTAATTAGAGTTTGAGTTCCCTACTCCAGTACCTCTTGCACACAGTGGAAAGGTGCTTGGTAACCATATTGTAAGGGGGTCTTTTTCAAAAAATAAAGTAGCTGCTTAACTCATCTGCTCCGAGGTGAACCTGTTTTCTGAAATGCAAGGAGAGCACAATCTCTGGGAGCTTCCATACTGTTGCTATTTTCAGGTGTGATTCAATCACATATCAGCAAATTCAGGTTGATTGGGAGATCTTCCATAACTACCTCATTTTCCCAGAAGATCGGGCTACTTGCAGTAAGGAAGGTGATGGGGACAGGCATTGGAAAATGTGGAATAACACTTGCTTTGGCGGAATGTCATGTAACCTCCCCACAAACAAATCAGGACAAATGTTCATTAAACAGCCATTATTATCTGATCTC
This sequence comes from Podarcis gaigeae, assembly GCF_964106915.1. Lineage (NCBI taxonomy): Eukaryota > Metazoa > Chordata > Lepidosauria > Squamata > Lacertidae > Podarcis > Podarcis gaigeae. Next base: position 11,376,765 of record NC_139677.1, on the reverse strand, counting down.
CCCAGAAACAAATCAAGAAGAATGCTCAATAAACAGGCCATCTGGAATCTCCCTGCGTATTTGTTTTTCTCTTCCCTGTGCATATTTTGCACAAAGACGAAATCACAGACACTTATTCTCCCTGATGCTCTAGGCTTTCTCCCGTATTTACTTTGTAATATCAAATAAATTAATTCACTGGCATGTCACTAGATCAAGTAGCGTCAAGATGAGATTAATTGGGCAGAGGGGGACGGGGGAGGCATTATATTTCTGAATTCTGTTCATAAAAGCAAACAAAAACTTAGATTGTGTGGCATGCCATTGAACGTTACCACATCAATGGGTATTATTTCGCTGAGCAGATATTCTTACACATTACAATTCTGTGATTAAAAATTTAGAACATATCCAGACAGAGGAGCATTTTGAATAGAGATGATATGGATGGCATGTAAATTACATACTGTGTATATAAACGCAGTTGCCTTTTGGCATTTTGGGACAGCAACTCTGAAAGAATGACATATGTTGGTCTTAATACCTATGGAGTCAGACTTAAGCAAGGAATCGTGGGTACCATTATAGGCATGCTTGTGAGTTGTTTCTGTGGCAACATCTTTTAATTTTTGAAATACAACGTTTGCAGTTTTTCACAAAACTGCAGTAAAACAGTACATCATATTACGCGTATAATACATTGTGAGTGCATTATTCCAAGCCAGGAAACCTGAAGTCTGTTGTGGACATGTGCACAAGTATTTCTTTACCTGTTCTGGCACATATAACTTCAAAAATAAAGAAAAAAAATAAAGGTTTCTGATATTCCAGATTTGCACAAAAACTATAGTAAGAATAAGAAAGAAAAGTGTGTCACTCCCAATCAGGCCATGATTTGGAGTCACTGGCATGAAAAGCTCTTTCTTTTCCTCCCCTTCCCCTTCCTTGCCTCATGTACCTGTGTAAAAGAGCATATTTTTCTAAAAATACCAGGAGCCTGCATGCTTTCCTAATGGCTGGCAGAGCTCACATCACAAAAACGTCACCAGAACTTGCTCAAACAAGGGACTCCAGTGCACCCACAGTCGGGTAACATTAGATTTATTTCCCCTTTTCAGATTCTCTGCTGATCAGGAACATCCAAGGTTACCACTGGAAAAACTGTGGGCTGCCAGTTGGTTGGGGTGAATATCATGTGGATGATGCCCCCCCCCCCCAAAAAAATCAGGGGACAGGGAGCTTCAAATCCACATTAGACTCTCATGTGAATGAGACCCAGATATCTAGAACTACAATTTCAACAACTGCAGTTAGTAAAAATGAAATGTTAGACAGATCTGCAATGGTTTTAAAATGAATTTCAAATACAAGACTCAAATTTGGAAAGTGAAACTCTGAAATTTATTAGCTGCATTAATGAACACATAATCCGGCCATTCAAATTTGAGGGGCTGAGAATTAATTACAGTGAGGGGTGTTAAGTTTGGTCATCAAAATTTGTTTTACAACCATAATTTAGATATTCTGAAAGTCAAAGGAGTTTGAACATCATGCCCTCCAACATTTCTCCTATGAAAATAGGGACGTCCCATTCCATAATGATAATTTTACTATTTATACACATCTTACTGGGTTGCCCCAGCCACTCTGAGTGGCTTCCAACATATATAAAAACATAATAAAACATTAAACATTTTTAAAAACCTTCCCTATACAGGATTGCCTTCAAACCGCTTGGGGGTCAGATAACTCCATACCCTCCAGCATTTTTCCAATGAAATCAGGGACATCCTAAGGAAAAGTGGGACATTCTGGGATCAAATCAGAAACCAGGACGGCTTCTCTAAATCAGGGATGTCCCTGATTTAGGAACACTGATTTAGGAAAATAGGAACACTTGGAGGGTCTGGAACATGCTGAATATAAACAATGTTCACAAGATTTGCCACTGCTGACACTCTGATTTGAGCCCCAAAGATAGGAAGTTGTCATTAAAGCATAAACACAACTGAATATGTCTACAAGAACTGCTTTTGATGTTCTCAACATTTTTAAATGGGTGTGTGAGTTAATTAGGTGAGTGTTGCTGTTGGAAAAGCAGCTGAACCCGAGACGCTCCTGCGGTAAACCAGGAACTATTTATTAATTGCTAAATTTTCTGGAAGGAGCTGGCGCAGAAATTTAGATGGATGCAATGCAATATAAATAATGAGCATCCCAGATGGTTTTTCAGGTTGTACATTTGAGCCTATTTTCTGTGTCCCTGAAATTAAGGTGCCCAAAGTAGCCTGTGTGTAAGCTAAATTCAAGTCCTACGAAACTGCTTGAACTTAGCAGTGCTTATCTGAGGCCTGTGCTCTCATCCTGACAAATATTGGAAAATGTATTAGAGGACCACCCTGTTTTACTGTGGCCACACAGCATAAAGCATCATCATGTTGTACTTTGCATAATGAGTCTAGAATAACTACCAACCAAGGGTTCTATGTTAAGCTGTGGGTGAACGTATCAGACGACACAGCGATTCTTCAAACACCTCTTGTTTACTCACCGGCCAGGACAGAACTGAACTGAAGGGTTCAGTCAGCCTGCTTATATAGAACTCCAGTACAGTGTAACTGTAACAACTTTCTAAAACTATCCAATCACTGAACGTCACTTTCAATCCCTTATTTGCATAAGTATCTACAGTATCCCCCTGCTGGCCCAGGGTGAGAACTTCAGTACATAACATTCTAGGCTCACAGCAATTAAATAAACTGGATAAATAAACTAGAACCCCTACTTTACCTATAAGCAGTACTATTTTTCTAGAAAAAGAGGTGCCAGAACTCACCATGAACACCTCCCTCGTTCTCTTAGAATGGCAATGGAGCCTACCTGAGAGGTGCTGGAACTGAGTTCCTGTGAGTTCCCCCTGGGGGGACAAAAAAGCCCTGAGCAAGACACATCCTGGAAAAGAACAACAGCATTTGCAACTTTACCACATGGATGTTGCTTTCACAACAATATTTTACCAGAAGAATGTTGAAGGATCATATGACTCAGCCTTTGCCCATGTCTGTTAAGTGCTGGTTTTGTAACAGATCCATGATTAATTCTTGAAACATAGGTGTGAAGGGGCATAGCTGATTTCCATAACTCCTTACTAACACAAACGTACAAAATATGCCACGAATATTGGTGCCAGCAACTTTTACTGTAGGAGATCTACACAGCTCCACCCTTCTCCCTGACAATCCTCTGAAACCCACCAACACGGATGAGAGATTCCCGGGGCTACTATTGTGAAATAAACGGAAGGGCTTGTGCAATATGTGGGCACTGCAACTAGGCTGAAGACGCCTGACACAGCAGAGCAGGATGCAACAGGAAGGTGCCTGTGACTGATCTGGTGATATTTCTCTCCTTAATAATACACTGTTACTGTAGGTTTATTTTTGTTGAAGAGAAATCATTGTCGTTTCATGGCAACCAGCCTTGGGAAGTAACATAACACAAGATGGCCTGATAAAAATATATTTTGGCACCATCCAGGTCAGTTAAATACCCTAAAAATAAAGGTGTTAGCATAATATGCTGACATTTCTGTATGATTTTAAAATGCAGATGTCATTCTTTTTAATGCTACAAATGTAAAAAAATAAATAAGTATACGGCTGGTGTGGGAAACCTCTGGCACTCCAGATCTTGGTGAACTGCAATTTTAATCAAACTTATTCACACACTTCACCGTAATATTATGCAATTCTCCGATTTCTCTGAATTGTGGAATAAGCAGAGCATTTAAATCTAAGATCCACACACCAGAGCTTTCATGAAACTTAGGTTACATTCACACAATACATGTCAAGCACTAATGTACTACTTTAAACATTTACTGTATGGCTTCTCTGAAAGAATCCTAAGAGCAGACCCCTATTCCCCTCCCAGAGCTATGATTCCCAGAGTGGTTTAACAATCTTTCCACACAGGGAACTCTGGGAATTAGAGCTCTGGGAGGGAAATATAGGATTTTGAGCAACTCTCAGCACCCTTAACAATCTACAGATCCCAAAATTCTTTGGGGGAAGTCGTGACTGTTTAAAGTAGTATCATAGGGCTTAAAATATGCTGAGGTGGCCGTAGGCTGCAGTCCCATAACCACTGCTAGCAAGATGCCCCCAAAACAGTGACATTTACTTCGGCCATCTGTGGGATTGTGCTGAATAAAGGAAGCAACCCTAAATACATTTTTCCTGGGTGTCAGCAAAAAGGCATCTTCCACACCCAAGAGGGCAACATCACCGGGCTTGGGAAAACCCTGAGGTTTGCAGCAGCAGCAGCATTTGCCAACAACAAACAACAAACTTTGGGGGGCAAGACGCTAAGGGGGGGGACCTCAAAACCAACCCAGCAAATTGAAAACTGAGCAAGGGTAATGGGGAGGGGGGGGACCCAGGAGATATGGGGAATGGAGGCAGGCAGCTAGAACCCTGAACAGGAGGATACCCACAATGCAACATTCTGTTGCAGCAGTCCCCTTTATTGTTAATAACAATAACTCCATTGTGACCAGTGTTAGAAACTGAGATATGAAAGCTAGGAGCTAAATGGCACCTTAAACCAAGGTTATGGGCGCAACAAGGGAATGTCTAGGCACGCTTTTTTAAATAATGAAGAATACAAAGCTGAAAATGAATGAACTGCAGCTAAAATATTATGCTCATTTTCCACATGGTCTCCGCTGCCCACCCTCCTAATATTCTTAAGAGCGTCTCTTCTCCAGTCTTCAGAGAGTAGCTGGAAGTAGGGAGGCAGAAAAAATTCCTTTCCTTCCACTCTGCAGTTTCAGTCCGAAATCTGTGCCCAGATCTCAGAAACTGATCCGGCTAATGAAATTCCCTGTCGCAAAATGTGCCTAAAACAATGGGAGTTTTGAACACTGATTGTGACTGGTTGTATTGCTACTATCCATAAGCCGTCTGGTCAAAAGTCTGCTACTCTATTTACAGATACGCTTTTTGCTCTGCCTTCCTCAGTAAAAGCCATTCATAGCCTAAGTGTGATCCTATACGGTGGTACCTCAGATTAAGTACTTAATTCGTTCCGGAGGTCCGTTCTTAACCTGAAACTGTTCTTAACCTGAAGCACCACTTTAGCTAATGGGGCCTCCTGCTGCTGCTGCACCGCCAGAGCCCGATTTCTGTTCTTATCCTGAAGCAAAGTTCTTAACCTGAAGCACTATTTCTGGGTTAGCGGAGTGTGTAACCTGAAGCGTATGTAACCCGAGGTACCACTGTACTGTATGTGTCCATAGAAGTAAGTCCACTTAAGATCATTGTGGTTTCATCCCAAGAAAGCAGTATGGGTCACCTATATGCGAAACGGTTTGTTCTCCAAAACAGAAATTCACACCTCTCTCTTCTTTTAAGTCAGCTAACACACCCCTCCCTTTGCTAGACGGAAATTAAAGTCATCTGGTTGGTTGGTTACTTAGCTTATAGGATGGCTGCCACCTGCTGCCAATGGTTTTACATTGCAACAGTACTGTCCCGTGCAAGCTGGTTCCTGCTATAAGGAGGAGGTCCGTAACAGTGCAGCCATTCTGCTTTTCTGCCTACTCAAACAGTCCTTCAAGAAAAAATAGAAATAAAAAGGCAATATGCCACAGACAGGAACACACCTGCTCCCTCGCCGGTTATTCCAGTACAAATATCCTTGCATAGTTTGTTGGTCTCATTGGTGACCCAAGTGTAGGAATATAGGATTCAGTCAGTCTCAATAATGCTTACACATTGACTTCAGGGTTTCAGACCCTCTGAGGAAGGTCTTTCCCAGCCCTCCCTGGAAACAGGGCTGGCCCTCTCATGAGGCAAGGTGAGGCAACCGCCTCAGGCGGCAGGATCCACAGGGGCAGCTGGTCCACCCTCCAAGGAATGCAGTGGCAGTGATAGCTGCAGTTGGAGTCTGCATTTCCATCTCCATCTCTACTACAGTGGCCTTTCGGGGAATAGGAGGCGCTGCTGGTCTTCTCCCACCCCAGGAAATGGCTGGCCTCTGGGGTCTTCTAGGCTCTGCACCCACCCAGTGTGAGGGTCATTCCCTCTACACCCTGTGAGGGACTTCGATTCCCACTTCACCTGTTGGGTAAGGTGGTTTGTACCCACCTCTATTCCCAATGTAGATCTTCACTCAGTCCTTCTTCCCTGATGGAGGAGGGCGCCATTTTGTGGTTTACCTCAGGAGCCATAATGTCTTGGGCCGGCCCTGCCTGGAGTTGCTCACACAGTGGGTCTGCCACTAAGGTGTGGCCCTTCCCAAGGAGCTAACCAGAAAACTGGCGCTGAGGAAACTTTGCAGAGTTTTAAGTCAGGAAGGGAATGGGGAGAGAATATTACGGTACTAGAACGAATGGTGGCCAAAAGACATGGGGACCCATTGGCAGCGGCTTGCAAAGCAACGACTGAGGAGAATGATCCTGCAATTTCTGGCTTTCCAAATTGCACCCGTTCAATGGATTGTTGAGGAAAGGCTGTGCTAATATCAAGCTCTCTCTAGATAATGTCAGGAATAAGGGCCATCTGCTTAAGTCTAGCACGTCATGTGCATGTTCAGTAGCAGCAAAGTTCTTGGCACCTAATTAAGCCAAACGTGGATTCCATGCTGCCTGAAACGTGAGGAGAGGTAAGTGTTGGTAACACTCCTTTCAGAAATGATACAAGGAAAGCTTTTTATTTCATTTGTCTAGAACAGTCTAGAACATTCAGGGTGGCTTTCAAGAAAACGAAGGAAGTTGAAATATTATAATCAATAGAACTTTATAGCATTGTTAGTAAGTGAGGAGCAGGCAGAAAATAATTAAGGCTCAGTGATGTCAAAATAACATTTGAAAACAAACAAACAAACAAACAAACAAACAAACAAACAAGGAGAGTACTTTATGAACTGGGGAGGCATACCTGGAGGAAAAGCACCATGCTGTGCCAATAGCTCTTAAGGCATTTATTTGTTCTGCACTCTGATGCAGCTAAACCACTGTACCTGTTGACTGTGGCATCTATTTTTGGCGATTTCATTATTTTTGTTTTAAGGAGTTATACTTCCCTTTCTGGAATGTCTTCTCGGAAGGCAGCTAAAAAACATATACCTGTGCTTTTTTTAGGGGTAATAAATTAGGTGCTGGTACTCCTGTCTTGATAAAGGTGTTGCAGGTACCAGCACAAAATGGCTACCAATGGAGGCATAAGAAGAGGTGGCGGTACTCCGTATCATTGAGTACCATCACTGGAGCCCAAAGCAGCAGACAATATAGATATGGTTCCCTGGTGGTCTCTCACCCAGGCACCTAAATTTTGAATGGAATGAGACCGGTTCATGTTGCATCTCAAGGAGTATGTTGGGAAACACTCATTGATGTCTTTAGGATTTCCGTTTGTCCTGCTGCTTCCCCCCCAGGGAAAACTCATCTTTACTGCTGAATTGGAGCAAATGGCAACTTGGTTTTCAGCAGATTGATGTTTGTGCTGAAGAGAGGGGCTTTACCAGGAAAAATGGTGGGGCAAATGGAAAACTGCTTGGACTTGTGATTTCTAGGCATAAGACAAGTGTGGACAAGTGTGGAGAATGCTTAAATTTCATCTTAAATGCAAAACTGAAACAAGAGATACATATTTTTACTACCTTTGCATCCCAAATAGGGTTTCCTCTCTGCCCACTGAAGTGCTTGCAAAGAGATTGAGGTCACTGTAATGAATGGGTAGAGTTTTTCAAGTATATATTTTATATCCATCTACTGACTGAGTAGCTGAAAAGAGGGTGGGTGGGAAGCCCAAATATCTCCAGCATTTTAGCTAAAGAACTCTACAACACATATCCTACCTCCTGACAACGACATCAGGTACCCCTGAACAGGTTTGACACTCATTTGCTGGAAGTGAATCTGTGCGCTTACGGACTTTGAATTCCGCCTCTAACCGTGGTGATACTTAGTTCTGGGTGGGAAAGAGCAAAAGTGTTTGGGTCGATAGTTCCAACACGCACACTATTTATAAGAACTATTATTTGATTCATTTGGCTTCAACTCATAGAAGCCCATTATGAGAGACTGTCATGCTCAAGCTTTCGTTCAGCCGGCCAAACTCTTGCAAGCCATCATGCAAATGGCTGGATGAGCAAGTAACAGTACCTAGAGAATAATGGGGGTGTGTGTGTGTGGAATTGGGCCAGCCCTAGTGGGGCTGTTTAAAATCACAACATCATTTTAGCAAATTCAAACTTGCTTAAAATCTGTTTGTGTTAATCAAAATCTGCCACCCTTCTTTGTGTGTAACAGTCAAGCCTCATTTGTCTCTCCCTTCACCTTCTTCTCAGTTAACCATTCCTTTCCCCCTACCCACAGGTTTCTTTGCATTCTCATTCTCAATTCCCCATTTATTTATTTATTTATTTATTTATTTATTTATTTATTTATTTATTTATTTATTTATATTATTATTATTATTATTATTATTATTATTATTAATTGAATTTATATACTGCCCTATACCCGGGGGTCTCAGGGCGGTTCACAGAATAAAATCAACATATAAAACCACAAAATACATAATAAAAATAAAAACAACAACCTAATAAACAACCTAATAGCCCTCCCCCCCAAAAAAAAACATTTTAAAAGGGCATAGGATGTAAATCGGATCAACCAAAACCCTGGTTAAAAAGGAACGTTTTTGCCTGGTGCCTAAAGGTGTATCATGAAGGCGCCAGACGAACTTCCCTGAGGAGAGCGTTCCACACAGGGAGCCACTGCAGAGAAGGCCCTGTTCTCGTGTTGCCCACCCTCTGGACCTCTCGAGGAGGAACAACATGAATGAGGGCCTCAGAAGATGATCTCAGAGTCTGAGGAGGTTCATATGAAAAGAGGCGGTTCTTGAGGTATTGAGGTCCTGATTCGTTTAAGGCTTTATAGGTCCAAACCAGCACTTTGAATTGGGCCCTGAAACTAATTGGTAGCCAGTGCAGTTGGGCCAGGATCAGTGTAATATGCTCAACCCTTCCTCTTTCTGTGCCCATATTCATATTTTTCTGTGATACTTCATAATTTTCTCCTCACCCTACACATCTCTCTGCCACTACGGCTGAGGAAGGAATTTGATTCAGTTCTCGTTGGAAGGCAAACTACCCAGTTACCGCTGCCTGAAATGCATCAGAACCAAAACACAGCCATCCTTCTCTGAATTTCGTAATACAGTTCTCCAACCAAACAATAAGGAATCTTATTAGGGGAAGCTGCATAAAAGTGAATATATTAGTTGAAAAGCAACAGACAAAAATGCATTCTACAATGGGGATATGCTTGCAAAAAATAAAAATTTGTGTGAAAATTGCTTGCAACCCGCCCCCCACAAAACTTTAATTGCACAATTTGCCAGGATGTGATTGAGTTCCACCCCAAAATAGCAACAGACTGGTAGTGCTCTCAGATGCAGGCAAATCACACAGCTGGCTGGGAAAACTGGTGTCAACTCTGTCATACACTTCTGAATCCAGAAAGGGGAGAATCAATGCAAATGTGGTGAAGCTGGCCTGATCCCACATGCATTTTTTTATACAAATTACCATGTGTGAAAGTCTGCAATCAGTTTTATGTTGTGAAAGCCAGGCCTGACTTACACTGGGGAAGAAAACTTTCCCCTTAGCTGAAGTTTCCACCTCTTCTCAAACTATCCCACTGCACTTTGGTATATGTCTGCAACTGCACCACCGAAACAATTTCCATTTCCTCCATCCACTGGTTATTAGATAGATGGCTCTGGTGAGTTTGGGCATTTGCTAAGACCTCAAGTCCAAGAAAGGGCCTACAGTCCCAAAGGCACTTTTGCACAGAACACCAAGGTCAGAGAGAGCAGGAGAGAAATCTCTGGCTGATTCCACACAAGCTGTCTCTTCCAAAATTGACATTCATTCATTGACTCAGTGATCGGAAACTCCAGACGATATTGTTGCCAAAATATTGCCTCCCCATTTTAAAAGCCTGGTATGCTGTTGCTTTTTTTCACTGTCAGTGCAATTGCAATGACTACTGCTATGTAATGAAGTTCTCACCCTGGGCCAGCAGGGGGATACTGTAGATAGTTATGCAAATAAGGGATCGAAAGTGACTTTCAGTGATTGGATAGTTTTAGAAAGTTGTTACAGTTACGCTGTACTGGAGCTCTATATAAGCAGGCTGACTGAGCCCTTCAGCTCAGTTCTGTTCTGGCCTCTGAATAAACAAGAGCTGTTTGAAGAATCGCTGTGTCGTCTGATATGTTCACCCACAACTTAACAACTACCTTTATGGTTTGTAAAGATGGAGCCCAAAGGAGGAGCTATCAGCGAAACAGTTGGTGGGCCCCTCTTTCTCCATTGTTTGCCTCCTGTTCCCTGGTTCCCAGCTGCCCCCTCCATCAATAAAAATACATACAGCCCTCAAAGCATGACTCCTTCAATCGCTGGCAGAATCCGTCAGTGGACGCTGCCGGAATTTACGCCAACATAAGAGTTCCTTAACGGAAACTCTACGTCTGGATTCTCTGCGTGACAGTTTCCTGCGCGGAGTGGGCGTCCCCAGCGGAGGTCCTGAGCCCTCCCTGCTGTTCTCACTGGAAGCATCTTGGAGCCATCCCTCCGCCTGAGTTTCTGCAGGAACTCTCCCTCTCCCCCTGCTGGTTCCTTCCTCAGCATCTGAGGGTCTCTTAGCCTCCTTGAGCCCTTCCACCACCTGACTCTCCGATGGCAGTTCCCTGACATCCACCTCCCCTCCAGGACCCCCCTCACCCCCCGTTTCCCCCTCCTCTCTGGGTGGTGAGGTTGGGAACCCCCGGAAAGAATCCTCCTCATCTTCGGATGACTCGAAAACCGCTTTCCATCTACTACTGTCCCTTCTGCCCGAATACTCTTCCACATCTGATTCTTCTTCCTCTTCCGGTCCTGATTCTGGGAACCCCTCGAACTCCTCTTCCTCGTCAGTGGTTCCGAAGTGTTTCTCCCAGAACCTAGCCAAAGGCTGAGGCTTCCTTGGGAACCGGCGATGAAACGTTTCTACTAATACCTCATCGTTGACCGTTTCTGCTGGTACCCAGGTATTTTCAGACTCCGGTTCCCCTTCCCATTCTACTAAGTACTCCACCTGTTTACCCTTCCACCGAGAGTAGAGTATTTCTGCTACATGACTGCTGCGTTCCCTCTCTTCCACTTGCGGTACCGCGGGAACCTCCCCCTCACATCCCACAAACTCCCGACCCTCTCGGTATGGTGACAGTAATGATCTATGGAATACTGGGTGCAGTTTCATGTTGTTTGGCAACTTGAGTTTGAAGGCCACCGGATTTACCTGTTGTATGACCTCAAAGGGTCCCAGTTGTTTGGGTCTCAATTTCTTACACCCGCCCTTGAATGGCAACCCTTGTGTCGACAACCACACCCGGTCCCCCACCCTTATGGTCTCTCCTTCCCTTCTGCTCCTGTCTGCCTGTTTCTTGTATTCTTCCTTGGCCCTATCCAAATTCATTTGGAGCTGATGATGTATTGCTTCCATTTCTTCTACAAAGTGTTCCGCTGCCGGTACACTCCATCTTTCCCCTCCTTCCCCTGGAAATGCCCTAGGATGGCACCCATAATTAGCAAAAAAGGGACTCATTCCCGTGGACACATTCTCCGCGTTATTGTAGGCAAACTCGGCCAGAGCCAATTTCTCTACCCAATCATTCTCTCTATCATTCACATAACACCTCAGGTATTGTTGTAGAATACTGTTTGCTCTTTCCGCCTGCCCATTAGTTTCTGGATGTCTGGCGGTCGAGAAATTTACCTCTACGTGCAGTAAGCTCATGAGCTTCCTCCAGAACCTGGAAGTAAATTGTTTCCCTCAGTCTGAGACCACCCTCAAGGGGGCGCCATGCAACCTAAAAATGTGTTTTACAAACAACCTGGCGGTTTCTTCTGCCGTGACCGCATGTGAGCAGGCTATAAAGTGGCACATCTTGGTTAATAGGTCTACCACTACCATGACTGCTGTTTGCCCTTTGGATTTTGGCAGATCCGTCATAAAATCTATGGATACCGCCTCCCCATGGCCGTTCTGGTGTGGGTAATGGTTCCAGTAACCCCGCCGGTGCCAGCCTCTCCCCTTTTGCCCGCTGGCAGCGGTCGCACCCCCTTACATACTCACGTACATCTTCCCTCACCTTTGGCCACCAGAATTGCCTGGTAACCAACCACATGGTTTTGTGTTGCCCAAAGTGCCCCGCGGTGGGGCTGTCGCGCAATTGTTTGAGCACTCTACCCCTCAGTTCCCCTTCTGGTATGTACAGTGCCCCCTTGTAATACAACGCCCCGTTCCTTTCCTCAAAACCCCCTGTGTTCTCTCCAGCTCCCCTGAGCCCTCTGAGCTTATCTTGGGCGTATTCGTCGTTCTCGGTTCCCTCTACCAGTTCTCTTTGCCCCACCAATGCTGCCCCACACACCGAGTGGTCCTCGGGGATGATATGCCTTTCCTCAGGCACTCCCTCCCCCTCTAAATACTCTGGTTTTCGAGAGAGAGCGTCCGCCCTGACGTTCTCCGGGCCCGGTACGTAACAAATTTCAAAATGGAATTTGGAGAACTCCTGTGCCCATCTCACTTGTCTCTGGTTCAGTACTCGGGCCGTTCTCCAATATTCAAGATTTTTGTGGTCCGTGCACACTTGGACCTTGTGTTGTGCTCCAATCAGCAGGTGTCGCCACCGCCGAAAGGCTTCATGAATGGCGAGCAGTTCCCGGTCATACTCGATGTAGTTCCTCTCGGATTTGTTCAATTTCCGCGAGAAGAAGGCACACGGTCTCCAGTCCGACGCATCTTTTCCCGGCTGGAGAAGCACCGCCCCTACCGCTCGATCAGATGCGTCCGTTTCTACCCTCATCGGCTTCTGAAGATCCACGTGCAAAAGCTGTTCTTCCGACGTGAACACTTTCTTTAGCCTTTCAAACGCTTGCTGCGCCTCTTCCGTCCAGGCGAATTTCTTCTTACTACTGAGACAATCAGTGATGGGAGCCGTTAAGTGGGCAAAGTTCTTGATGAACTTCCGATAGAAGTTTCCAAACCCCAGGAACCTCTGCACGTCTTTCCTGGTTCTGGGTGCCTTCCATTCCAGTACCGCTTGGACCTTGCTGGGATCCATGGCCAATCCCTTGTCTGACAAACGGTACCCCAGGAATTCCACCTCTCTGGTATGAAACTGACACTTCTCCAGTTTTACCCACAGTTGGTTTGCTTGCAGCCTGCTCAGTACCTCCCTGACATCTCGCACATGCTGCTCCTCATTCTCTGAGTACACCAATACGTCATCTAAGAATGCCACACAGTTCTTGTAAAGCAAAGGTCCCAGGACGTGATTCATGAAGGATTGGAAGCAGGCTGAGCCCCCCTGTAGACCGAAAGGCATAACGAGATACTCAAAGGCCCCCAAGGGGGTGAACATGGTAGTTTTCCATTCATCTCCTTTTCTCATCCGTATCAGGTTATACGCCCCCCCTCAGGTCCAGCTTGGTAAAAATCTTTCCCTTCCTCACCCCGGTCAAAATGTCATCAATTCTGGGCATGGGGAAAGCCACTGGTTCTGACACTGCATTTACGGCCCTGAAATCCACTACAAGCCTGGGTTTATCCATGTTTTTTTTGTCCACAAAGAAAACTGGGCTACCCCCCACCGCTCGTGACTCCCTGATGAAACCTCGTTTCAGGTTTTTGTCAATGAACTCCCTTAACTCCTGCATCTCCCTGTCAGACATGGCGTACAGTTTGCCCACTGGCAGCTGGGCTCCTGGGAGTAGGTTAATTTGACAGTCAAAGGGTCTGTGCAGGGGCAGTCTATCTGCTTCTCTCTCGCTGAAGACGTTGCCCAGGTCGGCGTATTGTTGTGGTATTTCTCCCTTTTTTTCCACCTCCATCCCTGCCAGAGTGGCCATGGCTTCCCCCTGAGTTTCCCTTCCCTTGCAGTGTTCTAGGCAATGAGCTGACCCAAAAGAGACTATCCGCTGGTGCCATCCCACTAGCGGGTCATGCAGCGCCAGCCAGCTCATTCCCAATATGATGGGCGCTCCTCCCAGTGTGGCCACATGAAACGCAATCACTTCCGTGTGCCTGGCCACCTTCATTATCATGGGAACAGTCTGTTGGTTCACTTCTCCTCCCAGCAGTTCCCTCCCATCAATCGTTGTCACCTGCAAAGGGTTACTTAAAGGGAGCGTCTGTATCTGGTGTTCAGCTGCAAACTCCTTACTCATGAAATTACAGGAGCTGCCTGAGTCTAATAGAGCTTTTATCGTTAGCGGATGTCCATTGGGTAGCTCTAGCAACACCTCTATGACTAGAGCTGCTCTTGGGGGTTCAGGCTTGGGCACGTTCACTGATCCTGGGCCTGGCTGCTGTGCCCTGATGCTGGCAGCCAGGCGTTGGCTTTTACCTGCTCCTTACCCCCCTCCTCCTCACTCCTAACAGCTCCCGCCATCCCTTGCCATCCCTTACTTTGAGGGCAGACTCTGGCAAAATGTCCAGGCTGTTGGCAGAGGAAACATTTTTTGGTGCCTTTCCCCTCCTTCTTCCGCCCTTCGTTGGCGTTTGAAATTCCGCGCGCGCTGCCCCAATCTCCATCGGTTCTACAGGCGGGGAAGGTTGCTCTGGCATCTCAGGAATGCGGAAATCGCTTCAACACTCTCCTCTCCCTTCCCGCTTCTCCAGCGCCCTTGCTTCTTGGCGCGCTCCAATCGCGAGCGCGGATTTGGTCAGCTGATCCATGGACTCCGGACGGGGCGCGCGGGAAAGTTCGTCTTTTACCGCTGGGGATAGCCCTTCTTCAAACAGCATTTGTATCAGCATGGTAAACCGTGTCCAATACTCTCGAACGGACTGATTCCCCTGTTTACACGCCATCAACTGTCTGCGCACCACCCCCTGTTCAATCTCGCTGGAAAACATCAAGTCCATTGCGAGGAAAAACTTTCTCAAGTCCTTTAAAGCGTCATTATTTGCTGCCATCAGGGGCCTCACCCAGTCTCTAGCCCCCCCTTCAAGATGCCCAATCACAAAAGCCACTCTCGATTCCTCATCGGCAAAGTCATCAAACTGCAGATTGACGGCATACTGCATCTCTGTCTTAAAGGCTTGGTAATTTCTTGGGTCACCTCCAAACTTTTGCACCAACCCTGGTACCTTCCTTCCGATGGGGGTGGTTTTCCCCTTTGCATCCTGAGCCCACCTCTCCTCAAGCCGCGCCGTTTGCAGTGCTAGCTGGTGTTCCAACGCTCTGTATCTTTCCTCCAGACTTGGACCCGCTCCAGCTCCACCTGCCCCTCCGGCTTCGGTTGGGTTACTCATGATGCCTCTCCTTTGCACAAGCGGCTTTCAGGGACTGATGGATTGCTGTGATGGGATAATGAGCTGCTTGTGCGTAAAAGCTGAATCCCTCAGAGCTTTGCATAGGTCTCAAAGCTCTGCCTTTACGGGAGCCCTCAAAGCATGACTCCCTCAATCGCTGGCAGAATCCGTCAGTGGACGCTTCCGGAATTTACGCCAACATAAGAGTTCCTTAACGGAAACTCTACGTCTGGATTCTCTGCGTGACAGTTTCCTGCGCGGAGTGGGCGTCCCCAGTGGAGGTCCTGAGCCCTCCCCGCTGTTCTCACTGGAAGCATCTTGGAGCCATCCCTCCGCCTGAGTTTCTGCAGGAACTCTCCCTCTTCCCCTGCTGGTTCCTTCCTCAGCTTCTGAGGGTCTCTTAGCCTCCTTGAGCCCTTCCACCACCTGACTCTCCGATGGCAGTTCCCTGACAGGTTTACTTACAAACTCTCCGAAGGTCAGAGTCATGTGCCTTTCTATACAGCAGTCAGAAAAAGTTGCACAGGCAATAAAACATAGCTTGGTTGCAAAATGGTAAAAGTTCCTAAACTATTGGTATAGGAAAACATTAGTTTCAGACTTCATTCTCGTCTATAGCAAAAGAGGCTAGTTAAACTCATGTGGCGGGAGGGAGCAGTTCAAAGCTCCTCACACACCAAAGTTCACATGTAAACTGAGGAAACAAAGGCTTGGTTACTTATTTCCTCCAAGCTGAGATGAAGTGGCATAGGCTAAGCCTGGCAGGATAGCTTACTCTATGGCATTAGCCCCTTCATGAATTAATTAGACTCAAAAAAGCAGGTTATATGAGGCTGATTTAACCTATAGTAGGAGGGAAGCTGTACGCCGGCTCCCTCGGCCGGTAAAGCGAGATGAGCGCTGCAACCCTAGAGTCGTCCGCGACTGGACCTAACGGTCAGGGGTCCCTTTACCTTTAGCCAGTATGGGTGTATAAACCTCTTTCTGTATGTAAATTTCATCCATTTCTTAAGGAGACTGTCTGAGGAAAACATTCCATAGTTTTCAGTGAAATTTCCTTCCACTTGACATGCTTAGGATCACAGCTTAAAAGTTCCTTTGATTCACATAATTGCTCCTGGGTCTCAGCAAAGAATTTACTCAGCTAAATGGTATGAATTAAAAGGCACACGTTGAATGGGTAATTATGCAGATCTTACAGCTTTATATTTTAAATTACAAAAACAGATACATCCAAAGAAGCGTGTTTTTGTTGCAAAAATAGCAAATCTTTCCTTTTTAAAATGATAGAAAATAGCTATTAAGTAAAAATGATTAACTCATCTTATTATTTGCTGTAGCATTTTGACACACCGCCTAACAAAATTATGGAAAATTTAATTTCTTCGTTCATGCATTTAACAACACAGTAATTTGGGCTTTTCTGAGATACAGTGAAAATCTCATCTAATATCAATAATTATTTAAATGTGTTGCTTAGTGTCCAAAGTGTAATCTTATGTAAAAAGTCCTTCTGTTTATATGAATGCCCTGTTACATGGCATTTTAGCTGACTACCATGCAAGCTGGATAAATCTGTTAGTATTAGAATCAAATAAAAATGACTTAATGAATTCAAACCATTGTTACTTTGTTCTTATAGTTGACATTATTCCCTGCTCTTCAAAACACAATATTCTCCCTTCGAGGTTCATGACAACTGAAACAATATTAAACCATATCAAATATAAGCAACATAATCACAATTATAGTAACAGCAGTAAGAATATTTCAGGTCACTATAAAAGGTAAATTGTAAAGGACCCCTGGATGGTTAAGTCCAGTCAAAGGCGACTATGGGGTTGCAGCACTCATCTCGCTTTCAGGCTGAGGGAGCCAGTGTTTGTCCACAGACAGCTTTCCGGGTCGTGTCCAGCATGACTAAAACACTTATTTTGCAACAGTACACCGTGACAGAAACCAGAGTGCATGGAAACACCATTTACCTTCCCACCGCAGCGGTACCTATTTATCTACTTGCACTGGCATGCTTTCGAACTGCTAGGTTGGCAGGAGCTGGGACAGAGCAACAGGAGCTCACCCCATTGCGGGGATTTGAACCACTGACCTTCTGATCAGCAAGCCCCAGAGGCTCAGTGGTTTAGACCACAGCGCCACCTGCGCCCAGTGATACAGGTCACTGTATCACAAGCCAATTTAAGAAGAAAAACAGGGGCTACTGCCTGTTCCCTTCAATAGGAACCCAGGAAGGCACCTTATATTGAGAGAGTCCCCTGGTTTATCTAGCCCAGTAATGTCTCCACTGACTGGCAGATCTCTCCAGGATTTCAGATAGGAATCCCTTCCAGCTCTACCTAGAGATGCCAGGGATCAAACTTGGGACCTTCTGCATGCAAAACAGATTGTGATGGCCTGGGAATTGGATTCAGAGGCTGGACCTGAGGAATCCCAGCCTGCACAGGAGTCCCCGCCTCCAGGACCGGCTGAGCCAGGGCTGGGGCTTGAACCTGAAGGGCCCTCACCTGTGCCGGATCCTCAGGAGCAGACACCAGCTGAATCCGCTCTGGCTCCGAAGGTGATGGAGGATCCATTGCCTGCAGGTGCTCCACTCTCAGCCCCGTCAGGGGAAGCTGAGGTTGCCTCTGGGTCCAGTAACCCTCCAGCCTCTTCTGAGCTGCAGAGGATCAGGGCAGAGAGGCGGAGGGAACTAAGTTCCTGCAGGAGGAGTGCTCGCCTCCAGGCCAGGAAAGGCGAGTCACCTGTGGACTGGGGCCGCCCTATGCCTCGGGGCAGATAAAAGCCAGCCAGCCCCAGTCCCAGGTTGTGGGAGCAACATTGTTGGTAGCTTGTTCCTGTCCTGCTCTTCTGCCAGAGTTCCTGACCTCACCCGACTCCTTGCCTTGGACCCTGCTTCAGCCTTGACGGACAGCCTCCATACCACACCCTCGACTCAGACCACGCCGCATGGTAACCCCCCGGGACCAGCACACAGATACTCTACCACTGAGCTACGACCCCTCCCCAAACAATAGTTCCCACCCAGGGCCAGTAGCCCTGACCCATGTTTGGGCAACAGGTCCGAACCAAGGAAGCTGCCTTTCTAGCAAGTCACTCCCATTGGTTCATCTGACTCAGTTCTGTCCACACTGATAGGGTTTCAGGCAGGGGGCTCTCCCAGATTTAAAGGCTGATGCCTGGAGTCAGTGGCGTAGCGTGGGGGGTGCAGGGGGGGCTGGCCGCACCGGGCGCAACATCTGGGGGTTAGGGTTAGGGGGCGCAAATCCACGGGTTAGGGGGCGCAAATCCATGGGTTAGGGGGCGCAAATTACTTGCCTTGCCCCGGGTGCTGACAACCCACGCTACGCCACTGCCTGGAGTTCAGGTTCAGAGGTGGCAACTCTCCACCCACTGGTATGTATTAATAACTGAAGGCTCCATCTGCATTGCAGAACATCTCCAGACTCCTTCATGCTATCAAGGTGCATTTCTTTCATTATCTCATCATGAAGCATTAAAGCTATAATTTGCATTTTAAAAAAACCTTGGGGAAAAAACAACAGCCCACAGATAATTACATGGCAGCGTGAGCAATATTCATATTTCTAGGCTGATGAAAGTTCTTTGCACATTTGACTCTTTCCTTCACCACGGCTGTGTCAATTGGGATCAGGCAAGTGTCTGAAGCAGGAAATTTTGCCATAACAAGAAACTGCAGATTCTATTATTGTTGTTGTTGTTGTTGTCGTCGTCGTCATTACGGTTCGGAAACTCTGTCCAGCGTTTCATATTGCTAAAATAAGGATGCTTTCTTTCGACTATCTTAAATTTCAGCAGAATTTTACACTTAACTCTTATTTAACAGAACACGTTCATCCCCATCTGCAAAAGGATGTTCTCCTACCAACACACAGTTTAACTGCTGAGCTGCATACACTGCTCAGGTGTCCTTATTCTAATCAAGGAATCTAAGCAGACAAACGTATTTCTGAAAAAATGTAACATGCTTCCTAAGACACAACCACAAATCAAGAGGAGCTAAAAATAATTTTTTTAATGTCTTCAAGAGCAATTTTGCTTGATGTCAGATTTTGCCATTTATTTTAGTGAAATGAAACCCTTTTAAAAGCAGAAATTCATCTAGAAATTATAGGCATGAGGAGGCAATGCAATTATTTCTACTTGGATTTCACAGTTCTGTGCCGGGGGCAAAAGATCTCCCACAGCGTTCCAGACGATTTGGAGGGTGGCAGCACAGTAGATTGCATCCACCATTATGAAAATCAGTCTGACATTATTCTGTGGGACACACTGGTGTGAATAATGTCTCCCGGACATGAGTTTGTGGTACTTTATGAAAACCCTGAAGGGGAAAAAAATGTGCCTGTGTGACAGGGAATGGTTAATGTTTCTTACATATTCTAGCAGATCAACAGAACTGTTTCTAGCATAAAAATATTCGCGTTCATGCAAAGACCACAGATAATAATAATCAGACATTGCCTTGGATCTAATATAAGTTAACTGAAGGAAATTCATGGAAGGAAGGGCCCAGAACAGTGTGAGATGAGGCACAGGTGGCTGCAAGGGAAAGGGAGACTCACCCCAAATTGGGCTGTGGTCTGTTCACTTTTGAATAATTCTCCCCTCTCCCAGAAAGCTTCCTGTCCCATCCTACATTGCCCAGGAAGGGCTCCTGTTAGAGAGAGAGGTTAGAAAATAGATTTCTTACTCTCTCGTAGCAGAGTTAACCATGGTTGCTCCAAGCATATTAACATTTGGTTAGATCTGAATCTGCCCTCATCCACTATTAAACAAGTATTCCCTATGAAAATACTTAGGCTAGAGTAAATCTCAGACACTTAGCTTTGCAAAAGTAAGAAGTGAAGATTTTTATTCAGAGTTTCAGAAGTAAAAGCAAACCAATCTCCATTTGCTGGCAGTAAAATGAAGATAAAAAAGGTCCAAATAGCTTTAAAAGGCAAATTACTTGGTTTCTCTACAAAAGGAACATGCAACCTTTGGGTTAAGATGCAGGCTTTAAAATCTCATTTTAGAAAGATTCAGTTCACTTGAAGGGAGCCATGGCCACATGGCTTCTTGCTTGCTCCAGGCGGCAGGAAGAGAAAAGAATGAGAAGGGGAAGGGAGCAAAGTCTGCTGAGAGCCTGCTAAGCCACACCCACTTGCAACCTGAGCTCTGGGATCAGGTTAACCCAGGCATGGGCAAACTTGGCCCTCCAGATGTTTTGGGACTACAATTCCCATCATCCCTGACCACTGGTCCTGTTAGCTAGGCATGATGGGAGTTGTAGTCCCAAAACATCTGGAGGGCCGAGTTTGCCCATGCCTGGGTTAACTGTTTTGTGCATGCAAGTGTAAGTCAGCAACTATGTATTACAACAGACCCAACCCTCTAGAGATGCTTTTCTGGCTGGAGTGGCAGCTTATGTTTTCAAATTAGATGGAAACCACATCAGTCAGCATTATTTCCCAAGAAACTACAGGATTACACTGTAGCTGGAGTAATGTGTATACAACTTAATGCACCAGGACAAGGAAGAAAAGTTGCAATTAAACAAAAAATGTACTGTGACATGTATACATATCCTGAGACTCCCATCCTATATTCATTGCTTTGGGGCCAGTCCGGTTGAACTTAGCAGGCCTTTTTCCCCAATTCGGGGTGCCTAGAATTGGGGGCAGCAAATGTTTAAACTCTTAAAAAGAAAATGAGAGTATGAAAGTCTCCAAAAGCAGAATGCAAGGCTCATTTAGAAAATGTGATCATAAATGATGTCGCTATTCTGAATAGCACATTAATGGCAATCCGATGAGCTCTGCTGAAGCAGCATTTACATTGTGGCGAATGGCAGATTTAATTTTCATTTAGGCGAAAGGAAGCTTCCCTACCATTCCACATGATAAATGCTTCCAGCGAACCCAGAAAATGGTCATATTGCCAGGTTTTATCCATTGCCTTTGACTCACTATAATAGCTGCATTTCCCCTTATGATGCCCAATTTACATTGCACCTTTCTCTATGTTTCTGTAACTCACTCTTACCAAATAAGCCTTTATCCTCTCTCTCTCTCTGTGGAATAAATCCTCAACATGTAATATGCGCTAAAATAACTGGCCATTGTGGTTTGTTTTTCTCTCTTTTCCACTCCCCACTAAGCACTCTCCTAGATTTAACCAATAGCACTGCTTTCTATTTTTCATACCTTATGATGCCTACTGAAACCTACACCAAGTGATAATGCCCAATTCATCATTAGTTCTGTTCTCCTTTGAGGCCTTGTTTGCTATGTGTAGGTTTAAAAAAAGCAACCAAATTCATTTGCTAACCCAATCTAATCTTCCTATTTCACTGGATTATGTCCATTTCTTTTCGCCTTTAGCTTTTAGGCATTAAAAGGGAGAGAAAATTAATTCCTTGTAGATGTTCTATATAACTTTTCCTCCATTTGTGGTGTGGTGGTTGGAGTCTGGGACCCTGGGGGAGACCCAGGTTCAAACCACCTTACCAGGTGCTCCTGGACCAATCACCATTTCTCAGCTTAATTTACCTTACCTTGTGAAGATAAAATGGTTGGGTGGGGGATGCATCCATGTACCCCACCCTGAGGTTTCCGGAAATGAGGAAGGATAATAAATGGGTGGAATTGTTCTAGAAATGATACATTTTATGTTAGGACAAGGAAGAAAAATCTAGAGTTGCAATCCTATGTTCACCAACCTGGGAGTAAGCTCTCTTTAATACAGTGAGGCTTTGTTGTTGTTTAGTCCTGTCTGACTCTTCGTGACCCCATGGACCAGAGCACGCCAGGCACTTCTGTCTTCCACTGCCTCCCGCAGTTTGGTCAGACTCATGTTTGTAGCTTCGCGAACACTGCCCAACCATCTCGTCCTCTGTCGTCCCCTTCTCCTTGTGCCCTCCATCTTTCCCAACATCAGGGTCTTTCCCAGGGAGTCTTCTCTTCTCATGAGGTGGCCAAAATATTGGAGCCTCAGCTTCAGGATCTGTCCTTCCAGTGAGCACTCAGGGCTGATTTCCTTCAGAATGGAGAGGTTTCATCTTCTTGCAGTCCATGGGACTCTCAAGAGTCTCCTCCAGCACCATAATTCAAAAGCATCAATTCTTCGGCAATCAACCTTCTTTATGGTCCAGTGAGGCTTAAAGGTAAAGGTAAAGGTACCCCTGCCCGTACGGGCCAGTCTTGACAGACTCTGGGGTTGTGCGCCCATCTCACTTAAGAGGCCAGGGGCCAGCACTGTCCGGAGACACTTCCGGGTCACGTGGCCAGCGTGACATCGCTGCTCTGGCGAGCCAGAGCCGCACACGGAAACGCCGTTTACCTTCCCGCTGGTAAGCGGTCCCTATTTATCTACGTGCACCCGGAGGTGCTTTTGAACTGCTAGGTTGGCAGGCGCTGGGACCGAGCAACGGGAGCGCACCCCGCCGCAGGGATTCGAACCGCCGACCTTTCAATCGGCAAGTCCTAGGCGCTGAGGCTTTAACCCACAGCGCCACCTGCGTCCCTCCAGTGAGGCTTACTCCTGAGTAAACACTCACAGTAGTGTACTTTCAGTGCATTTTCATGGCTCTTTATCAGCTTTGCTGCTGTCATTCATCGGACAAAATGATTATTATTTGTTCACCAAGCCAAATGCAGTTACTGTGGAAGTTAACAAAGAGCCTGGCCGGTAAAAAAATTATCACATCATTCTTCAGGCTCTTTTTTGCAGTTGATGTTCTGATTCCCTCTCGCTTTGCCGGACTCAGCGGTTGGCTTGTCTGGCATTGCTGTTCCAACCTAGGGCTGTTGTTGTACAAGCAAAAGAACAATAGCTCTCATTGGGCAAAGGTGCTGAGGCAAAGGTGCTGAGGGGGTGATGTCACCCCCTCCCCTAGCCGTTTAAATCCATGAGCCTCACAGCCACTCTTGTTTCATTTTACAATGCAGATGCAAAACCAGCATTGACCATAATACTTATTAGCATTACAAAATTCCTCTCCTCCGCCTTCTCCTCCACCTTAGTAATTGAAATATACTCAGAATCCGCACGAGTGGGCTCAAATCCCACCTTTGTCGCCATTGAAATATACTCCTGTAGTGATTTCATGCTCTTTACTGCAGCTTGTAAAACAGTAATTGAATTGCCCCCCGAAACCTCAGGCTTTTATATACATTATTTACACAATGAGTCCCGTCTGATTGGCTGATTCTGCTTCCCTCCTGGAGCCTGATTGGTCTTTTCCTGCAAGCCAATCAGTTGTTGCATTCTAGGATCCTACCTGCCTATTGTTCCAGGATCCAAGCTTAGTATAGAACAGTAATGAACATAAATAGTGCAAAAGAAGCTTATAGGGAATGCAAATACAGCTCAATGTGTGTTTCCACAAGGAACTTCACACAAACGTGTTTTCACAAGTAGTTCTGCTTTGCAGTGCAATTACATTACCTCACACTTGAATATGCCCACAGCCTTTTCAGTTACCTGCATTCCAAACAGTATTAAAGGGGGTGGAGGAATCGCATTGGGAATGCAAAATCTTGGGCTTTGCCTGTTGAACAGCAGCCTGAAGGGGGAGAAGGCAGAGTGACTCCACCTGGAGCTGATCAGCCTTCAATTTCACAGAGGAGAAGGCACTGATGAGAACCAGCTGGCTCCAGCCTTCCTAAGCAGAGCTTCCAGCAGCAGTCAGATGCTGGCAACAACACTTATAGTCCTTGGCCCTACCTTCCTGCTTGTATGTGCCCTCGATCCCAAGACCATCAGATTCCCTGACCCCTGGACCATCTAACCACACGGATTGCTGTTTGCCTGACGCTAGGACTGGACCTGACTTTGGATGCTGGCCCTGCCTCCTGGTAAGTACACCTCAGAGTCCCTTGTGAGCTCTGCAATGAGACTGCAACAATCCCAGACACAAGAATTCTAACATTTTCTGAATGCACTATTTCATTTATAATTTGTATTTATTTATTAAATTTGTATGCATTCAACAGCCATTTCTCATGGGGGTTCCGTTCCCAGGTCCTGGGGGTGTTGGCAGAGCATGTATAAGTGCACCCTGCTTTGTTACGCCCCCCCATTCCCCCTGCCCCTTCTAGTGACGCATTTAGTGATGTTTTCGGGTCACTTCCAGGTTCAGTGTCATGCACATGTGTGCGACCTCATGTCATTTGGACACACATTAATCAGCTGTTGTCTGTACTGCCCTTCATATAATCTCAGAGCTGTTCACAACATTAAAATATATGATAAAGACACAAGAACAAAGACAATACAATACAATACCATTGCCACCCTAAAAAGGTAAAGGTACCCCTGCCCGTACGGGCCAGTCTTGACAGACTCTGGGGTTGTGCGCCCATCTCACTTAAGAGGCCAGGGGCCAGCGCTGTCCGGAGACACTTCCGGGTCACGTGGCCAGCGTGACATCGCTGCTCTGGCGAGCCAGAGCCGCACACGGAAACGCCGTTTACCTTCCCGCTGGTAAGCGGTCCCTATTTATCTACTTGCACCCGGAGGTGCTTTTGAACTGCTAGGTTGGCAGGCGCTGGGACCGAGCAGCGGGAGCGCACCCCGCCGCAGGGATTCGAACCGCCGACCTTTCGATCGGCAAGTCCTAGGCGCTGAGGCTTTAACCCACAGCGCCACCTGCGCTCAGTTGGTACAGCATGAGACTCTTAATCAGAGGGTTGTGGGTTCAAGCCCCACCTAGCACAAAAAAATCCTGCATTGCACGGGGTTGGACTAGATGACCAATGGGTCCCTTCCAACTTCACAATTATATATGAAAAACATATAGGATGTTAATCAGCCAAAAGCGTGGTTGAAGAGGAAAGTTTTAAAGAACATCTATAGGGAAGGTACCAGGCGAGCTTCTCTGGGGAGAGCATTCCCCAAAGGGGAACCATTGCAGAAAAGGCCCATTCTCGTGTTGCTGCCCTCTGGGACTCTCATGGAGAAGACACACACAAATGGGTCTCAGAGGATGATCTCAGGGTCTGGGTAGGTTCATATGGGGAGAGGCGGTCCTTGAGGTATTGCAGTCCTGAGCCATTTAAGGCTCCGTAGGTCAAAACCAGCACTCTGAATTGGGTCCAGAAACTAATTCACATTTCCAAATTGTTCTGGGGAAGTCTGAGAGTTGGAAACCATAGTGAACATCGGCAGAGTGCCTACAGCAGTCGCCCTTGCTGACAGGGAGAGTTGAAAGGACACTGAGGACTTGTGAAGTTGTGCAGCTGGTTTTCCGTGAAGTTTTCAAAAGAGAAAATCTCAGGCAAAGTGTGAAGAGGGAAGTGGCGTAGCATGGGTTGTCAGCACCCGGGGCAAGGCAAGTAATTTGCGACCCCTAACCCGTGGATTTTAGCAGGGGGCAGAGAGCTGTGAGTGCGAGTGCGCGTGCCCCCCAGATGTTGCGCCCGGTGCGGCCGCCCCCCCTGCACCCCCCACGCTATGCCACTGAGTGGTTCCTCTGATTCTGACTACATGCTACATTGGCAGTTGCGTTCCACATATATATGCAGTAGTTCTTACCTGTCCTTCACTTAATAATAATAATAATAATAATAATAATAATAATTTTGCTGTGTAATACTTGGGGTGGCTCTGCCAATAGACAGAGTGAGGTTGTTGCCTCAGCCGGTGGTGTGTTTGTGTAGAAGGCAGCAGTTACAGTCCCCTCAGATGCTCCTCCCCCCCTTTTTTCTCAGTTAGACAATGGAGATTTTGTGTGTGCCATGAAGTTTGACCTGCACCTCTTAAGCTGGTCTGATGCCCTCAGGGACAGTGTGGAATGATGAAGTCCAGGTGATTTCTGTATGTAGACTTGGGGTGGGTGGCAAAATGTCTTGGGCTGACTGTGTGTGTGTGTGCGCGCGCGCATGGGTTTGGTTATATTTGGGCTTTAGGTACATTACCATTCTATTGCTTTATTTGGTTTTATAAAGCACTATAATGTATTTAGAACTGCAGGTTTTAAAATTATTATTAAATATATGAAATATGGAATTTGATCAGCGGCAAAGTCATAAGTTGCTGCTTCATCCACGAATGAGTGATAGGCAAGAAAGTGTTCTTGAGACTGTGTGGTCCCAGAAAGATTCCTTCCAAACCGAAAAGCAGAAGTAATATCTCCCTTGTAGCGAGAAGTCATTGATAATGTCATCCCAGTTTGTAACAATTCCCTAAAGCACTGCTTGAACACATAACCTTTTGCAAAGTGGTCAGGTAACTATTGACTTCCTGTCATGGAATTTCTCTTTGAGAATTACCTTGTGTATTCTAAACATCTGCAGGCTCTGAAATATGCATGACAACAATGGAAGTAAATCTCCTGTGTTAAGGTTTCTGTACACAAGCTGGAATTATAATATGAATGGAATACATATTATTGATAAAACTCCTGACTCGAGCATTTATACAACTTGACACAAGAGTATTCAACTGATGGAAGCATTTTTTAAACTTATTTTTAAACCTTTACTGAAGTGCTAAAAAACACATACCCCCAAAGTGCCCAATTTTCCACAGACATTCCTAGAATTAGGGTCCCGTTTATACAGAAAATAGAATACCTGCACCAAATGAAGGAAATGGTGAAACTGGCATACAAAGCCCTTCCTATATTTTTAAAGGAAAAGGTTACCAATCCACTTTAAATTATTTAATTGTGGAGAGTGTTTATTCATTTATTGTAAATGGAGCCTGACGCTGGACTCAGTTACATTAGTCAAAATACAGTGATTTGAATGCAGTATAAATATGCAACACCAGATGGCGCCAGAGAGCACAAAAATTCTATAGCATTTTTACATAGGGTTTTTTTCTTTTGTTATAACAATTTAATTTCCGACTTATTTATAGCGGGGGTTTTCACCTGTGTGTAGATCCACCCCCTGTCTAGTCAGAAGTTAGTCCCATTGTATTCAATGGAGCTGACTCCCAGGTAACTGGGAAAAGACTAGGCAGCCTTAAACTGCAATCCTAAGCATTTTTACTCAGCACTAAGTCCCACCGAGTTAAATAGGTTTTGCTCTCTGGTATGTTCCTAATCATTCTTAGTTTCTGTTGCTTTCCCCTGACAGGGACTCAAGGCATCTCACAGCTAAAACCTCACTTCATTCCATTTCTCTGTTAAAGGCCTGCACAATTATTTTCTTTACAACAACCCTGTGAGGTAGGTACGGCAGAGAGGTTGCCGTTGGCTCAAGGTGTCCCTGTTTTCATCTGATAAATGTTGGAGAGTCTGCTTTCTACTGTCTGAAGTAGAACAATGAAGTACTATCATTGTTCAGGGCAATGAACGTCTTGATGAAGATGCTCATTTTCTGTCCAGTAGTGAGTAAGTAAAGAAAACAGTTGTATGATTTCCATCTAACTTGCAGAACAGTGAAGTGTTTAAGATAGATAGATAAATAGACTAAACTAGTTTCTATAGACAGTATTTTAAACTTTTGATTGAATTCTGGCCCACAGACAACAAAGGCCCTGCTGTTGTCAATAAGTCTACTAATGCTCATTTGCAGAACATCTTGCCACTCAGTGTAGACAAAAGTGAGTAAATAGACCAATGATCTGACTCTGTATAGGGCAGATTCCTACATTCCTACGATGCTACCTTATCAAACTTGAGCACGGGCTTTCGCTTGTGTCTGCCCTTTGCCATGTCACTTCATGTTTGCCAATGCAGATTTGAAACTGAGTTGTAAACTTCAGCTTTGCGTATACATTACAACCCAAGTGGAGTTGGGGGACTGGAGTTGCACACATCTGTAACTAATTTCCAGAGTCCTGTGGATTAAGTAACCATTGGGGGAAATCAATCAATCAATTGAAAACGTCTTCTTCAGCCCAACAAATTTCACACTGTTGCTTCATCTTGAGGCAGGGAATTTTTTCCCCTAAAATTCAAGACAGACTGTAAGATGTGTGAGGTCCATATTAATGCAGCAAGTTCAGCTATTAATAAAAGCATCTGATACTTGTTAAAAGGGGAGTGACTCATTGCTAGTTTTTCACAAACAACATTTATGTTCAATGACGCACTATTTTTATGAACATATTTCAGATCCTTTTGTTTCAGTGGTAATTCACATTGTTCAAGTTTATTGCCCAGCCAATTGACCATTATAATATTTGTGTAATTATATCCCCAATGATTAGACATGGCCAATCTGTTAACTCCCAAATATAATGAAAATAAGAACTAAAAATCACATTGCAATCACTGGCATAAACAAAACCAACAATCACATATCTATCAAAACCTGTGATATAAAGTTGCATTTTTTAAAGAAAGTATTTTATATTGATTTTAAGAAATCTGTAATTTCATAATTATACTTTTTTTTTAACTAAATGCCTTCTATGGTACAATTATTTTGAATGTTTTGTTTTTTCAAAACTGTCAGTAACATCAGCTAAGACAAATTTGCTATGGATCTTCCCTGTCCATTGCAAATTTTGCCACTAATCTAGTTAGTAATCTAGTTAAGGGAGAAACCTATCATTTATCAGGAAGAAGGCCAAAAGATAATTGATAGGTTTCCCCATGTCTAAAACCAAGGGGAGGGGAAAACCTTTCTTCTCTCTCTCTTTACACACAGAGGACTACAAAATGTCAAATCATGTACGAAGCTTTTAATTTGGTTCATCCCACCAGGACACAACACAATCAATCATTTTAAGGAATTGGGCAAATTGGCCTCATAATTCCACATTCATGAGAATTGACTCAACGCCATTGTTTTGCTGCCACAAACTCTAAACCTTAAGTAAAGTTTAGACCTGGTCCATTCTGAGTCAAGCAATTTTAAGGTTAATTTATATAAATAAGAGTTAAATAAATGCTTAACTCTTTCCAACTAAGGGCTCTCTCTTCTCAAACTAGCCTGGTCCTGCCTTTGCCAAGTCCCATCCATTGCTGAGGCACTGTTGGGTGAAGTGAAGAAAGATCCTTTCTTCAGCTCTTCAGCTCTACCCAGGTAATGGAATACTTTGCCTGTAAGATTCATTTTACCATCCCTGCTACTGCTTTTCCCTGCATGGACAAATCTTTCTTATTCTGGCAGGCACTTGTCCTTTTTTCGTGGTGATCATTTTACAACTTCCCTGACTCATACCCTCCAACGCTTCTTCGGTGAAGATAGGGACGTTGCATTCCATAATGATGATTTTACTATTTATACCCCACACATCTTACTGGGTTGCCCCAGCACTCTGAGCAGCTTCCTACATATATAAAAACACAACAAAACATTAAACATTTGTTTAAAAAAGCCTTCCCTATGCAGGATTGCCTTCAGACAGCTCAGAGGTTGGATAACTCCAAACCCTCCAACATTTCTCCAATGAAAATAGGGACATCCTAAAGAAAAGTGGGACATTCCAGGATCATATCAGAAACCAGGAAAGCTTCTCTAAATAGGGACATCCCTGGAAAATAGGGACACTTGGAGGGTTTGCTAACTTTGTTTTGTTGGTTTATGTTGCTCTTACTATTGCTGTTTGATTGTATTGCTTTTAATTATTACAAGTCCCCCTGAGCACTACATTGGAAGGGTGGGGGTATACATTTTTCTAAAAAAACAGGCACAAAGCTAATAAACTGTACCTTAAATAGCCTACTTTTTGAAGGGATTAGGGGTAGGCAATGTGCTGCCCTTCAGATTTTGTTGGACTTCAGTTCCCATCAACCCCAGGCAGTGTAGCCTTTAATCAGGAATGATAGGAGTTGTAGTGCAACGAGAGCCCCAGAATGGCTACTCCTAGACCACAATTTACTAAGTCGCAGTATGCGACAGAACTTTGTCACTAGGCAACACAGCTGCAGTGTTGCCTGGGCTAGCCGTGTCATGCAAGGGGGTGTGTGTGTGTGCATGAACATGAAACAATCTGCTTCAGTTTATTTTTTAAGTTCAGTTGTATTTTTAGGGTTGTTGCTAGCTACTTTGCATGTTATATGCAAAAGGTGGGATAAATTTAATTCATTATATATGGATTGAGGAGCTAAATGGAGGCAGGAATTGATTCTGAATGGTGCAGCTGCCTTTTTAGTGTTGGCCCCAGGGTGGCCAGTTGAAAAAGAAGGCAGGCTCATGCACCTGCTGAAATTCTATATACTACACAACTATTAAAGTGCTTGTCCTCTTTTGCCTTTTGGCCACCCTAATTGGCCCAGCTGGAGGAGATTATTGGTGAAGATGCATTTCTTTTTTGGGGGGGGGGGAGGATTTGCTTCAGTCAGCAAACCGTTTTGGATCAGCCTTTTGGTATGAAAGCCCAAAGTGGTGTCTTGAGATACTTAACAGCGGGTTTTCTCTTTCTCATATTGGTGAAGTCGTTTGGATAGAATTCTTCCATTTAGGTGCCACTCATTTCATAGTCTACAATGTCCTGGTCATAGCAAACTTAGCAATGCTCCAACTCCTGCTAGCTGTGGAGACAGCCATAATATGTTCTGCCTCTGACATCTTCCAGAAGAAACAACCCCGAATACAGAAGGCTCCTGCTTCACAGAGGAGTCACCCTTCAACTTGTAGAGGGTCATGCCAATAACGGTACGCAGTGGACTTAGTATGTTCATGCCCTCTGCTCCCCCCTGCTGTGTTTACTATATACCATTATGGTACCTTCCAGATGTTTCTATACTCCATCTCCCATTATTCTTAGCCAAGGGCTGTCCTAGCTGGAGCTGATGGGAGTTGGAGTCCAGCAACTTCTGGAGAACTTCACATTGGCTCCCCCAGCCGCCTGCTGCACACAGTTACACCTGAGAAACAGAAACACCTGAGAAAGGGTTTTGTTTCTCTGGCATTTCTAATGGGGAACTATACAAAGTTGCCCTAATTCAGCAAGAGATTTGCATGTGCAAGCAACCTTACGTGTCTTTGAGCAGCCTTCCACATACGTTGGCGATGCATAGATATGCATATGTGGGTATAGATCCACGTCATGATAGCCTGAACCCTCTTTAATTGAACAGATGTGCCTGGTGTAGTAAATCAAGGAACACATTTGCATAGAGGCCGCCATTTCTTCTGCATAGCTATTCACCACTGGTCAAGGCTAAACAGATTTCCAGAGAGCATATTCTAAAGAAAGCCATGAAAGGCTCTGCTGTGTTACGCTGAATCCTCGAGCCGTCATAGAAACTCATTCACCAGCATTATGAAACCAGCCTTACAAATTGCACGTTCAGATAAGCAAGGGCCTTTTTAAATTCTGAGCGTCATAATAATCCACTATGTGATCTTTTGATGACTGTTTCAGTGATTCCTTCAAAACACACCCACCTACCAGACGCAGCTTCAGTTTAAGAGACAATTGTGGGGGAGGGAAAGCTTTGCGTCCAACCCAGGGCTGGATTTAGGTTTGATGAAGCCCTAAGCTACTGAAGGTAATGGGGCCCTTTATATGTCCAGCTGTCCTTTGTCAACAACAAGTTGTCGCTGTTTTTTGTGTTGAATATATGCTATATGGGAATTCATGGACCTAATAGGTATCTAAAGCCATTTGCACATAACAGAATATGTATTTTATCAAAGTAATTGTTGAACTGAAATACAATTAAGAAGAAGTATATGAATAGTCAAATACTTTTAAATTTTTTGGGGGGCCACAAGAGAGTGGGGCCCTAAGCTATAGCTTGTTTAGTTTATACGTAAATCCGGCACTGGTCCAACCCAATAGATAGCAAACTCATTTTTGTCACTGTTGAAAATGTAATAGATAATATACTTTAAATGAGCAGTGATTTATTTTGCTGGTTCTGCAGTAGCAAAGGGAATACCTCATTCTTTACTTTCTTCTGGTTAGTGCATATCAGACTAGAAGAGGTTTTTAGTGAAATAAAAAGAACATCCAATTAGAACACTGCCTGCTAATAAATGAATTGCCAAACACAGCAACACTTACTGGCTGAGAGAGTCATTTGCACCATGATTTCGTCAAGGATAAACTTGGCTGGGTATGAACATGGGTATGGGCTCTTGAATGGTCAGTTTTTGGGCTTGGGATGGTCCTTAAGCCACACACTTTTCTGGATAGAAATGGTTTGGCCCCAGTAATTTACACCCAATTGAAACCTCAGGTTACGCCCTCATTGCCTTTGAAACATCCTTGGAAACTAGAGTTAGTTCAGACCGTTCTGCTGAGTGTTAAGCAGGGCTGGCTGCATGGAAGATACTGTTGTGAGTTTGGTGCAGGGACTGGGCTCATTCTTCCAGAATTGTCATATGCTGGAACAGCTGTTTACCATGAGGTATAACAGCCTTCAGTGCTTTCATATATATCTCAAGATGTGTTCCTTTTCAAGCATCTGTCCCCAAGGACGCTGCCACCATTAAAACACATATATTTTTAGCTGGTGATAAATGGTAGCAAGTAATGTCGATTTATATGTATCATCAAGTGATTAAATAGGATCCATTTAGCATAGGCGAGGCACTTCTGTCAAGACTGCTTCAATAGAGACATTTGTCACTGATGACAAATTACAACTTACAAAAAACAAACTTAGGAAGCTAAAGGTCTGGTCTGGAGCGGCAGTACACCATAGTGATTAACAGCATAGTCCTGTCCGTGTCTGTCTCCCATCCAATTCAATGGGCTTAATTCCAGGTTAAGTGGGTTGAGCATGGCAGCCTAAGAGAATGAATGGCGGCATTCTTAGCTCAAACTCATCTGTAGGGGAGTCACCCACTGTAAACACTCCCCAGATGATGCGTAAGATGGAAATATGCATATTTGACCCAACTACACTGTAGTTGTACTGTACCTACTTTGAAAAAGTAAAGTAAATTCTTAGGGAAAATGATGCCCGAGGGCACTATGGCAACCTCAAGACACCCCTTTCCCAAACCATGTGTTGGAGCATGCTTCATTAGCACATTATTCTTGCAATCCTATGCATGCTTACACAAAAACAAATCTCAGTGTGTTCAGTAATGCCTACTCTCTGGGAACTTTGTGCAGGAGTTCAGCCTTAGTTTAGTTCAGGGGTCAGCAACGTTTTTCAGCTGTCAGACCATGTGGTGGGCTGGACTAAATTTGGGGAAAAAATATGAGTGAATTCCTATGCCCCACAAATAACCCAGAGATTTATTTTAAATAGAAGGATACATTCTACTCATGTAAAAACACGCTGATTCCTGGACCGTCGGTGGGCCGGATTGAGAAGGCGATTGGGCCGCATCTGGCCCACGGGCCTTAAGCTGCCTATCCCTGGTTTAGTTCATCCTCTGCCAATCTGGTATCCTCTACTAGTTTTGGACTTCAACTTCCACCATCCCTGACCGTTGGCCAGACTGGGGCTATCAGAGTTGTAGTCAGTAGTCATTACTGGCCCCATAAGTGGCTGGGGCAACCCAGTCAGATGGAAGGGGTGTAAGTGATAAGTTATTGTTACTATTATTCTGTTGCTTCTGCAGTTTATCCCTGTCGCCACCTGTTCTTTCTCTCTTATCCAAAGGGGATGAGCAATGGGGTTAGAAGAAGAAGAAGCTGGTATCACACACACACTCACTCCCCTGCCCTCTAGTTCTCTTCCTGTCAAGCAAATGGGCAACATCGGTGAGAAGTAATTACAGTAGCTGGCAGAAATGGGCTTCAGGATGTTGGTCCCACCCTGAGGGTGCCTTGCATGACGGTCCTCAAAATCCTGATGAAGGCATTTTGGAAGTGCATGCATGCACACCACAGGCTCCTCCAGACTATTGCTTACTTGTGGAGTAGCCAACACGTTGCCCTCCAACTTTCATCAGCTCCAGCTAGCATTGCATGATGGGAGTTGTAGTCCAACAGCGTTTGGAAGCCATAACATTGGCTACCAATGGGTTACCCAATCTGATGCCCTCCAGTTGTTGTGGATTGCAACTTCCATCATCCCTCACATGCTGGCTAGGGTCGATTATATCAAAGGCACCATATTGGCCACCCCTATTCCAGTGATTCTGTGCCTTCCGGCTAAAAATGGAAACAGAAGTTGACTTTTGCATGCAGTGGGGGGTGGGGGTGGAACCTAAGTAGGACTCATTCAGTTTTCCATCTCACTGCTGATGCTTCTTTGGAATAGTGTTCATGGGGCTTAGAAAAGAAATTTAAGAATGGAGATGAGAAACAAGTTGATATTTGAGACGAGAGTCTAGAATAGAGAGCTGAAGAAAACAAATTTTAGAAACAACCAAGTCAAAGCTAATGCATCTTCCCATTAATAAAACCAGTGACTAGAATTTCATGTGGGAGAGGAGACGATGTGGTTTCTGAATCTGCCTCCCACACCAAATAAAAACTTTAATATTAATACAATTGATTGACTAATCTCTCAGCTGCCAGCTAGGCTGTCAAACTTTTATGCAGAATTCTAATAAGGCAGCAACAAAAGTGAGAGCGCTCATCTCCACACATAAATATTCATGCACACCCATATGGCACGTTATGAGTTTGCTCAAATTTGTTTGCAAAGTGAAGCAACATTTTGCAGAAGAAATCAAGGTCTTGGTCAAAGAGGGTTTATGGAATACCCTCTTTCCAGTTTCTAACAAGATTACCACAATAGGAAGTGCTTAGGATCTCACCATCATGGTATTCCCCTACCCTGAGTGATGGCGAGAGCTTCAGAGCAGTCTTTGGGGGGGGGGGCACTTGCCTTATGACATCAGACGACCATTAAGTCATCAATCACATCCTAAAAGCTCCCGTGACATGTGGGCTTATTGTCTAACAACATGTTGTCAGGGAAATTCAATTTGTTTTGTGCTGTTGTCTCACTCCATCAAAGAAGGGCTTTCTTTGTTTGCACAATTTGCTAATAGCCAAGTCAGAAACGGCCTGCTTGCTGGAGAAGGTTGAATGAGGACTATCAACCGGAACCCTAATTTCCAAGGTGTGTTCTGGAGCTATGAGAAATATATTAAATAACCTGACTCCTGTAAACCCAAAATACCCATGTGCAGAGGATACTTGCTGTTATGCTCATTTGAGAAGCAAAGCCATCAGCATGTCAGAAGACTGACAATATGATTCAGAATCAACTTCTGGCTTTTATACAATCATATTTTAAACCTATAAAGACCTCTTTCCCAGAGTTTCAAAAATTACTTAGTTGTGAACTATGTGCACCAATCAAATTTGCCGCATATAAAGAGAACTGGACAATTATTTGAGAGACTTTTTTTGTCTTAGATATCAGTTTTAAAAATAGCTGTGCTTTAATTCTAAACATCGGTATGAACTGAATTCACAATACACATTAATGAAAAGGCTCTCACTAGGAGCCTTCTCAGTCTGCCCAAATGTTAAATTTTCTCTCCCTTAGAAGTGACAATTTTATCCCTGATGGATTAGTAACATTCAATAGTTTTCTTTTGCATTATCAACCCAACCCCATGCCAAAAATGCCTATATCTGTGCAGCTGAAGAACAGTGATTTCATTCTTTTCATCACCTTAGTGCATCTTGTCCCTCTTGGGATTATATGTTGCTTAGAGCTCAGGTGAGGAATATAGTAGGTGCATATATTAAGTGTTTATCATGGGAGACTTTTGGGTTGGAGAGAGGTTTCATCACTCCATCTAGTACATGGGTTTCCAGTGTGGTGTCTGCCAGTATGGCACCTAAGAAAGGTCTTTGCAGATACCTTCTCAAATATCCACCATGAATGAGAAATTGTCTGCTCTTCCTGTTTCAACTGGCTCAGCCTTTTCTACATTAAACAATCATCCTTTTTTCACCGGATGCTGAGATTGGACACTGACACATCCATTCTGAAAAGAGGAGAGGCATAAAAAGCTTCTCTTTCTGAGCAAGCATAGTGTGGTTAATTTAGTAGGGTTGCCATATGTCTGTTCCCCCCCGGACATGTCCAGGATTCCAATGGCGAAATCTGCGCCCAGCTGTGAATTTTGGTAAATTGGCAAAATGTCTGGATTTTTGTAAACAGAACCAGGAAGTGCGTGTTTGAGTATCACTCTTTGCCTATTTTTTGTCGATTTCCCAACCCTATATATAGGCACGTTTTCCCTGCTGAAGGAGGAGGAGGAGGGAACCATTTGGCCCTGTTTATTTTTTCTGCTCTTATGGCAACCATTTTGTCTTAGGCTGTACCCTGATGGCAGCCATTTTGGGACTGGTGCCTGTGGCACTTTCTCAAAATACCAAACATGCCCATTGTCCCTGAAAGGTTGACAACCCCTGATGTGGTTCAATCTGTAAGTGTTAAGTACTTTCTCTGCAAGGTTGGCCCGAGACCTATTGCTGCCTTAGGTGAAGCCTAAGATGGCGATGTTCCTCACTGCATTTCATGCACGGAAGTTGACCGAACTACCAATTCAGTCTTAACCACACACAGTGGCAGTAAGCTAACTTAGGAGGAGAAGAGGGATTTACAGTAAAGTCAGGTATTTCAGAGAAGGAGGCAGCCACAGATTGAATGATATGTATGGCTTCTTCCTCCGAGTACACAAGAAGCAACTTTGTACTGAGTCAGACCAATAGTTCCATCTACCTCAGAATTGTCCATACGGACGGACAGCAGTATGCTGCAAGATTTCACACAGGGTTGCCTTTCAGCTGCACTTGGATATGCTGGGAACTGCAACTTTCTGCATGAGCAGGCTGATGCTCTTCCACTGAGCTGCAGTCCTGTTGCCAGCGGATGCAGCCATCTTGTAGGTCCCAGTGCTAATGTGTTTGGGGTTTTGTTGCACTTCTGTTTCAAGGTGCAGTCATTTATGGGAGTGAAGT
Source organism: Podarcis gaigeae (assembly GCF_964106915.1). Taxonomy (NCBI): domain Eukaryota; kingdom Metazoa; phylum Chordata; class Lepidosauria; order Squamata; family Lacertidae; genus Podarcis; species Podarcis gaigeae. The sequence goes on along the minus strand of NC_139677.1, from coordinate 11,339,651 downwards.
GATTGTGATAGCTGGTTAACCACAGCAGTTTAATACATTGTCCACTTCCTGCAACTTGAAAAGATGTAGCATAATTTTTGGCAATGTATTCAGGCTTGTGGCAGGTTAGAGAGGTTATGAAAATACTACTACTAATAAAAAACATTTACTAAATAATTTATTCAGGTGACTCTGTCCATGCACTCATTTGTTTAATGAAGAGAGATTGCCTGTCAAAGTAGATATGAATGACTCCCATTGAAAATGCTACGTAAGGTAAATGTTCAGGTTGTATCTGCAGAGACAGCAGTTTGCATTATCTGAATGCTGGAGCAAATAGAAAAATGATGGGTTTTGTTATGCTGTTCATGGTTTGGTTTTGTTGTACATGGTGGCCAATGGCCAATGGAAGAGTGTGCCTTTGGGCGCGAGGTCAAGCTGTTGGATGGTTGCAGTGCCTGCTGTGGCTGTTGAAACCGGTATGAGATAGGCTTGCTGTACATCACAAAACATCCTGACATGTCCTGGTTTTTGGGTGTAAAAATGGCGTTGGGGTGGATTTTGGTGAATTGGCAAAATGGCATGGGAAAACCCAGATGTATGGCAATGCGAGAGAAAAATCTCAAAAGGTTCCCCCAAAAAGCTCAACAATTTTGGTGGTTTCCTAAGAGGTTCAACAATTCTGGGGTCTTTTCGAAATTCTGGAGAGACATGTTTTGTTGCAGCTGGGGCAGATGAGGGTGTCGGGTTGTGCTGCTGCAGATGCACTATGGCGTTTTCTTTATCTACACTCCTCCCAGTGGCCATTTCTCTTCTGGTCACTGCCATGGATGCACAGCTTCACTGCCTGTCTTACAAGCACTGCAGTTGTCTGCAAGGAATTCTGACATGGCAGGGTTGATGTTGCTAGCCTTCATAGCATGTCTACAGACATCTTTGTAACACAGATTTGGTCTGCCAATTGGCCTGGTGCTGGGAGCCAGCTCCCTACAGAGCATGTCCTTGGGGATTCTGCCATCTTCCATTCTACGGAAGTGACAAAGCCAGCGTAGACGTCGCTGAGACAGAAGCATGAACATGCTGGTAATATGGTCTTGAGAGTGTGTCACAGTCCAGTCTACGGGCGATCGAAGTCCCGGCTGAGGACGTCGGGACCGGGGGCAAGATGGCGGGGTGGGAGCAGGAACGAGAGTCCAGAAGCCAGGGGTCCGAGGGTCAGGAAGCAAGGAGTCACAAAGTCCAAGGTCCAAGGGTCAAGAAGCAAGGAGTCAAGAAGCCGAGGTCAGAGGATCAGGAGTCAAGAAGCCCAATGCAGCAAGGCAGGAAACGTGTTGCTGTGGCAAAGAGCCAAAGGGAAATGCTGACCTTATATCCCTTCCCGGCTCTTGCCACCAGGTGCAGCGAGTTACCAAGTGACCTCACCTGTGCAGCCGCGCCTTACCTCTCCAGAACAAACTTAGGAAGGCCCCAGTCCTGCGAAGCCCTACTGGTCACAGGGCCTGCCTCCTGCACCCACTCCTGACAGAGAGGACATCTTTATTTGGAATCCTGTCCTCCCGTGTGATCCCCCAAATCCTCCTCATGCAGCACATGTGGAAGGCGTTGAGGCATCACTCCTGATGGTTCTAGGTTTCCCACAACTCGCTTCCATCAAGCAGCATGCT